>NC_142034.1:62118107-62418107 GCF_982192425.1 Myodes glareolus
TCTTCACATCCATTTTTTTTCCTAATTGCAGTTCTGGCTGGGGACTCTG
Source organism: Myodes glareolus (assembly GCF_982192425.1). Classification (NCBI taxonomy): domain Eukaryota; kingdom Metazoa; phylum Chordata; class Mammalia; order Rodentia; family Cricetidae; genus Myodes; species Myodes glareolus. The sequence continues at coordinate 62,118,157 of NC_142034.1, forward strand.
TAGGAACAGGGACCTGGTCTACTTTATCTACCACAGCACACAGGACCCTCTGCACCTGCACAGAGCTGGGCATGGAGAAAGTACTCGATGCGAATTTGATGAGTGAATGAATAGAGTACTACAAGGCGGTCCTGCAGTGTTTTCCACTTGAGAAGGTAGGAGGGACAGAGAGATGAATGGATGGATGGGAGGAAGAAGAACAACCTCAGAATCAACACAGCTACTCTAGAATATACAGAAAATGACTCTTTTTTTTTTAAAAAAAAAGAGACACATTCTGGGGGCTGGAGAAATGGATTAGCAGTAGCACCAGCTGCTCTTCCAGAGGGCCCAGGTTCAATTTCCAGCACCCACATGGCAGCTCACAACTGTCTGTAACTCCTGTTCCAGGGGGCCAATACACTCATAACAGACATACATACAGGCAAAACATCAATGGATGTAAAATAAAAATAATTTTTTAAAAAATGAGACACATTTTATTCTTTTTCCCTCTTTTGAAAAAGATTTACAGAGGATTGTGATACACTGTGTAGGTGGGTGCTGGGAAGCAAACCCAAGTCCTCTGAAAGAGGAGTAAGTGTTCTTAGCGATTGAGCCATCTCATTAGCCCTTATAGGACCACATTTTAGATGCTACAAAGCTAATATCTGAAGGGCAGCAATGGAAGGCAAACTCTGAGTCTTGCAGGTTCATGGCTGGACTCCTCAGGCAGAGGCATGTCGGCTGGAGCACGGAGATGCACATGTGACCAATGGGAAATACTATGAGTATAGCATTTCTGGGGAATAGGATGAGGGAAGTGGCTGAGCATCCTGAATGAGGTCTCTGAGTGCAGCTGAGACTGCTGACTCTCAGAGACTCTGTTTTGTTACTTATACACTGAGTCATCATGATCATGGGCACCAAAGAGCAACATACATAGGGAGGGAACAGAAGTGCAGACTGCGGTGAATCTACAAATCAATACTGTTGTAAAAGCAGTCACTTCTTTCTTGATTTGAAATATATCCTTCAAGTCTAATGAAACAGTCCAGAAAACGTTGTTGGTTTTGTTTAGTTTTAGGGTTTTGGCTTTTTTTGTTATTTATTTTGGCTTTTCTGTTATTTATTTATTTAGAGACAAGGTCTCGTCTTCATAGCTACATAATCCTGGGTGTCCTGGAACTCACTATCTAGACAAGGCTGGCCTCAAACTCGCAGAGAGCCGCCTGCCTCAGCCTCCTGAGTGCGGGGATTATAGGCATGCGCTATTATACCCAGCCAAAAAAAAATTTGTTTTTTTCAAAAGTAATTTTACCATTTCATCTCATAAGGACACTCAGTAGATCAAAAGGAAGCTGTTAATTATGTTCAGGGTATGTTCATTTTATAGATTAACAAACATATATAGGGAAATTAGTCAAAAAGAAGAATGTGGGCTGGCGGGATAGTTCCGCAGTTAAGAGCACATAAGAGATAGTTTAGCAGTTATGAACACATACAATTCTTCCAGAGGACCTCAGTGACTCCCAGAACCCACATTGGGTGGTAACTCCAGTTCCAAGGAATCTGATGTCCTCTTCTGGCCTCCACAGGCACATTCACATAAGTGGCACGTCCATACTCACAGACACACAAACTATTTTAGAAAATTCAGCACTCCAAGCAGCAGAGAACAAAGCTCTGTATTTTTATGACCTCTGGAGTTCTAAGATGACTCTCTTTTTGTGATACTGGGCTCCTCCTGCCCGGCAATGCAAACTTTTGAATTTAGTTTTTCTAATTTGGGAGTTATACTATCAGATACCCAAACATGCTCTTTGGTGTTTCCCTTGAAAATAAGAAACCACTTCCAAGCACTCCAAGCATCTTCCATCTTCAGTCAGAGTCAAACAAACAGATTACCTCAGAGAGAAGACATCAAGAGTCCCTCCTGATTCACCAACAACGACCAAACCCGGCTAGCAACCTAGTCAGCTGTGATCAGACCAGGCTAGAACCCAAGGATGTGTCTCCACCCCCTCCAAGCCTGTGACAGTGAACTGGGGAAGAGCACTGCTACAGGTCTGTTTCCTTGAAAGTACTTGGAGAAGGGCATGTGCACACAGGAAAGTTTTTGAGGCGTGCTCCCGATGCTCACTGTGGGAAAGACATGGAAGCAGGAGTGGCAGAAGTGGCTGTCCCACAAGGGCATCCACTGACCCCTCAGGACGAGGGCTACATCCAGCATTCCCTTTGTACACCCCCTGCTGCAAAGGCCATGGTCTTTATTTTCTCAATGAATTAGCCATGTGAAGCACCACCCAGGGAGGGCCATCTTGGAAGGGACTCCAGTTGGGTGCTGTCAGATGCCATTGATCATAAACAGCTGGAGAAGGAGTGCTTTGGTCATGGGAGTCCTGAGTGCAGATGTTAGAGGGTTATATTGCCATAAACATTATCTGGAGTCTTTCCTGTAGGAGATGTGTGAATAACTGGCTGTGGTGGCTTTAGCACTGGGTGACTGGACTGCATGGATTAAGGATTTCTGTAAGGTGAATCTAAAGTCTTTAGTTTATTATGGTGAGAAATAGCACAAAGGACACTAAGATGGAGATCAACTATGAACCAAGGCCTTATCATAACACAAACTACCACCAAGACAGAGAATGCTGAATAAACTGAATAAAAGAACAAATGTATAGCCAATACAACAATATCACCAATGCAAAAGGAAGCAAAAGTCCAGTACATTAAAAGTAAAAACATGATGTGAGGTGAAAATGGAGTCTGAACATTTTAGTTTACAACTGTGTTTAGTAGTTTCTGATGGCAAAGAGAGCATCTTGGAAAATCAGGCCCGGCCTTTGAGAAACCATTTTATTTTCTATTCAAATAGTCATACACCAGGAACAGAGACCAGGGTGGGCATAGAACTAGGTCACTGACATAAATTCTGAATGGATTCTAGCAACACTGAAGTTGTTTAGTCAGGAAGGAACACAGGGAGTGGTGCTGCCCAGAGGAGAAGCCTGGCTTGTGAAGTCCCTGCTTCTGTTGTCAAGACAGCAGCGTGGAGGCTTTGTTTCCACAGGGCTGGGGATGAACCCAGGGCCTTGTGCATGCCAGGCCAATGCCCTACCACTGTATAACATGCCCAGCCAGAGTTGGTCATTTTACTAGATTTGGTTATTATACTGTCCCTTAAATAATTCTGAATACTAAAAAATAATTAAGAATGGAGATCAGTCAAAGGTGTTAAGATTCCTCCCTACACTTTTTTCTTCTTTAAAAATTATTTTATTTTATGTGTATGAATATTTTGGCTATATGTGTTTCTACACATCACGAACATGCCTGGTGCCTGCAGAGATCAAAAAAGGGTATCAAATCTTCTGGAACTGAAGTTACAGACAGCTGTAAGGACCATGTGGGTGCTGGGAACTGAACCCAGGTCTTCTGGAAGAGCAGCAAGCGCTCCTAACTGCTGAGCCTTTGTGCTAGTCCTCACCTCCCTTTTCAATGGTGCCTCCTCCCACAGAGTTATAAACCTACGAATGTGCATCAGGGCATTATCATTACACACATTATTACTGGTTATACAGGGAAGGAGGGGTGGAGGCGGTCATGACCTAGGAGGCACATGGCCTGAAAGCTGAGCAGACATCAATGTCATGTCAGTGACCACACCACAGGAGTTGACGAAAGCCTTGGAGAGCAGATCTGAATGTTGTTCCTGCTCCCAGGCAACAATCCTCATGTTTCTCTGGATTCCATGTGTCCTCTCAGGAGACAGCACAACCACGCTTACAGCCACCCAGGCCTGGGTCTGTGTAGGGAGTGAAATGCCTCTTCCTGCAATCCCCAATAACAAGTCAGTACTCACCAAACCCTACTATGCCAAACTCCTAATCTAAGTGTCTCTTCATTCCCTGCCCTCTATTCCCACCTGGTCAGCCCTTGGCTTTCTCATCTGTGGCCAGTTAATCTTTCTCAACTGTAAATGTGGTTCTATAATTATTTGTAAAGATTCCTCAGACCAGACCAACAATATGTGGGTGAAGTCACCTGCCACCAACCCTGACCTGAGTTTGCTTCAGAAGCTCCACAGAAGAAATAAACTCTGACCTTCACACGTAAATTGTGGCACATGCACCCAAAGAAAAATAGATAAATTAAAAATGTAAAAAACCAAAAGACCCAAAATATCCAAACAAACAAAAACAAGACTCAAACTAAAAGATTAAACAACAAAACAAGCTGGATTTCATAAAATTAAAATGGCAAAGTATGACCCTCAAGAGACATTATATAAAACAGTAACAAATGACCCTAATTAGTGAATAAATAAACAAAGTGGAATGTATCTGTACAATGTAATATTAGTCAGGGGAGAAAAAAGAAGTTCTGACACATGCCACACATAGATTTACCTTGAAAACGCCATGCTAAGTGAAGAAAGGCAAAGGCAAAAGGCCACATCATGAATGTTTCTAGAAATGCCTGGCAGAGTCACAGCAGATTACAGACAACCAGGGGTTAGGGGTGTATGACTTGGGGAGTTAGCTATTACTAGGTTCCGAGATTCTTCATGGGAGACAAGAGCCATCAATCAGACTATTGTGGTGGCTGCACAACCACATGAACATACTAAAAACACTGATCTGTTCACTTTTGAATCAAAGCTCGATAAACTTTTTTTAATCCCTTTTTTCCTCTCTTTTCCTTTTTTCATCCTCCCCCACCTTTAAGACAGAATCAGTATGTAGCTGAGACTGGCCTCAAATACATAATCTTCCTGGCTCAAACAACTAAGCAATTGGGATTGGAGATGAGTACCATCACGCCCAGCCAAAACTACTTTCTTCAAGACTGACATTATTATTATTATTATTAATTATATTATTATATTTATATATTTTATTATATATTACATAAATAATTATATATTCATTATACATTACATATTATATTACATATAATATATTATATGTAATATATTAATGATACATTAATTATATTAATAATAATAATAATAATAATACAGTATTCTTCCTGCTTGTGTCCTTGCAGGCCAGAGGAGGGCACCAGATCTCATTACAGTGCTTGTGAGTCACCATGTAGTATCTAGGAATTGAACTCAGGACCTCTGGAAGAGCAGTCAGTGCTCTTAACCACTGAGCAATCTCTCCAGTCCCAAAACTCCATTTTGGGGAGAGGAGAGGTTCAAGACAGGGTTTCTCTGTCTAACAGCCTTGGCTGTGCTGGAACTCACTCTGCAGACCAGGTTGGCCTTGAACTAACAGAGATCTACCTGCCTCTGCCTCCCCAGTGCTAGGGGGATTAAATGCATGTGCTGCTACCATCAGGCCATGTTTTTTTTCTTTTCTGTAAATATCCCCCACCTTATCAAAACAGAGTAAAGTTCTCCTAGTATTAAGGCTTTGCTTTCTCTGAACCAAAGGCTGTTGGTTTTAACACCAGTATATAAGTCGTGAGATCTGATCTGAACAAGATCCTGTCTTGTCTTTCATTTCTTTCTTTCTTCCTTCCTTTCCTCTCCTTTTAGCGTGAGGCAGGGCTTCTTTGTAGCTCTGGTTGTCCTAGAACTCACTCTTGTAGATCAGGCTAGCCTTGTACTCAGAGATCCCTCTGCTTCCCAAGAGCTGGAATTAAAGGCATGTGCTGCCACCACCTGACTGTCTTTCATTTCAAGAAGCAGTGCAAGTTCATGATTAAGGGTATGTGTAATACATATAGTCTGGCCTAGCTTTGAACCCTGACTTCAGCAACTAACAAGTTAGGCTAACAACTGTTCTCTGCCTTGGCCTGCACAGCGGTAAAGCAATAGATAGGGACTGACGAGAGGGCTCAGGGATGAAGAACACTGAAGCTCTTCTCTATCACCTGAGTTTGGTTCCCAGCACCCACTTCAGGCAGCTCAAAACAGTCTCAGTCCAGCTCCAGGGGATCTGACACCTCTGGCCTCCATGGACACCTGCATTTATATGCACAGACACACACACTTAGATATAATTCAAAACAACAAAAATACATCTTAAGAAATAAAAAATAATGTGGTGTCTACAGGAAACGCTATAGTTAAGTGATCTAGAGTTCTTCTGTTCCATTGGGACAAAAATCAGGGACAGACAAAATGCCTGTCAGATCTGACATCAGTGGCTCTGGACTCTTTAGTGTACTGTATGCTCTGAGTGTCAGTATCTCAACATCTAGCCATGGTTGGTGAATCCTCAGCAGCAAGAGCTACTCGTTCTTAGGCCTCTCTGGAAGCCTTCCCATGGCAGGGCCACTTGTCCCCTGCAGCTTCTCTACAGTCCTACTCTTCATTCTTTGCCTTTCTCAGTTTTCTCTTCTCTACAGTACTTCACCTCCCACAGTCCTCAGCTTTCCTCTGCGCCCAGTTCTGTAGACATTCTCTAGCTGCCAGGTGTGCCCCAATCTAGCAGCCCTTGGTTGTGATCTGCTCTTGGTGCAACTACCTCAGCCTACTCTACCCAAGACAAAACCCTGAGTAGGTAACAAAACGACAAAAACTTACTGGAGACTGGGCTGTAGCACAAGAGGATAGTGTAAAAGATGGAGGTCTCCTGGACTACTCATGAGATGGGGGAATCTTCATATGTTTAGAGAAGAGTAGGACCGTATGCATATACAGTCACTGGTCCACCAGTCTGTGCAGGGCTGCCTGTTTTAAGACCAGGGTGTAAATTGTTAGATCTGCTTTAGGTAGACATGTTCCTCCCTAACCAAACTGGGAACATCTGCAAAATGGGCGGAGATGTAAACAGTGGCTTCTACGGCAGCTATGACAGCTGAGGCTGCTTCTGCAGCTGGAACTACGCCTCTCCTAGGGTTGTCAGGATGCCAGTCTTCAGGTAACGGAAGAAGTGGCTGCTCAAGGAACAGTAGTAGTGATTTCCAGAGGCAGTGGGGAGGGGTTTGGGGAGACAAGGGCAAGGCACTGAAGTGCGGCATGACAGCAGTGGTCACCAGCTGGTCTGGTTCTCTGCCCAACCTTGAGCTTCATGACAGTTGCCACTGCACTGGTGACAAGGGAAGAATTTGAAAGCTGTCAACCAAGCACCTGAGCTACTCATTTTTAGCCGCCCTTGGCAGCTTCAGTCATTTAAGAAGTATATGTCAGGGCTGGAGAGATGGCTCAGAGGTTAAGAGCACTGACTGACTGCTCTTCCAGAGGTCCTGAGTTCAATTCCCAGCAACCACATGGTGGCTCACAACCATCTGTAATGAGATCTGGTGCCCTCTTCTGTCGTGTGGGCATACATGGAGGCTGAATACTGTGTACATAATAAATAAATAAATCTTTAAAAAAAAAAGTATATGTCACCAAAACTAACATTCTTCTTCAGTAAACTATTTAGTACTTAACTCAAAGCCAATGTCCTTAAGGGAAGAAACAAAAAAGATAGTCTCAAGAGTATCTAGAACACACAAGAACATTAAAACATTAGTTGTTATTAAAGTATTATAGACTTTCATCTGTCTATTTGACCAAAGTTACTAAATATCTGGTATGTAATATGTTATAACTACTATACTATCACAGTGCTAAGAGTGGATGGCACACAGTAAAGCACAAGAACCACAGGCTGAGAGCACTGCCAGGAGGAGGAACGTGTGTTGGGTTTGCTCTTCTTGTTTTGACATCTAGCATGGCTACTGCAGAACTCTTCTGCTGCAGTCTGCTGAAAACAGAGGCAGCAATATTGCATCATATTGTATTCTTATTGACCTAAATCAGGTGGGGGATTTTGTTGCTGCTGTTGTTAGTTTTATTTTTAATGCTATTCTGCCTAGGAAGGGGTTATGTTAGTATATTTGCACTTCTGCCATTAAAGAAATTGACAGGTTGGAGGGATGGTTCAGCAGTTAAGAACACTGTCTGTTCTTCGAGAGGGTTTGAGTCTAATTCTCAGAAACCACAGGGTGGCTCACAACCATCTATAATAAGATCTGATGCCCTCTTCTAGCATGCAGGCATACATACAGGCAGAACACTATATACATAATAAATACACCTTTTTTAAGGCTACAGAAAATGCAGAGATGAAGCTAGAAATTTGAATTTTGCCTTTGAGAACTAATAGTCAGCTGCAAAAGCAGGGTTGTATCTAGGAAGGATGTGGACAGTAGGTGCTGCCCCCAAACGTAGAACAGAGAGGTGAAAGGACCACTGCTCTTGCTGACAAGTTCTGAGGTCAAATTCAAGGAAGAAAATGGTGCTGTATGTGATCTTACCTCACTAGAGATAATAATACAACTAAGAAAATAAATATATCACATAGAAAGGAAGTTAGAGAAGGAAACTGAGGTGAGGGGTAGCCAAGAGCTGTCCCCAGAGAGAGGTAGCACACTCTCTAGTGGAACCACATGTAAGCAAAGGGCAGAGACCCAAAGAGGATCTGGCTCCCACTGACACACCATCCTTCCTTAATCAACCACTTCTCAGGAGGCTTTAAGATCAGAGGACTGCTGGGAAACCAGGCACAAATACCAAAAGGCACGTGATGAGGGATGCAGACACGCTGGCTGTACAATTTAATCTTCACGAGCTTCATCTCATATCTTGTTTTTCTTTGGGAATGGGTTCTTTCAGAATCATAACTGGAATCCCTGGTTGTTATAGATTAGTTGATATTCTGCAGTGGGGATACACTGAGCTATCAGTCCATGCTACAGTTTGGATATGGTGTGCCTTCACTCAGACTCATGTTGAAATTTTATTTCCAGTGGTGTTGGTATTAGGAGGAGTTATGGATAATCTTAACTGTCAACTTGACTAGATTTGGAATCACCATGGAAACACATCTGGTGTGTGTCTAGGAAGACGTTTCCAGAAAGGTTTAACTGAAGAGGGAAGACCTACTCTCGATACAGATGGCACCAGCTCCTGTGCTGGGGTCTAGGCCTAAGTACAGGGAAACCAAGATGAGCGACAGCATTCAGTCCTCTCTGCTTACAGGCTCCAGGGTGGGGGCAGCCGCACGCTCCTGTTGGCAAGTTTCCCCTCTTGTAATGGACAGTACCCACAAACTGTGAGCCAAAATAAATCCTTCCGTTCTTAAGTGTTTACTATGCATTTTCACAGTCATGAGAAAAGTAATAAATAGTGGGGGTAAGGCCCTTTAGGAGTGATCAGGAAGGGGTCCTGCCCTCATGAGTATGCGTGTGCAGTCTCATGGGATCTCTTTTGCTCAGGAGACTGTTATAAACCGAAGGTGACAGCTTTGCTCACTATCTCACCCGTGCTTTCTCATGAGGTAATTTCTTCTTCCCATTCTACAGTGAGTAGAAGCCACATGGAGCCCTCACCAGACACAGTTGCTTGACTTTAGACTTCCAGCATCTTGAACTAACAGCTCAAACAATCCTTTCTTTTCTGAATTACTGAGTGTCAAGTATCTGTTAAAGCAACAAAAGTTTAAGAGGTCTGGGATTTGCTTTTTCAGTGTTGATGCAATACACATGTATTATGGCTCTTATACATCCATACTCTCTGTACACAAAGCAGTGCAATATCACAAAGCAGGAGTCTTAATACCTATAAAAGGAACCCTGTGTAAGTAGTGTTACACCTTGAGTATGTTTTTCCCTTAGACTATTAACTAAACACTGGCTAGACTCCTACAGTCAGGACATAATAATTCTAGCTGGCAGAAAAATCAGTAAATATATGAGCTATGTGAATTATGGTTTAATTATTTAAAAATAGCTTTAAGTTTGCATTTGTGTATTGTGCTCTACAGAAAACATATACTTTCCCTGTCCTCCAACTAGATTAAATTTATACACGATTTTATTGCCTTTACTTTGGCTAAGCTATACGAAAGAGCAAAATTATAACTTTAAATCAAAACAGGGTAGGGTAAAGCTAAAGAATTTTACTCAAGAAATCAGGAAGAAAAAACAAATTATAAAAATTATTTTAAACAAGCTGGATAGTGATGGTGCAGGCTTTTAATCACAGCACGTGGGAGACAGAAGCAGGCGGATCTCTGAGTTCAAGGCCAGCCTCATCTACAGAGTGAGTTCCAGGACAGCCAGAGCTACACAGAGAGACCCTATTGGGGTGTGGGTGGGGGGACAGGTTACAAGTGGAACTTTAACACTAATCTAACTGGCTCACTGTATTCATGGAGTGTGCCACATGTACTCTGTTCTTTTACACAGAAAGATGAAATATTATAATCTTATCAACATAGGTTTATATGTATACCTATATACATCAACTGAGAAAAATGTCTAAAAGATATACAGCAAAATGTTGGCGGATTTCCCTCTGGGTGGTGGGACTAAAGGCAGCGCCTGTTTACTTTTCTATACTTTTCTGTAGTTTACTAAATCTTCTGTAATGAATTTAATCATTTATTAGAAAAATAAGCTATTTAAGATGTCAAATTACTTAATATTTACATTTACTGTAATGATAATTAAAGTGCCAGAGACAGAAGAGAAAGAGATTAAGGAAAGACTTCAAGACGGTCCACGGGGAGCTGCGATAGCTCAGCAGTTTAGAGCACGTGAGAGGACACAGGCACTGTTCTCAGCATCCACATGGCAGTTCACAACCCCAGTTCCAGGGGGTCTAATGCTTTCTTCTGGCATCTGTGGGCACATGTGATGCACATATAGGCAAAACACTCATACAAATAAAATAAATATAAAAATATTTTTTAAAAAAGGTCCATCTAGGAGATTAAACATTTTACAGAATAGCTAATGACTGATCTTTAAACAACGAAAGAGAACATTCTTCCTTTACAAGTGACTTAATGCAAAGCTTCATTTGACAACATATAATTCAAATGAGCACTTGGCTCATAACCACTAATGCTTCCTTCCGTTCCTTCAATAAAATACCTGTGGATTTACAACAAAGACACAACCTACACGGCCTACCACCAAGACTGTAAGACAGCTGTACAGAACTCGGGTTGCAACTGGCTGGTCCTAAAACAGACAGGCAACAGGCAAAAATCTCCCCAGGAGCTCACAGACTGCTTTTGGAACACCAGCAGCCAAGAAATAAGGCGGGAAGATGTTTTTCCCCTCTCTCCCCAGCAACACCCCAAGTCATGGCTCCAGAGCTGGAAAGACAGAACAAGGAGACAGCACTGTGAGGCAGATGACCGTCACACAGTCACCACCAATAATCTTGTACCATCACATAATAACATTCCAGCCAAATCAAAGAAGGATTTTAAAAATGAAAGCCAGGACCAATTATTTCATCTTGGGCCCTCGGCTAAAATAATTTCAGGAAATGATTAACAGATTTGAATGACATAATTTAGTACCAAGTTTTGGCAAGGACTCAAGGAAGCAAGTACTCTCATGAACTGGTGGGAACAAATTGGCATATTATTTCTGGCGGGCAATCTGGCTAAATGTGTTGAAATCTTTAAAATGTTTATACTCTTTGACTCACTAAGTCAACGTCTAGGAATTTTTCCTGAAGAAATAATCAGAGATATGAAAAAATTACTTTTAATATTCTAAGACCTGAAAGAACATAAACAACCAATAATACACACATGGCAATAACAGTGGACTATGAGTAAAAAGTTACTTGATAAATCCTAGCTGACATTTAAAAAACATTCAAAAAAGTCAATGCTGAAGAATATGCTCAGAAAACATTATATGCATTAAAAAGTCAATCAATGTATACAGGATGGTTCTAAATTTTATTTTAGCCTATTTTCGTGTGGTGCTAGGAATCAAATCTAAAGCCTCAAGGATGCTATGAAAGTGTCTACCAATTAGACGTATTCCACCACTGATAGTCTCCACAACTATATCATACCATCTGATATAATTCACTATATTTCCACTAAACTTTAAACTATCTGTACAGAAATCTGTTTTCACTTTGGAGTCCCCAGTGCCAATCTGTCTAAATTCTAATAGATCTTCGAACTAGAAAGCTGGATTCACAAGGACAGCTGAACACCTGATTCTCTTTGCTCCATGATTTTAAGGTCTTGAAGAGAAATGTCAACAAATACTAGTTGAGAGCCCTCTCCTTACCTTCGCTAGGAGGCTGGAAATGTGCTTAATTTCACCATTCGCCTTTAGTAATTCTTGTCTGAGCTCCGTGCAAGACAGTTGCAGTTGATCTTTCTCAGCTCGGGCCACTTTCAGCATTTCTTGAACCTCAAAGTTCTTTGCCGTCTGCCCCATGGTACTGCTGGCCTCCACGGCCTTCTGCTTATCCGTCTCCAAATGAGCCTTCAAGGACCCATTCTCCATTTTCAAGCCTTCCAAGGTAACCCTACACTCCTCCAAAGTTTTGGCCATCACACTATTATTACATCGTTCATGTTCTAGGAACCCATTCAGTTTCTCGTTTTCCTCCTTCAGGTGCTTGATCATGTCTATAGCTCCTTGGTTTTCTTCCTCAACCTTCCGTAGGCTACAGGTCAGCTGCTGCTGAATGTTAAGCAGCTTCTCTCTTTCGAAGCGGCTCTTCTCCAGGATATCTGTGCACTTCTGCTCCAGCTCAAGGATTTTTCCTCCTTGGGCAGTAGGCTCCTCATTCTTCACTCGCTCTTGTAAAAGGTTGATCAGTTTCTCGTTTTCCTGACTCAGCTGTTCTGCCCTCTCTCGGTGCTGGTGGAAAGAGGTCTCTAAAATGGCCTTCTCATCCACCAGTCTCTCGTTCTCGGCTGTCAGCTCCTGCACCATCTGCTGCTGGTCTGACAGCTCCTGCAGAGTAGCCTGCAGCTCTTCAGCAGTGCTGTGCTGATTCTCCTCCATCTTCTGGATCTTCTCAGTTAGAGATGCCAAGGACAACTCGCTCGCATTGTTTGGGGAGCTCCCAGTAGGGGAGCACTTGGAGCCCTTAAAAGAGTTGCTGGTGGCCGACAGGGGCCGAGATGGGGTGTCTGCAGTGATATGCTCAAAATCTGAGGCATCTGGTGACAGAGAGGCTTTAGTGACATCACTGCTTGAAGACCCCGATGTCCGCAGTGCACTTCCATGTGTGCTTCTTCTATACTCGTCCACTTCACTGGACAACTCATTTCCGACTGGGCTTCCGAAACTGGACTCTTGGGTTATGGATGTCGGGCAGCTGCTGTCACCAGTGTGACTTGCTGCCCCTTCTGAATTTGGTGACTGCTCAAGGTAAGTCAGTTTCTCCTTCAAGGCCCTGTTTTCTTCCTCTAGGTCAGCAAGTTCTTTCTGAAAGGTCTTGTTCTTCTCCTCCAGCGTTCTTATCAAAGGTTCTGCATCACCTACTGGGGTTGATGTTCCCTCTGCGCTTGGGTCTGATGCACTGGTATCCTCGGAGCTTAGGGCCCACCTTTCTTTATATTTTTTTAATTCACTTCGAAGCCGGTTGATTTCACTGTCTTTGGTTTTAGCTTCTGCCAGAAGTTCCCGAACCTGGGACTCGAGCACAGACTTCTCTGTGCCTTCATGGTCTTGCTTAGGTTTTGTAGAGGTGGGCCTCAGGTGCTTGGTAGGAGTGGGGGTGCAGGAAGAAGTTGGACTAGAGCCCAACTTCTTTGAGCTGGAGGGACCACGTGGCACAGACCTCTCTCTTGAGATAGTTACTGAGAGTTCCCGTGGAGCTGGAATGCCTGTCCGTTTGGTTGTTGGAACAGCCCCTAAAGACAAAAGATGAAGAAAAAGAAAAGCAATCATTTTTATAATGAAACTCAAATGTTTTCAAAACATGGCATAGAGGATGGTATGGCTATCACCACCCATCCAACTCTTCTCCTTGGGTAGTTACTCTGTTTTGAGAAGGGGTTCTGTACTCTTCCCATGGGCTTGGGTATTAAGGAAAGCAGACTCAGCCTGAGCAATCCAGAACAGTCCTATCTCCACCACAATTGGTGATTCAAGGGAAAGACACATAGCTCAATTAAGATCTATGGACACAACCAGGAATTCAAAGCTGCCATACTAGGTGGGGACTCAGAGCAGAGAATTGATTAACCATCAACAAAGAAGATACTTCTTGTAGCAGACAGTAATTAACAAAGAGATCCACACCTGGACAACGTGCAGAGTGTGAGGAACTCTGGAGCACTCAGCCCAAATGGGATGTTTTTACCAAAGCCCTCCCCTCAAGGATAAGGGATCTATGTGGAAGAGGAAAAATTTTATAAGGCAGAGGTGGTGGATGACTCCCAGGAAACAGTACTTCCAGCTCTAACAGGACTGACAGACATGTGAACTCACACAGACTGACAGCATACATACCAAACAGATTCAAACCAGATACAATCCCAACACTGAGAAGGAGAGGCAGGCACAAAGTCCCACCCCTAACCAAGAAAATATTTGCAATTGATATCTGTTGGGAAAGAGCAAACTAGTTTTCATCAATGCAATGTCACTGGGCATATCAATCATTTTCCAGGACAGGCCACATGACCACGAACTCCATGTTTTTTTTTTCCATGAACATTTTTTGTCTTATTGATTTTTTGTTTGTTTGCTTATCTGTTATGATTTCCATTTTTGTTGTTGGGGTTTTTTTTAGAGGGATCTGGGAGCAGCTAGGGAAAGGAAAGCATATGATCAAAATACACTATATGAAAAAATTCTTATATAAAAATTTTAAAAAGATCTATAAATATTAGAAAAAAAGATTTTTTTAAGGGATGCAGGGGCAGGCTGGTAAATATCACTAACCATCAGGAAAAAGGTACATGATGTGGGAATGGTTGGCAACCACTCTGCCATCTTGTGAGGAGGGTGAAACTTTGTCTGCGGTACAGAAAGAAGAAAACCAAATTCTTAATGGCATGATATCAACATTGGAGCTTGGCCTATTGATGTTCTTTCAGTTACAGCAGCTGAGTTACATGGTTCCTATAGGTCACTCTGAATTAGGTTCTCTATAACTTTCAGCTTAATACTGATACACAGATAATGTTGGAAACTAAGTAAAATACAAGTTTATTTACATTTCCCAATGACATATTTTACCTGAGGGCAACTTTGAGGTAGGAAGAGGGGCTGGAAATATAGCTGAGTTGTAACACACGTGTCTGGTATATCTGAGGCCCTGTATTTTATCTTCAATGAGGAAGAGCAGGCGGGGAAAGGGAGGATTCTCACAAAGAATTAGAAAACAGAACTGGAATGGAAGGCAGAGACAGGCCGAATCTGAGTCCAAGGTTACACTGGTCCACAAAGTGAGTTCCAGGACAGCCACGGCAACACAGAGAAACCCCGTATCGAAAAAACCAACAACAACAAAAAGAAGGAGGAGGAGAAAGAGCAAGAGGGAACGGAGAGAGGGAGGGAGGGAGGGAGGGAGGGAGGAAGGGAGGGAGGGAGGAAGGAAGGAAGGAAGGAAGGAAGGAAGGAAGGAAGGAAGGAAGGAAGGAAAAGAATAGAAAACAGAATTGGTGTCCTCCTTTATAGTCATAGAGAAACAAGAACAAATGGGATAAGGATGTGGAATAACTACAAATTTTAAAGAGATTCATAAAACAGGGAAACGAGACAGAATTTAGAATATTATTATGAGAAATGTAAATTCAAGGAGTTATTACATTTTACTAAATTAGAGAAAAGCCAATAATATCTAGGGGTAAAAACATTAAAGTTCACACAGGGTAACAGGGAAATGAAGACTCTGGACTTAAACTTACTTAACAATTGCAAACCTCTGGAGTCTGGGCTGACTGTGATAGCCTGATCTCTAATCAGGAAGGATCCCAGATATGACCCATCTCCTCTCTCTCTCTGCTGTGTAGGAAGAGGGTGTAGAATGCACCCTTGGCTGGTCAGTCTAGTATTAAGAGACTTGGAGTACAGCCTGACTCAGGCTGCCAAAAGAGGGAATAGGAGCTAATCTCAACACAGCAATGACAATGGGCAGCAATGGCAGTCACCGCTAAGTCCTATGTTACTATACAGAAACCCTGGCTCTTTAACTCTAAATTATATTGGAGCTAGACAGATTGATGAGCACTTGTTGCTCTTGCAGAGGACCAGGTACAGTTATCAGCATCCGCATGGTGGCTCACACTATCTGTAACTCCAGTTCCGGGGGATCTGACACCCTTTTCTAGCTTCTGCAGGCAGAGCACTAAGCCCTCATGTGATGCACATTCATGAGCATAAAATAAACAAATCTAAAAATATTAAATTATGTTCTTCAGACATTGAGTACTCTGACAGACTACTAAAACTTGTACTTATCTAGTTAATTTGCTTACATCACACTAAATTACTCAATAAAAAAGGTTTAATTATTCTTATAAAATAAAGATTGCAACCACTCAGCAATAAAATGTTTTTGTAAGACCAATCTTCTGGAATGAAGTCATCTTGGAGAGGGCCATGCTAAAGACTGGAAGGTCACTAATGTTTCAGAGTAACTGTGTCCATTCAACAGGCAAACCTGCAGATCTAGGATTATCACAACAGTATCTGCCATTCCTCAAATATCACATAAATGAGGCTCCTCTTCCTTCCTTCCCCCATTCTCTTTCCACCTTTAGTCATTTGTTGCTTTTCCTTCCTTTTGCTGCCAAGGTTTAGTCTGTTCTCCTTATAATTATTTACTTGTGCCTTGTATAAACCACTCCGAATTTAACAGCAAACCAACGCTTATTTATGAAATATACCCAGTATGCTGTGAAACATAAAACGCAAATATTTGCCACATCTATTCTTTTTTTCTTTGTAAAATTACATTGCCTTTTTTTCCTAAGGCTTTCTGTAGCTCTGTAATTCTCTCAATTCTGCCTAAGGGCCTGCCTTCAAATCATATTTAAAATCTCCCTCCTCTTTTCTTTCTGCAACCGACCAACTGGTGAATCCTATCAACAGTTTTAGAAGTGTTCCTAAGCTGTTCCTTTCCTTTTGCTTTGGTCTGAACCTATAATATTTTATGTACATGTCTGAGAACTCTTTCTCTCAGGTTTTCCTAACTCCAACCTCCCATACCTTTGGGACAAACTGAACAGTCAGTTAAGTATCTCATCTGTATTTCTGTCCCAGAATCCGTGTGGCTTTTTTGTCTTGTTTTCAGATAGGGTCTCTCTATGTGCCCCTGGCTGGCCTTCTCTCTAAGTAGGCCAGGCTGGCCTCAAACTCACCAAGATCCACCTGCTTCTGTCTCCCCAATGTTAGGATTAAAAGGCATGTGACACCATGCCCGACCAGAATTCATTTCTTATCCAAGTCTATGCCAACAGCAGACTTTTGTCCCTAATCATTGTATTCGACCTCATTCACTTCTCCTTGACTCTCAACACACCCAGAAAACTCTAGTTGAGATCTCCGACATTATACATGGGCAAAGACTTTACAGTGTGACTGCTTTAGAGTACCCACCCTCCTGACAGTAGCCCTTCACCGATTGTCAGTAAGTCAGTCCAACAAACTCAACAGCTCCCTAGGGTGAACTCTGATGAAACTGAACTTTGATTTATCTTTAGGACCTTATCGGAGGGGACACACATTGCTTAGCTCCTCCTTCCCATCTGGGAGTAATTTCTTACAACATATATGAAATTCACTTCTTAATGCCATTATGTCTTGTGGTATTCAGAAAGAGGAACAGTAAATAAAATAAAATGGTAGAAGGATGTAATAATGGAAATTGTTTTACTAAAGATGAATTTAAATATGAAAACTAAAATGGGAGGATGTTTCCAGAATGGAAAACTAGAAAGTTTACACAAATTTTGAAGGTCTGAGTAAGTGATTTAAGGTACATAAAGGATGAAACTTAGAGATGATATATATGGTTTTTAAATTTTCAAAGATCAACAATCAGAACTACTGGCTAAAATGTGTATGTCTAGTCTAAGTTTATTTAGTTATTAGTTTAATATTGAAATATTATACAGTAATTAAAAGTAGCAGACTGGCATAACTCATCTTCTGGCTGTTCAATAACCAGACTTGGAGGCTATACTAATGTGGTCAGAGGGACTAAAAAGAAGAATAGTTTCTCCTTGCATTCCAAGGTCACTGAGGTCCCAGGGGACTGTAAGCCATCCCCTGAAATGTTCCGTAACTGCAGAGGGAAGCTCTCTTGTTCAGGGATGTCTCTGTACTATATCCAGCATCAAGTCTACAAAGAGGAGGATCAACACGGAGGAAGTTTCCTCACTGCTTTCAAGGGAAGCCACAGTCGGTCGAGCCAAAACTTATCCTCACAAATACAGAACAACTGGTAAAAGAAAGGTTAGAGGGGCCAGAGGTTCCTCTCAAGCCCAAGTGACCCCTGAGGACTAGATCCTCAACTAGCCTTGACAGTCCAAAAAAATAGATAGATAGATAGATAGATAGATAGATAGATAGATAGATAGATAGATTTTGACCACATTCATGGTCTTAAACATTCAGCAGAAAAGAAAAACCAAAGTCTATGAATATTGGTAACAGTCCCCAAATACCAGACATAGGTCTACATGAGATGTTATTTAGACAACTATATCTAACTATTTGCTTCTTGATTAAAAAAATATGTTGTTCAGATACAGGACTTCAGAGCTTGGCTCACGAAAGCACCTGTGTATAGCCAAGGGCGAGACTGGTCCACTATTGTTTATAGTCCATCGCCTGGTCCTAGTTCTAGCCTGAGTCTACCTCTGCTTCCCATCTGACACTGCCATGTAACTAGCTGGAAGTTCCTGCATTGAGGTCAACACCCCCAACCACCATGCCTTCCTGACATGAGCAAGGGTTATGGTAAACCCTTGCCCTCAGTTCTTTTAGATATCTGATCAAGGTGACTAGTAGAGAAAACTGGTACTGCTGCTGTGATAAACCTTTTGCAACTGGTTTGTGGAAGAAATGTGGAAGATTTTGCAGGCTAATGAGAAGCTCTAGAATCCAGTCAGTGACTAGTGGGTGATTTTACTTTAATGAATGTTTAGATGACCAATATCAAAAGAAATGCAGACAGTGAACTATTTCAGAGGGGAACATGGACTCTGTCAGGACCTGGGCTAGAAACCATTAGTGTTCCATCCTGGCAAAGAATCTGGCTGCATTCTGCCCGAGTCCTGAAAATTTGAGTAAAACTGAATTCAAAATGTATGAACTAATTTGGGGGGATATTTCAAGAGAGCACAGCACTCAGACTGCTGCATAGCTACGCCTCACTGCATTTACCCAGATTTATAGTGAGTAAAAAGTGGAGAGGAAAGGAGGTAACTTTCAGGACAGGGAGGAAACACACAAGGGGGACATAGTTGTTTAAGACCAAGATCAGTGACATGAAGAAGAAGCTTCTGGCTTTGTGCGGACACAAAAAGGGAGGAACCTGATCTCACCAACCGAGAGCTCTAGGACATAATACAAACTTCATTTGAGAGTACCTGCCAAGAGCCTTCAGGGTACCTTGGTGAGAAATGGCTTCCTAGGGAAGTGTTTGGGCAGGTTTAGCTATGAAGGCCAAGGCTTTTGAGGACCCAGGAAGCCAGGCTACATCTTAAGCTCTAAGTACTTATCATCATCCAAGTGGTGCTGGTTTTGCAGACATGCAAAATGCAAGAAAGCAGGGATCATGAAGGCTTGTAGTGAGAGACCAGAAAGTTGCTCGAATTCCCTCCGTGGAGCTCCTGAAGAGGCTGTGAGTGAAGCTGTGAAAGTGAAGCCTAAGTCCAAAAGTTGTGGAAATTCCAGGATGTTGTAAACATCAGGAATGTGGGCTAGGAGAGCGGCTACATATCCCCCCATATCCCCCACAACAGATTTGAAGAGGTGGGGGCTACCCAAGGATGCCATCACAAACTCCAGATATAAGACACAAAGCTACAGGCTTTTGGATCTTTGGATCATGTCTTTCCTTGCTGTGCCCTGCCCCCAATTCCTTCATTTTAGAATAGAAATGTTTACTCAGCGCCTTTGTATGCTGGGTGTAACATTTTTTTTTAAAACAGAGGCTCAAAGTTATGAGTTTGCCATTTTGAACCTTTGAACAGTAAGACTATGGGGACTTCAGAGAATAAATCGAAAGCATTATTGCATTATAAGCCAGCTTGAGCCTACAGGGGCCAGAGGTGGAGTGCTATGGTTTAAAGGTAAAATGCCTACCACAGTACCATGTGTTTGAACATGAGGTCCCTGCTCAAGGAACCTTTAACAGGTGTGGCTCAGCTAAAAGAAATAGGTCACTAGGGACAATCAGTGAAAAACGCCAAATGCTGATGAGGACATATATCTTACTTTCTTGTGATAAAACACACTGAGGCTTATTCTGCTCACAACTCTGGGTTACAGTCCATCCTTGTGGGGAAGCTGAGGAAGGAACTTAGGACAGCTGGTCATATTCACAGTCCCGAACAGCAAGAATAAATGCACGTGTACCTATGTGTGTTCAGCATCGCTCTGTACTTACTTATACTCAACTCCTGAGAATGTGGAATATTCCTTTACACTGTGTGAATATATGTCACTATGACTGGTTTAAAAAAGAAACACTGGCCAATAGCTGGACAAGATAAGGTTAGGTGGGAGAACCAGACTAAGGACACTAGGAAGAAGAAGGGCGGAGTCAGAGGAGTTGCCAGTCAGACACGGAGAGGAAACAGAGGTAACACTACATAGCAGAATATAGATTAATATAAAGGGGTTAATTTAAGTTATAAGAATTAGCTAGTGACAAGCCTGAGCTACTGGCCAAGCATTTATAATTTATATTAAGTCTCTGTGTCAGTTATTTAGTAACTGGCGGGTGGGAAAGAAAAGTCTGCCTACATGAGAATGCAGCAGCCCACTTTTAGGCTGCAACATAATCAAAACAACGCCCTCAAAACTTGCTCCCCTGGGCTGGCTAATCCCTCAATAAGACTCTCAGGTGATTCTAGACTGTGTCAGTTTACAAAAGTAGCCATCAGTGTGCAAACAACAGCAACTCATTGTTAGTGGGAACCTAATTTACAGTGAAGGACACTTCAGTGGTTTCTTACAAACTATACTAAACTAAACAATACATTACATGGCCCAATAATACACTCCTGGTTTAACAAAAAATGTTAAATCCATCCAAAAACTCATATACATATTTTTAGTAGCTTATTCATAATGATCGAAAGTGGGAAGCAACCAAAATGTCCCTCAATGGGTGAATGTATATTATTTACTATTATATAATGCTTACAAAAAGAGTCATTGGGCTATGTTGGTCAGCTATCTGTCACTATAACAAATCCCTAAGATAATCAACTTATTAAGATGAGTGCCTTATTATGGTTTAGCTTTTGAGGTTTCAGTCTAGGAGAAGTTAGCCTATTGGTTTTGGTGTATGGCAGTCGGTAACCATAATCTCAGGCAACACCGTTCATCTGGCCAGGAGACAAGTGGGAAGGGTGAGAGAGTAGGGCCCACAATCTCCTTCGAGGGCACACCCCACCACCTGAAGGCCTCCCATTAGGCCCTGCCTTTACAGTTTCCACCGCCTTTCTACAAAGCTAGGGGCTGGGCCTTTAATGTGGGATTTTAGGGGACATGTATCAAAACATGAAGCCCAAGTCAAGAAAAGGCACGGAAGAACTTGTAAGGACACATCAGTGAGTAAAAGGAGCCAATTCGGTAAGGCTGCATCCTGTACAGCTGCCATATTTAACATTCCAGAAAACACAAAACTAAGACAGCAGGAAACAAACAAACAGAAGCCCTACTATCAGTAGAGCTTAGGAGGAAGAACAAACGGTAAAGCACAGAAAATGTTCTGCATGGTTCTAAAGTGAAGCATACATGTTATTTTATATTTGTCCAAGAACATATATTACCAAAGTCAAAACCCAGTGTAAACTATGCAAGGTACCAACACAGGTCCAATAACATAAACATGCCAGACTGGTAAGGGGTGTTGATAATGGGAGGCTGTATACATATAGCAGGAGGTGTTGTGTTTAAAACTGATCTAAAAAATAAAATGTATTTATTTACTGTATTTATTTATTCTTTTATTCATGTGTTTACTGGGAGTGCACATGCCACTGTAAAAGTGTGGAGGTGAAAAGACAAATTTTAGGAGTTGGCTCTCTCCTTCAGCTGAGACTTACAAGGGTTGAATGTGTTCCAGGGAGCAAACTTAGGTCATCAGGTTTACTGGCAAGGGTGCTTCCCAGAGCTATCTCTCTGTGTATGTATTTTAAAGTGGCAGTAATAAACATAATCAAATAGTTGCCTCTGAGAAGGACTAGACATGAAAAAGCCAGGCAGCTGTGGTCTGGGTTCTCAACAGCTTCTGTCCTCCTTCATTCTAACCTGTGCATACGTCACCTGTACAATCAAATTAAGAAAAAGCAATGTGAACACTGCAAATCCAGTGTGGAGGCAGGCAACCAACAATCGTTGGTTTTACAGGCAGACTGAGCCTTTGGACTTAGAAAGACAATTCAGCGGACGCTCTGCTATAAGGAACTACGTTATTACCCTGCAGCCCCACCCTAACTTTGTAAGAAGGGCTTTTCCAGGGCTGGGCTGCCTTTCAGTAGTCTTGGTATGAGGCTTTCTAGAAATACATGTTCTCCAACTAAAGTTAGTAGAAACCACTTTGAAAATCAAACAGAAGGGAAAGCATAAGAGTTTTACATTCATCCAAAAGAGCAGAATTACTTGCTCACTTTGTTAAAAGCAAAAACAGTAGCTTCAATGTTTAGAGATGTTTTTGTAAGAAGATAACTGAATCTTTTTTATAAATGCAAAATTAATTCCACTCATTCCACTTACACAGCAATTTGGGTTAGTATTTAAAACACTTGTAAATCTACATGCTCCTCTTTCCCAAATGCTCACTCTACACCATGGCCACTATGCACAGCACTCCAGAAAGGGGAGGAGGTGCAGCTTCTGAACAAAAGACCCCTAACACTCAGAAGGGGGCCCCAGCCTGAAGAGTACACAGTGACTGCTCTGTGCTGGGTTACTGTAAGACACAGGAAGACACAAAGCAGCAGTGTGTGAGGAAAGATAATGCTATGGTCTGACCACTCACAGGGAGCCCACACACTGGCTGCTCTTACTCATCTCCAGAAGCCAAAATGCAAAATGGCTCTGGAAAAGCAGCTTCCAATGTGCGAAAGTCTGAGAAGTGCAGAGGTGCCTAGCCTCAGAATTCACTCTGCAAGGGTCAGCCTCTCCTGAACACTGTGTAGGCCAGTAAGATCCTCATTGACTGACTCCAAAGCTTGGCACCTCTAAACAAAAATCCCTCAGCATTGTGTAAAAATAAAGCACATGGTCTCCAGGCAGCAAACACCAAGAATAAGGAGCTATGTGTTTGGGGGTGGGGGTACTTTCATGAATGAAAAGATTTGCTTCTCCACATGCAGCCCTGCTTTAAGGAGAGATGGGAAAAGCCTGACCCCCAGTTTTGTGATGATCCACGCAAGTCAGAGCTAACTAGTATAGATCACAATGGACTTCTACGCCTGGCACGCAATAGCTATGTATGTCAAGATCACCATGAACTACATCCCCTGTCCAGAGCTCTGGCTTTCAAAGCATTTTCACACACACACTTACTTGAAGTTCATAAAATTCAACTGACAGAAGGGATTTTGTCTTGCGTAGGTTTGTTTTTGTTTTGGGGCAGGATCTTGTTAAGTTGTTCAGGCTGGCCCCAAAACTTTTAGGTGCATATGGTCTCCTGTCTCAGCTCTCCCAGCAACTGTGACTACAGACATGTACTACCATGCATCATAATATTTAAAAAAGCATTGTTAGCATCATCTTAAAGATGATAAAACTGGGGTCTGAGAGGCTTCACCATTTTCCCAAGGGTCACACAGTAAGTCTTCTGATACTTAGGAAAGTATAAAATCATGTTAAGTTCAGAACTGAAAGAAGTAGCCCCATCTTTCAAACAGAGTAGTATAGATGCATCTAACTTCTGCTATTTACTGAACCTTCATGTTCCGTCACCACTGAGTACTCTGAGTGAAAGAGAACCTAGCCCCAGGCTTTTCCAGCTCACAGCTGGACAATCCCTCTTTATCTGAAGCTGAAATCTGTCCTCCTTATCACGGTACACACTGGTTCCAGTTCTGAAAGAATCTGGAACCACAAAGAATAAACTGACTGCTTCTTCCACATGATCTCTGGGTTTTGGGGGGGTAGTTTTGTTTCCTGTTGATTTTCTATTCTTCAATCAAACCAAGCATTCCTAATTCTCCACGCAAGGCCTCACAGGACCCAAAATTAGTTCACTGAATTGCCTAGAGATTTTTTTTGATTTTCCAAAATCCCTCCAAAATTACCCAGAACCATGAAATACTTCTGATTTAGTCTTTTTGAGCTAGAAATATTTTACAAAAGAAAACATAACTCAAGCTTGCAATAATACAAAGAGAAGATTTATTTAGCACAACTGAAAGTCTAGCATCAGGACAACTTGGGTCTGCTCAGTAGGGGCTCTTAGGGTCAGTTTTCTCAATCTTTTGCTCTCACCTCCCTCCCTCAGTCACCTTTATCAGGACACTGCCTATCCTCACGACAGAGTGTGGTTCCAGAAGCACTAAGTTTCACACATCATAGCGCAGTAAATCAGCTGAACAAAGGTGTCTTCTGAAGTTCCACCAACTCATTCTCTTGGACCTGAGACATCCTTTAAACAATTAACACTGAGGCCAATATTTCAGTGTTACCACTGAAAGGAGTTATCCAAGAATTTCCACCCTGGGAAGAAAGTGAGGGAAGAAGCCAGCAAACCAAACAAGTATTCAAATGAAGTATGGCCAGGGCTAAGTCAGTTCTCTGTTACAGTACACTAACAGTAATACAGCAGACAGGAAATGGAACATCGCTGTATTGCCTCTAGTCTCCCTTCAGCAATGGGACCACTGGTGGGTGACTGAAGTCACAGATACTGAACCCTTATTTATGTTCTCCCCCGTATACATACAATCCTGTAAGTTTAATTTGCAAATTATGCATACTAAGAGATTAACAATAATAAAATAACTACGACAATATTCTGTAATAAAAGTTGTGTGTGAATGTGGTTTCTTTTTCAAAATCTCATACTATACTCTTCCCCTGATGACTTGAGATAACACAATGCCTATATTATGAGATAAAGGGAGGTGAAGAATGTGGATACTGTAACAGCACTAGGCTGTTAGGTAAGGATTATTTCAACACCCTCATAAGTCTACAACTGATCTGACAACCAAGATGTAGACTAAGTGACTAACGGGAGGATAGGTTACACAGCATGGCTAAGGGAATGGTTAACATCCAGGCAGGACAGAATACGATAATGGGAAATTTCATGGTAAGCAACTAAAACTTAGAGTTTATTTCTGTGATTTTCAAGAGTATCTGGGACCAAGGTTGACTATAAATAGTGGACTAAAAGCATGGAAAGCAAAATCAGGCATAAGGGGGTAAGGGTGGGGAGCCACTGTACACTAAGCCAATAGAAAAGATAAAAAGGACTTTAGGCTCCAGTAGATACTATTAAGCAACAATTGAAAAGGGAAATTATATAAGCTATTTGGCATATAACAAAATAATTAAAAGATATTGTTAAATAGGGGGATGGCAGGATACTAACTTTTAAAACTATTAGAACTGTGATTAGGCCAGTGTTTCTGGGTGCAATGAACAGCTGAGGCTGTCTATGAAGGGTCTTCTAGCATGAGTGAATGGTCTTACTCACCATGACTTCACTGCTAAATCTACAAGTCTCATCTATTACCACTGTTAGTAAACAAGTGTCCATAAATTCACAGCTTTACAGAACTATCTTGAGTTCTCACGATTTTAATCTGGGGAGAGCTTGGTTAAGTAATTCTCGGTTAGATACTCATGTGACTTGAGTCTGAAATTGATTGGTCTATGGTCATCTGAAATCGTGGCTGGACTGGACATCCTGTCTATCTCACTAACGTGGATGGTGTCATATTGAGCTCAGCTGGGCTGCCACAGTGACCTCTCTGGTATGGCTGTCTCCCAGTAACTAACTTCATTACATAAATGTCTCAGAACTCCTGCAAACAAGTGGATGTATGCATGACTTTTCACAGCTAGTCTCAGCAGCCACACTTACCACTTCTACCCTCTCTGTCCAACTCAGACAGTCCTAGGCCTGCACAGACTCCAAACGCACACCCTCCATGGAAGAAGTGGTGAGGTCACACTACAGAAAAGCATGTGGGGTGGAAGACAGGGTAATAACTGTCTCTGGAAAGTAATCTGTCATACTTCAGTGGACATTTATTGTGCTTCTATTTCCCAGAATGATGTCTGAATCACTGAACACCCAGACATGGAAGCAGACGTGAGCTTTATCAATAGCTGGATAGTTTCAAAGATGCAGTGAGAGCTGCCATTAAGTTTCCTCCTGGTAAACACAGGATCAGCGGGGTTCTGTATTCTACAGCTAGCTGGGCTCTCTCTTCACTCCAGTGCCAAGGAGGCAAAGGAATGATTAAGAAACATTTTGTATATCACTGTGTCTTCAAAATCAAGTTCTTTTCCTAATGACTATGTCTGAGGGAAAATTAGTCTCACAGCAGGCCATATGGAAAAATGATAGCACATTAAACCTGCATGTTTTAAGAGTCCTGTCCGCATGATTTCAGCTCTTCTAGGACCACAAGCAGCTCTAATACTTTTAACATTACATTGTATAATACCTAGTTAAACGTATACCTAGTTCTTTTTGGATTTGTAAACTGGATTTTTCCTCCTTCATTTTCCAGTGCTTCCCAGTTGCCACTAGTGCCCGGATGTACATACTTATTTCAAAAGCCTGAAATGCTCCAAAACCCAATGTGGGTTACAGATTTAAGAAACTTTTACTTGGAAGAAGTATATTTGTTTGTTCTGGGTCTAATGTAGCCCAGGCTGGCCATCCAACTCATTCACTGTATAACCCAGGATGGTCTTTAACTCCTAATCCTCTTGTCTTAGCCTCCCAAGTACTGGGATTACAGACATGCACCACCACACTCAGGCTACCAGATAACAGTAACTCTTGGATTTCAAATTTTGAAATCAGAAACACTTTTCTGCATTTGAAAAAGGTATATTCAGGCTGGAGAGATGACTCAGAGGTAAAAAGAATTGGCTACTCTTCTAGGTCCTGAGTTCAATTTCCAGCAACCACATAATGGCTTACAACCATTTGTAATGAGATCTGGCATCCTCTCATGGCAAGCAGAAATACATGCAGGCAGAACTCTGTATACATAATAAATATTAGAAAGAAAGTGAAAGAGGGAGGGAGGAAGAAAGGGTATATTTATTCAGAACAGAGGGAAAGAACATTTATGGTGTTATATATTTATTTTGCCTTAGCTTACAAGCTCTTACTCTCAGAATGAATTTCCTTTTTCATGATTTAAGCAAAATAAAGAAAATTTGTTGTTGTTTTGTTTGGTTTTGCTTTTCAAAAACTGTCCTGGAATTCATTCTGTAGACCAGTCTTGCCTCAAACGCACAGAGATCTGCCTGCCTCTGCCTTCCCAGTGCTGAGATTAAAGGTGTGTACCACCACCACCACCCAGCTCTTTTACTTTATTCAAAATAATGTTAAATAGTCGTGATAACGGCTAGTAAAATGACTCCACAGGGAAGGACTCTTGCCACCAAATGTGACAACCCAAGCTTGATCCCTTGAACCCATATAGTGAAGCAAAGAGCCAACGCCCACAGGTTGTCTTCTGATTTCTATTTGTGCAGTGTGGCATGCACATATGCAAGCATGCATGCACACATACATACACAGACACATACAAAATAAATAAGTGTAAAATTAAACTAATATATGACTGCACTACAGGTTTTCTATTTTCTTTGGAATAGTTTTCCAAATTTATATTCTAAAAGAATTGCCATTCCCTACAGTTCTTCAAGTGAATTATTATAGATTTAATTTATTTTTCCACACTCATTGATTCTTAGTAATTTTCTTTTAATTTGGGATAATTTTCAATATCTGGCTTTTCAACCAATAGTATTTGGTTTTACTTCTCTATTCTCTTGTTTCTATTCCATTCTTTAAGTTTTTAACTATTATTAATTTCCTTTTGCTACTTTGTTTTATAACTGATCCATATGTACTGCCTTTCTTATAGTAATAAATGCATCTATAATTAAGCATTTATCACAGTTTTGGTTTCCTTCTTAAGATTTTGCTGCAAACTCTTCAATTTATTGCAAGGAAATATTTAACTACTATTTTGACTTTCTTTGGGTACACAGATGATTTAAGAGACTCTCTTAATTCTAGGTTGTGCATGATGGCACATACTTTTAATCCAAGCACTCTAGAGGCAGGCAAAGCTCTATGAATTTGAGGCCAGGCTGGTGAACGTAGTGAGTTCCAAGACAACCCAAGCTACATAGTGAGATGCTTTATCAAAAAAACAAAAACAAAACAAACAAACAAAAAAAAAGAAAATAGTGTCTCTTAATTCCAAGGTACTTTTTGCATAATCATTTTTGTTACTAATTTCATTGGAGTTAGATGAGAATATAAATCATAATTTTATGTTTTACTTTTGTTTTCTGTGACAAAGTACATGGTCATGATTCAATTCTATAAATGCCCTCTAGATCTAGGAAAAAGGTATACCCCTTGCACCATAAAAATATTGAGTATATTATTTATACTGTCTATATTTTTGGGTTTTAAACTCAAAGATAGCAAAGAGTGAAATTGGTAGTCTGCAAGCCACAGGAAGGTTTTGTCTTTAAAAATGTTTGCTTCAAAATAAAGGAATGTCACTACCTTCAGGCAAGGCATGTTTTTTCCAGTTAATACTGTTTCCCTTATCCTTGCTGTCTTCAACATATTCATGCTACCAACCAACTCCCACGTACATTCAAATTCACAATCAGTGTACTTGACTGTCAACTAGTAGAGATGTGTAATGATAATTCCCTCTTCTCAAAGGAACTATCATATCACTCAAAATCCTTTTTCTCCCTAAATGAACCACAATCAACGTCTGTGACCTATGGGAATGCAAGCAAAGATGAAAATTCCAACGCTATTTCTCCTCCAAATTCACCTGCCTTCCCCCTTAAAGTGAAACAAACTGTCTCTTTGCTAAGATGCCTTTTGTCTGTGGTATCCTAATAAATCCTCACACAGAGGAAGACTTAGAAGTTCCCGTTCTAGAGGCTTGGTATATATGAATTGGTTCTTGGTCCCTTCTTCTCCTGGATGTAGGCGATATAGGAGATGTAGGGGAATATTTCTGTCTGGTGTTAGGTCTCTGAAAACAAACAAACAAAAAAATGTACTCCTAACCCAAGGAAATATTTAAACACATAAGCACATTTTCTACATCAGTATTATATAAAATAGAAACCCATTAGAATCTGACAATAGAAAGATTATGTTATGGTAATATTATTATACACTAGAATGTTAAGAATATTTGGGAGCATTTACAAGAAGAAATGTTATGATACCCTGTTGCAATATAAAAACAGAATTTGAATACATAGTACATATATGTTTATACTACAATTTACTTTTTTTTATGCCTAATGAGTATTTTACCCAAAGGTGCCAAACTCCCTGGAACTGGTATAATGGACAGTTATGAGTTGTCATATGGTTGCTGGGAAATTAAACCTTAGTCTTCTGCAAGAACAGTAAATGTTCTTAACCACCAAGCCATCTCTCCAGTCCCCAGTATGATTTAATTATGTTAAAGTATGTATGTATGTATATCTATATATACACATAAAATGAAAATACACACAAACATTAATAGTCATTATTGCTGGGTGGCAATATTATAAGGAATTTTATTTTTCCTGGTACATTTCCTTAGTTTCTTCATTTTCTAATAGAAAATGAGCATGTACTACTTATGTCATTAGGCAAAAACACTGAAAACCCACTCAAGTAATTTCACTTGTCTACCCCTCTTCACAGTATTGATTTTAAATCTGTTACCTTCCTGTTTAACCTATAAATTTCCTTGTCTTCCACTCCCCCTCATTATACTCTATGTCCTGACAACATCAAAGATTTAACTACTCCAGCAAGAAATGGTGACACATGCCCATAATCCCATCATTCAGGAGACTTGTGAGTTTGAGTCTAGCCTAGGGTACAGAGTGACATTCTGTCTCAAAAACCCGTGACTTAACTATTCCTCAAAATTTCTATATTCTTTCACAACTTTACTTCTTGGTAAGTGTTGTTTCCTCCCACTCTCTAGCAAACAAGCTTGAACCTAGGTTGAGTCCTCTTTGGTTAGGACGCTTCTGTGGAGGGACCGCCCACTCTGCTCTTTAGTCAGTCTTCCAATTATCCTCCTGTGCTACATGATTCTCTGAGGATTTCTATAACTTACTCTCTTATGCCTATATTGCCTTACCTGACCAAGGAGTTCTGCAGACGTGGTTAAGGAACTTGAGATACCAAGACTACACTGGATTGTCTGGTGTGTTCAATGTAACTGCACGGATCTTACTATAGCAAAGCAAGAGTAACAAAGACAGCAGAGAAATGTGACAATGGCGTCTGGAGTGTACAATGGAAGTAACAAATGTGTGTTCCAAACCACTAACTATGGTAGTTTGTCAGAGAGTAACTAAAAATTAAATACAGTCCCTTACCATATCAATAGTACCTTACAACAGCCAAGAAAGACACATGGAAGCAGCAGTAGAGTCAACATCTGGCAAGAGAGAAGTGTCCACATCAAGGAAAATGACTGCAATGATGACGGAAACCCAGGGAGAGCGGAGGCAAGAGAAAGAAGAGAGTGTTCGAACATATTTCCAACTGCAACATTTGCTGTTAATTTCCTTAAATATTTGTTGAGAATCTACTAACTTACATTGTTCCAGGAACTCATATAAGGAAATACTATTACCCAATTTTACAGAGGAGAGAAATAAAGCAAGAAATTATGTCCTAGCCCAAGACCCCTCAGCTAGTAAGGAAGGAAGCCAGGACAATAATCCAAGAACAATTACAACAATCCAGAAACATGCTCTTAACTAGTAAGAAGAAAGTGCTTATATACTGGAGGAGTTGCAGGAACTTGCCCATCAATATAAGGAAGTGAATGTAGTCTTTTTTGGATTTATTTTGTGTGTATGAGTTTTTGCATGTGTGTGTGTATAAGTGTACCATGTGCATGCCGAGTCTGCTGGGGCCAGAAGATAACACTGGAACACCTAGAACTGAAGTTCTAGACAACTGTAAGCCACAAGGTAGGTGCTGGGAACCCAACCCAAGTCCTCCACAAAAGCAGCCAGTGCTCAACATCACTGAGCTATCGCTCCAAGACCCTTGAGCGTAGTTTTTAAAAGACTGAACTTATCAAATTAATGCTCTTGTGTTCAGTGAGGCTGTCTTCCAAGTTGTACAATTCATCCCTGAATTCAAATCCCGAGAGGTGAGACCGAAGGAAAGCTCAAGGCTTATCATGCCATGAAATCTCTCCCTCTGCACAGACAGCTCACACCTCTGTTCCAAATCGTTGGCCTGCAGAAGCCTGCAGGACACAGCCTGCAGCAGGGCCTGAGCCCGGTTAGGTTAGAGGAAGTCCCAGCAGCAGTAAAACTTTTGTTCATGATGCACCTCCTGATCAGGACTGCTGCTGGGAGGAGGGTGACAAAAAGCAGGCAACAGCGCTTAATTTCATGATGCAAAACAGTTAAGGCTCGAAAACACTCAGCTGTCTGAGATACAGTCTTTAGGGAAGTTTCCTACATACCTGTAGCAAGATTTTACAGGAAGAAAAGCAGTAGAAGAAAAAGCTCAAGGTGAAGAAAGTGCTAAACTTTAAAGGGATCACAAATGGTACCAGACAAAAGTAATCAAAAGAGATTCACACCCATAGCAAATGGCTGAGTTCCAAGCACGGTGCTGACTTAGAGCAAATGTTTTCTAAGAGGGTAAGGCATATTGAGGGTACCAGAACCAGGAACCAAGGAATGCCTGGGTCCTGTGCAGGGGCCTCAGACTAAATGTGTTAGGCCCATGGTGAGTGAACAGAGAAGCACTCTTCATGACTTAGCCTCTCCAAGGCTAAACAGAAGGACTGGGGGTGAGGGTGGGGAGCCAACATAGTTGAGTGGCCACTGACCTCCACTTAGCCCTCTCTAAAGCAAGCGAAGACCTGGCCTCCCCACCCTGCCGTCTGCACAAAAGAGGTGGGAGAAAGACCTGGTTAGATGAAGTCCAAGGAAATAGGCCCCAGCAAGGTCTACAGCAAGGAGTGGAAGAGAATGTATGAGGTCCAGGTCTGACCTCCTGAGTCAGCCAGGCCATGTGTAGGTAAGACCTGTGGTCAGCCATGGAACCAATTTCCTGAGAGCAAACATTCATAAAAAAGAAAATACTGGAAAAACAAAATAATTTGTTTTAAGACTATCAGAATTCATAAAGAAAATGAAGAGAACAACTGCTAGAAAAGGCAAATTCTCCCTAAACTTTCCTAATTTTTACAACTGGATGATGGGACAGAGGGGTGTGAACACTTGGACTACATGTGGGACACTGTGAAAGGCTGTCATGGCTTGAGTTCTTTTGGGACAAGGTAGCTAAGTATCCCATTTCAGCATCACCTGCTTACTTCACACACACACACACACACACACACACACACACACACACACACACACACACACTATTCCCATAGTCAGAAATCTGAGTCCCAAGACCTATTTTCCTAGACAGCAACTAGGACCAATAATTATAACCTTATTATATATTCACTTAAATTTTTTATTTTCTTTAAGCCTCACCTTTGGGGACTAAAGAGATGGCTCAAAAGTTAAAAGCACTTATTGATCTTGAAAAAGATCTGGGCTTGATTCTTAGCCACACACAGGCTCACAACCATCCACAACTCTACTTTCAAGGGATCTGATGCGCTCATCTGGCCTCTGTGGGCATCAGGCATACACACAGTTTACAGCACACATGCAAGCAAAGCACTTATATACATAAAATAAAATAAGTGAATCATTTTTTAAAAGCCCATCTTTAATTAAAATTTAATTCCTGTATTAACCTTATTTACTTATTGTGGTGCTAGGGATCAAATCTAGAACTGTAAATATGCTACTTATGTGTTCAACCACTGAGCCCCTAGCACTTATTTTAGGTTTTAAATCAGAAGTCAAAAGTCCAACTGTGACCTGCAAGGTGGCTCAGCAGGAAAAACACTTGCCTCGTACTCTACCCTGTTCATTTACCTGAAGAGCATTTCCCCATTCTTGGGTATGATCTTCACAATCACAGCTGGATCCCCAAAACCCACAATGAAAGAAAAACCTGTTCCTGAAAGTAGTCCTCTGACCGATACATAGCAGGCACATGTGCAAGAACACACAATACGTACATACACATACACAAACACACACACCTCCCCTCCTTCTCTCTCACACACAGACACATACACAAATAATAAAATATGTTTTTTTTTAAAATCAACTGTGTACAGAAGCAG
This sequence comes from Myodes glareolus, assembly GCF_982192425.1. Lineage (NCBI taxonomy): Eukaryota > Metazoa > Chordata > Mammalia > Rodentia > Cricetidae > Myodes > Myodes glareolus. The sequence goes on from NC_142034.1 coordinate 62,151,540, forward strand.
ATAGGCAAATAATTGTAAAGGGCCAAGTAAAAAACCAAGGGAATGGTAGAAACTGTGACACATAGAGACCTCAGGCCCCATAAAAGAGCTCATTAAAAAAAGTAAAGAACTTCTGTAAGACAACAGACTATGCCAATTTGTGTTCTCTGGGTTACCCTTTTTCAAATCACAATAGCATACATATCATTCTGCACTCCTCCCTGCTCATTTATCTGTAGAGCATTTCACTATTCTTGGGTATAATCCTGAGAATAACAGTTTAAAATGGCAGTGTACATATTAATAGTGAATCAAATGGTAATCGTTACTTCACCATTCTTTTATGTTTAGACATCCAGAATACCATGCAATGACCTGAATGTTAGTGCTTCTATTAGATAAAAGTCTATGCTGAATGTCTCCCATGGTCATTGTGAGCCTAGATTAATTTCTCTAAATTTAGTTTCCCAGCACTTCTCATAGACACAATTAGCTTTATAAATAAAACTGACCAGAGTGCTGTTAAGATAATATAATCATCTTAACATTGTGCAAATATTTTAAAATCTTAAAAGAAACCTCTTTGGAAAACACAGAGTTGACCGTTGCACCTAAATATGAAATAAAACAGAAACCTTTAGGTCAACCAACAGACTGCATTCTTTTCATTCCAGGGCAAAGGCTAGACTTGCTTTTTAGTTATTGTTTCCCTTTTGTTCCCCAGACTCATAGAGCCTTATTTGGAAGTTTCCCTTTCTGGTCTGCAATTGTCAGAGGGTCACAATGGAGATACAGCAGTAAGTACGACACAGAAGTTCAAAATGCTTTATAATCTGGATTTCCCAAAGCGTGAATACAATCATACACCTCTAAAAGTCGGAAAGGTCTTTATGATGTAAGTGTAGCTCAAATCCTTGTTTTATCAACATTAAAATACATTAAGCTGAAGGAAGCAGAAAGGGAGCTGAGAGTGTCTGAGACCAGGGTTTGTCTACTCATTCAACCTATTGCCTAGAGAAAACAGATCTGTTTATTCAGTTGAGTCCGTTTCTTATCCCGCTTCACCAGAAGTCTCCCCAGTATTCATTCCTTCAGGCTAATCCACATTCCATTTTTCAAACACGGAACTTTGACTCTTGCAGCCTTGAGGGGTGGTGAGTAGACTAAATTTCCTCCAGGGACCATGAAAGCAATTGCACTGTTAAAACTTCCTGTGGATTCAAGTCAAAACACCCTCTTTGCTCTCCAGCCTCTCCCCAAGCCCTCCCTACCCATCCCTGAACCTGGCTGCCTTTTTTTTTTTAAACAGGGTATCATTATGTAGTCTTGACTGTCTTGGAACTCACTATGTAGACCATGCTGGCCTCAAACTCACAGAGATCCACCTGCCTCCACTTCCCAAGTGCTGGGATTAACGTTTGTGCCACTACACCTGGCTACCTAGTTGCCTCTTAAGAATAAATATTTAGGGGCTGGAAGAGATGGCTTAGCAGTTAAGAGCACTGGCAGCTCTTCCAGGACCCAGGTTCAATTCCCAGCACCCACATGGCAACTCAGAACTGTCTGTAACTCTAGTTCCAGGGGGTCTGGCATCCTCACACAGACAAGCAATACACATAAAAATAAATCTTTTTTAAAAAGGAATAAATGTGCATTGCAGTGTGTTTCCTGAGCAAAGTGAGAATAACGATCAACCTGTGTGGAGGGTTCAGCTATAAAGGGCTATGAAGAAAAATACAAGAGCCTAGAGATGAGAAGTACAGTATGATGTGCAGAGACAAGGGTGGCCCAAGTATTTTCCTCGGGCGCTATAGGAATGGCACTGGACCAGGTACATATACAACTACTCTAAGGAAGACATTACAGTTACACACATGAGCTAATCCAAGCCAGGAACAGAAAAAGATCTTCAGGAAAGCTAAAATGTCTATGCCCTATACACTGCACCTTTCTTTCTCTCTCTCTCTCTCTCTCTCTCTCTCTCTCTCTCTCTCTCTCTCTCTGTGTGTGTGTGTGTGTGTGTGTGTGTGTGTGTGTGTGTGTTTTATTGTGGTACTAGGACTGAGACCTAGGACCTCACAGGTGCTTGTTGTAATTAAGTGATTCTAAGTCAGTGGTTCTCAACCTTCCTATTGCTGGAACCCTTTAACACAGTTCCTCATGTTGTGGGGACCCCAATCATAAAATTATTTCATTGCTACTTCACAACTGTAATTTTGCTACTGTTATGGATCATAATGCAAATATCTGATATGTTACGTCCATGGAGGCTGTGACACACAGATTGAGAACCACTGTTCTAAACCATGGGATTGCCACCATCTTGGGAAATTCAGTTGCATCCCCTTGCAAAAGGTTTCTCCCAGCTGGCCTTGTCATGCTTACTTCTCCTCGTTGAGGAGCAGAGAGGGCCACTAGACTGTCACCTGTGTACCCAGCTGTCCCCACTACCTGCTGTACACAACTCTGCCTTAATTACACATGGCCTTGGGGAGGGGCTAACACATAGAGACTGAGGAAGATGGGGAGAGGGGTTCCACCTATGTGGCTGGAGGAGGAAGGAGCTTTTCCAGCTGCGGCCTGTTATGGGGAGGAATATCCAGACACCTGTAAGTAACCCCTCACCTGTGATCTGTTAGCTCCTCTGAGTGACCTCTGGCAGACTCCTGCTTCGGTCTGTCGTTGGGACCACAGTTTTAGGAGAAGGAATAGACTTTGCTTGTTTTCCCCAGGAAGGTATTTTAAGAGCATGCTAGGTAAGCACTGTACCACTGAGTTCCATTCCAGCCCTATATATTTTTTTTTATAAAAAAGAGAGGAAACAACAGGTGTATACCTGTTTAGTCTGGCAGGTTTAGTTACAGCTTCCAGGCACCAGGAAGCGATCAGAAGCAGGTGAGAAGTGAGAAAGGACCATATGCTGACAAACAATGCAGGCGGACTCCAGGTGTCAGGAGGCTCTCAGAGCATCCCAAAGCAAGACCGATGGGAGAATTAAGATCAATAAATACAACATAAAGGGGATAAGAAACAGTTAATGAGAAAGGTATCTTGCCGGGTGGTGGTGGTGCAAGCCTTTAATCCCAGCACTTGGGAAGTAGAGGCAGGCAGATCCTTTATGTTCAAGGCCAGTCTGGACTACAGAGTTAGTTCCAGGACAGCCAAGGCTGTTACACAGTGAAACCCTGTCTCAAAAAACAAAAACAAAAACAAAAAAACAAAGAAAAAAAAACAAGAAAAAGAAAGAGACCTTATTATACACAAACTGGCTAGTACAAAGTTCGGGATACTACAATTATATAGACAGGAGATGTGACAATGAATACTCCATGCACCCAGCCAGACAGCTTATGGCCTCCTACAACTCTGGTTCCAAAGGATCTAATGCCCTCTTCTGGCCTCTGGAGTACACCTGCACACATGGTGCACATACACACATGCAGGCACACATACACATAAAATAAAACAAAGCAATTCAAACCAAAGTATAAAGCACAAGAATAGAATCCCCCAGGAAACTAACATGTCATGGAAGTTGTGAGGGGCGCGCGCGCGCACACACACACACACACACACACACACACAATCACACAATCACAGCACCAACATATAAGCACACAGAGATATGTACCTTTCCCACACAATTTGTTTACTGACAAAGAGACTTTCTTTTAATAGCCTGAGGTTCATTGTGTAAGCATATAATTTCATGTAACTTTGGCACACTGTACTGTTTTCAGACTGAAGGAAAATGAGAGATCAGATTATGTCTATCAATAGATAATTTCCTAATACTTTTATAACCACTGTAAATAGTCTCTTTGTTTTATCTGTTTTGAGATCAGAAGGTTAAACTGTTGATAATTTGACCTCCAAGATTTTTTTTTCCAATTTGGTTGTTAATGTTAAGGAGAAACACAAGACCCATTAGAGAAGAGAGATGAGTTTTCTGGCACATAGAACAAGAGGATTTTCAAGAGGTCATGCACATTAGTTCTTTACTCACTATAGTTTTGGGTCAAATCTGTGACTTTACTTCTCCAGGTTTATCCTAAGCCCTAATTGTTAACATTTATCCACAATACAGTTACATTTGGGACAATAAGATGGAAATAAGGGGAGGATTGAGGAAACAGGACTAATTGTTCTGGTCATGAAGGTACATGCCCCTAATCCCAGCACTAAGGAGGCTGAGGCAGTAGGTTTGCCAAGAGTTTAAGGTCAGCTTGGTCTACAAAGCAAAAACAGGTTACCAGGGATACAGAACAAGACCCTGTCTATAACAAACTCACACCCATTGTTTTAAAGTAAGAGGATTAAAAAAGAAAATGAGCAGAGGAAGATACTAACAAAAGAGCATCTATAACCCACATGAGTTCCCAAAACCCAGGGAAGTAGGGGTCCTCTGACAAGGATAAGAGAGGCAGTGAACAGGTTATTTGTGCTGAAATAAGGAAAACCTACTACGCACAAGCTTTTCTGAAAATCATAATATTAAATCATTCTTTAAAATCTAATTTTAAACATTTGGCCAATCACATTAAACCTTATCATACACCTACCTTCTTTGCTTTAGAATTCAAACTTTCCCTAGGAATATGAGGGAGAGTTGCCATCAGTTCACTAGAGCTTTACCCAGAGGACTATGCAGAGAATAAAGACACAACTGGGCACCTGGCATCCATGGGCAGTAGATGCTGACGGTGAAGGCAGGAAGATGATGGCATTAGGAGGCAGGAGGCTAACAAGAGGCTGCACCAGCTGCAGCATGTCCTGAAAGAAGCACTGTCATGGACGCCTTCCCAAGGATTCGTACAGCCTCAAACAAGTTTCACAGTACTGCATAAGCCACTCCGTCCTCACTACAGCCATGGGAAAAATTTCTCAAAGTAAAACAGTTTGGGGCTGAAGAAATGGTTGAGAGCACTTGTTGCTCTTATAGGAGACCCAGGTTTGATTCCCAGCACCCACATGCTGGCTCACCAATGTCTGTAACTCCAGTTCCAGGGGATTCAAATGCCCCCTTCTGACCTCCAAGGACACCAGGACACACATGGTACACATATTTATATGTATTTATACGTGGAGGCAAAATATTCAGACACATAAAAGAATAAATTTCAAAAAGAGTTAAATAATTCAAAGGATTAGCCGGGCGGTGGTGGCGCACGCCTTTAATCCCAGCACTCGGGAGGCAGAGGCAGGTGAATCCCTGTGAGTTCGAGGCCAGCCTGGTCTACAAGAGCTAGTTCCAGGACAGGCACCAAAAACTACAGAGAAACCCTGTCTCGAAAAATCAAAAAAACAAAACAAAACAAAAAAATAATTCAAAGGATTATAACTATCCACACAAAAACTCTAAAAGGCAAAATCCCAACCATTCTTTGAGTTAGAATGTGTATTAGTTACCTTTCTGTCAGTGTAATAGAATAACATGAACAAAAGCAACTCAAGGAAAAAAGGATTCATTTTAGCTTATGGCTCCAGGGAAATAGTTTCCATAATAACGGGAAAGGCACATTAACTCATTTCCTTTTATAGCTGATCTGTTCCTAAACAACAGATATAGATCTGACGGTCACTCTACGCTTTCTGTTAATTACCAAGTAAGAAATAATTGACATATACATCAAATCATTACTTGTCCCCTCTGAAAGACAACATCTTTACAAAAAGTCACACTACTTTTTAGCAGAGAAAAGTTCATCTTCCTCACAAGTGAAAAATCTAACAAACCATCTGGGCTCAGGGTACTCTGAAATTATTTTCTGGTATCTTTCAAGATCCCTTGTGTGTACAAATATTTAATTTCTTTTCTCTTCCTCCATCTCCTTCCCATCTCCCTTCTCTCATAAGGATTAAATCCAGGGCCTCACATACGCTACTCACAGATTTTCTCACTGAGCTATACTCCCAGGTCTGTTTATTTATAAACTGATTTCGTGAAATTTTGTTTCTCTATAAAATTTTATCAAAATCTATTTTTATGTTTTATTCTACCTTAAACAAAACCCTCCAACATCCCTTATAACATGAATTCTGTGTGTGTGGGTGTGTGTGTGTGTGTGTGTTTGTGCATGCACACATGTTTAGACAAGAGGTCAAAATGACTTTGTTTTTCAAAATGAGATCTCCACTCAGGGACACTGCTTGCCTGCTTGCCACCACCTTTTTTGAGACAGGGGCCCTCACAGAGTTTGTGAGCCCTTTCTATATAATCTTCCTCGATGCTGGGTCTGCAGGTGCATGCTGCCCTGCCCAGCTTTCTGTGTGGGTGCTGGGGATCTAAAGTCAGGTTCTCAAGCTTACACAGTGAGCACTTTACTAACTGTCGTTCCCCCCACCCCATGCATTACATTTAACTCGGGGGTATTTTTTTCTGGATGAATCTAAATGTAGCTCTATCTAATTTACTGTTTAAAAAAACTCACTTCAGCATTCTTCCACTCCAGTCGTTTTCTCTTCTGCTCTCTCCTATCTATCCAGCAAACACTAAGTGTCATCCCTGTGCTACATGCTAAGGACAGGGAAAAGTAGAAAAGACAGTCTTTTTTCTGTAGTCAAATCTGGCTTGCAACTCCTGAACCAAGTAGTCCTCCCGCTAGCTAGGACACAGGTTCTGAAGTACAAATCCTGCTCTGCTGGCTGTTTCCGAAAGTTCTAGTACTGACTTCACCCCTTTTCCTTTTTACGTACTTGATAATAAAGCTTTTCAGAAGAACGGCTATGCTTACTGTTTGTAACTTCATCAGTATTTCAAGTTCTTTCCTAAATGATCTGCAGGAGCTATTTTAAACTCCAAGTGAGTCAAAAATTTCCAAATAATTTTTAAAATTTCAACTTTTATTATTTATAGTTTTATTGCATTATGATCACAAAGTGACCAGTAAAAATTCCCTAAAAGACTCTAATGATGCTTTCTGTCTTTAGAACAGGTCAACATTTTAACCATTCTATGAACATCCTGGAAAAATAGTTTATATATGACACATGGTTAAATTCTTCCAATGTTTTGTCAGCTAATGTACTAGTTTAGGATTATGATTTTACCATTGTGAAAGGTCTACTCTCTCATTTGAGAGACTTGGAATCCTGTGTCTTCAACTGGCTGTTTTTATTATTTCAGTAGAATGACCTTATAAGTCATATGAAGTCAAGAGAGAACCATTGTTAAAGCAAAAATCACATTTGTTTTACTATCAAGAAAGATACTGACTTAAAATACAGAAAACATACAAAAAGTCAGCAATCTGTCAAGTCAAAGGTCTTTGAAGTTAGATGGGGAAATATCTAGACAGTGTAACTGCGAAAGAAGTACAAATTAATCAAGTGTCATGCTGATTTGAATGTGAGGGATGGCCAACATAGGTAGGGAATAGTGGCACAAGTCTTTAATCCCAGTACTTGTGAGGCAGAAGCCGTAGATCTCTGTAAGTTTAAGGTCAGCCTGATCTACATAGCAAGTCCAGGCTAACCAGAGCTACATAATAGAGAGACCTTTTCTCAAAATAAATAAATAATGACCAGAATTAAGTAAAATATAACTTGAATCTAGATAGAGAAGCATCATAACCACCTCTTCGTTTACGTTCTGATGTCTATACTATAAAGAGCTTTATAAAATCTGAATGTAAGTAGGACAGTGGTGGCACACGCCTTTAATCCCAGCACTTGGGAGGCAGAGGCAGGCAGATCTCTGAGTTCAAGGCCAGCTACACAGAGAAATCCTGTTTCTTGCAAAAAAACACAGAGAAAACAAAAGACAAATAAAAGAAAGAAAAGAAAGTTGACTGGAAACTAGGGAAGCAGACTAAGAAAAAGAAACTAGAGATTTAAGATTACCTAGGGTGGTGGTGGTGCATCCCTCTAATCCCTCTTTTAGACAGGGTCACTATGTGGCCTTGGCTGGCCTGGAATTGTTATGTACTGGAATCACAATTTATATATGACTTGCAGAAATGGGGCACAAGAGATATAATAGTGAAAATGCATTTAGTTCCTCTCTTTCACAGCAGAGATTAGTGGTGAACCACGAAAGATAATCAAAAACAGTACAGATAAAGAATATTATGTAGTCTTGTAGAGATAACCACAATGTTTTTTAATTAGATCAAAAAATAAAATGGAGTCAGGCACAGTGGCACATGTCTTTAATACCAGCACTAGGGAGGCAGAGGCAGGCAGATCTCTGAGTCCGAGGTGAGTCTGGTATATGTAGTGAGTTCAAGGCCAGCCAGGGCTATATAGAAAGAAAGGGGAGGACAGTGACAGAGAGAGAGAGAGAGAGAGAGAGAGAGAGAGAGAGAGAGAGAGAAGAAAGAGACAGGAAGAGAAAAAGAGACAGGAAGAAAAAGAGAGAAAAAGAGAGAAAGAAAGAAAGAAAGAAAGAAAGAGAGAAAGGAAGAGAAAGAGAGGAAGAAAAAGAGAGAAAGAGAGAGAAAGGAAGGAAGAGAAAGAAGGAAGGAAGGAAGCAAGGAAGGAAGGAAGAAAGAAAAGGAAAGAAAAGAAAAGAAAAGAAAGAAAAAATAAATGGGGCTGGGATTAACTCAGTTGGTAGTACTTGGTTATCATACACAAAGTTCTGAACTTGATCCTCACAACTGCAAAAAACCCAGAAGTGGTAGCATGTGCCTGTAAGGCCAGCACTTGGGAAATGAAACAATAGGATCGTAAGTTCAGCATTCAGCTACACAGTTAGCTCAAGGTGAGCCTATAGGAGCCTGTCTTAAAAGCAAATTGGAACAAAAAGATGGGCAGATGAAGAGAGATGAATAGATGGGCAGAGGAATGAAACAAAATGAATAAAGGAGCATAAACTTATATAGATGCCTTTCAGCTATTCAGATTTTAAAAATTATTATTATTATTTATTAGCTTTTATCGATATAGGGCTTCTTGTATAACCGTTCTAGTTGTCCTGGACCCTGCTCTGTAGAAGAGGCTGGCCTCACACTCAGAGATTCTCCTGCCTCTGCCTTCTGAGTTCAGATTAAAAATTTTATAAAGAAATATTGACACAATATGGTTGAGAATGCTCACATTTGCAAACAGACTTTGAGTGTTCACCACTGGCCATGCTGTCCTCTACCTGGCCATTGCAGAGATACTTCCAGTCTCCTGGTGTCTAGAGCTGTGTGACTATCACATATTGAGTGCAGGTAGAAATGGCATGTACCTCTCATCCTTAACCCTTAAAAACTCCTGTAGGATCCATACTTCCTGAGTGTGGGCACATCCATGACAACGTAGGAGTCAATAACTCCCTCTATGGTCCCTAGCTTACAGTTTACTGAGACAGGAGAAGAAGATAAACCAGTTGTCTTAAAGGTTATTTTGGAAATTCATCTGTAACAATAGTTAACATTAACTACTGTGAATGGGATGTGACCCGAGGAAGGTACTACAGAAGTAAATATCTTTGATTTTATATCATTTATATTCATTTTAAACTCTCTATGAAAATTTAAAACAAATATTACATAGATACCTCAGCTTGTACTATGACTAGGTGAGCCTTCTCAGCTCACCTTCTAGGCAAAATTGTAAAATGGCACCCCTCCCTCTGGGTCAATACAACTCCAAGCTGGCTGGGCTTGTCCATCGCTTTACCTACATGCCTTTAAACAGTACAGACTGTTGCCCTGTGACAACCTCCCTGGAAAGGGAAGGGCTATTAACTAGACCCTGTATCAAATAAGGTATGTAGCCTTCACCACGCTCTAACTGCCCTTAAACATGAAACTTTTGTCATTTTCTTTAATAAACGTTTTTAAAACTTTACTTTGATTTTATGGGGTATTGGTGTTTTGCCTGCAGCTAAGTCTGTTTGAGGGTGTCAGATCTTGGAGTTACATGGAGTTATTAGCTGTCATGTGGATGCTGGGATTCGAACCAGGGTCCTTTGGAAGGGCAGCAAGTGCCCTTAACAGTTGAGCCATCTCTCCAGCTCCCTGCCAATACCACACTAAGTTACAATGAACTAACTCAGAAGACCACAGACATAGGAGAACCTTGCTGCCATTGTGTTGGGCATGGAGCTATAAGAGCAGCAACCACAGAAGCTGAGGAGTTGGGTTCTGCGTAAACACTCCTCTGAGGAGGGAGGAGCACGGCCTGAAGAATGGGCCTATTCAAACGGCCCTCGCGAGCCTGCAGAAGGGGTCTCAGAGAAGGATGTATTCATTCACTCTTTACTAATATATTTGTTTACTTGTATGTGGTGTAGGGACGGTCAGAAGACAACTCGCACAAGCTGGTTCTCCCCTCCCTCCCGTGGATTCCAGGGACTGAACTCAAGTTGTTAAGACTTGGTATCTAGCCAGCTGGTGGAGGCATACTTCTTTAATCCCAGCATTTGAGAAGCAGAGGCAGGCAATCTCTGTGAGTTCAAGGCCAGCCTGACCTAAAGAATGAGTTCCAGGACAACCAGGGCTACGAAGAGAAACCCTGTCTCAGAAAACCAAAAAGAAATAAAAATTAAACAAGACTAGTATCTAGTACTTTAATCCAGTAACCCATCTCACTCACCCTCATTTTTCCTTTAAATAAAACCTCCTTGTCCAAACATCTGAGGTACTGGTGCCAGCTAGCCCTAAAGAGACATCACTAAAATCTCTATTTGAGAAGGAACACACCATTCAGGCGCCACCAGGATTCGAGGATCCCACGCGTACGCGTGCGCGCGTACACACACACACACACACACACACAAACACACACACACTGCTCCCCCCCCCACCCCAGTAGCTTCTGGCCAATGACCTCCCACAGAAGAAGGAGTAGAGAGAAACTGGTGGGCAGAAAGCTTAAAATCTTCTCCGATGATTAGCTGTGTGGCAGAACCCATCTGCAGGCTAAGACTTCAGATCAGCTTCATTCTGAGGCTCTCCCTGATCTGTATGACCATCTGAGGACTTTCCCTCATCAATTCTGCTTCCTCTTTCCTTTGCCTTCCTTGCTCTTACTTCTTGTGACAAATCTCATGCAATCCTGAGTGTCAGCTCCCTAAGGAAACAATTAACACAGTGGAGGAACTGGTGACATTCAGACTCAGGTGTCCTTTCCTACCACTCCCTTCGTCTTTGGTCCTTCGCAGAAGTTCTTGTTCAGATTCTAAACCAGTGCAGCAACCAACATCCATCCTGCACAGAGCTCTCCTTTCAAGAATCTCACTGGTAAGTTTCACAGCATTACACGAAGGCCTCACTGAAGTTACAGTCATCCTGCAGCCAGGAGTCCAGTTTTTAAAGCCTTTGCCAAGATTTCCAATCAAGTATCTCTCCTTGCAGCAAGTTAGAATGAATTCCCATTCTGAAATTATACTCACTTTGAAAACCCACAACAAAGGGCTGGGATGGAGGCTCAGCGGTGGAGCATGTGCTTAGCATGTGCGAAGCCCTGACTTCCATCTGAGCGACACAAATATTAAGATAAAATAAGCCACTGGCATACACATATCTTTTGACTTCCTAGTCACTGGAGAGCTTTAAAACATAAGGGCTCTCGGAAACTGGAATGCCAAACAACTGACTAGCAAAAGCGACAGTCTCATGGTTTTTTTTAAGTAAAGAAAATAACAGTTTCTCACAATTCTTTGACATTGACAGGTAGTTTTTAAATGTTATATACCTTTTACCTAATTCATCAACAAGTTAGCTCATCCAAGCTTTTCTCAGTAGAATAAACAATGGATTATTCTTATTTTACATTTAATGGCTATCGTGTACTAAGAAGTTCGAGTAACTGCTGTGTGAGACTCCTATGTAGTCTATACAGTAACCCACCCCAAGATTGCTTTTCCTTCACCCTCAGATTCCAGGGTGGCTGTCAAAGTTTCGAGCAATGGCTGGTCTAACCGTCCAGTATACCCAAGCATCAGGAAGGCGATGCAAAGGGGCTGGGGTGTGAATGGAGAGCTATGGATGGAGCTAAGATGATTGGGGTTATATTCGGAGCGCTGCTCCAGATTCAAAGGACAAGGCTCAAGTTAACAGCTTCAGCCTTGGTGGGACAGCAGAACATAACTGCCTTCCGAGTCAAACACTTGAAAACTGCTACTACAATTGGTTTTCCTTTTCCAGGGGTGCTGCTTTGAGGCACTCTGAACGGTCCTACATTTGACACATCAACCTGGGCTTTCCGACAATACAGCGTCTAACAAGACTGGGCTATCGCGCACCCCTACCCTAGCAAGGTCAGAATAGCACCAAAATCTGCCTGTGTTGTGGGCCCAGGCAGAGGGGTTCCTGCTGTGAGACCTAAGTCTAAAACAAACAGAAACAAGTTAGCAGAGCCTAAGTAGGTTCCACGTGCACAAAATGTGTCCCAAGAGTGTGTTCCTTCTTAAGGAGCAGTAAATGGAAAAGTGTTGAGGGCATAAGCAGAGTCAGAAAGCTAAACAAACGGGAAGCTTTTTTTACATAATAAAAGAGGCTTGGTCTATGAAAAAAAATAATAGTTCTGACTACTCAACCTGCCACAAAATCTTTCCAATAGGCCAAGATGCCATTTTCCGGCTAAATTAAATCCCATTTAATTCACACGACAGTTTTGCTATTTTAAATACACCCGCCGTATTCAGCATCTAAACCTGAGCGGAGTCCAGTCAGAGCAAAGAGAAGATGAAAACCGGAACCCAGCAGACTCCCTACCGAGCTTGCCTCATTTCCAAGCAAATAAAAAGTTGATAAACCGATAAGTTTCTGGCATCCTAGAAGAGAGCCAGATTATTTTGGGTCAGAAGCAAGTCACAATCAAGTCCTTGGTCTGAGCCCGAGTAATCAAATCAGCTGACGGGTCACCACCTTCTATGGGGCTCCAGAAAGTGTACGGTATGCAAATAGCACACTGCAAAATGGACAAAGAACCAGAAAAGCACTGCCAAGCCACACTTTTCATCTCAGATGCCCCCCTAGCTTGGCGGAGGGTGGGGGTGTTGGAACTGGGGACACAGGGAGGTCCCCGCCGCCGGACCGCCGCCTGCAGCGTCCGCCCCGCCCCGCCCCGCCGCCCAGCGAGCACAGGTAATTTCACAACCCCATTAGCGCATTCCAGAGCGGAGACTCACGGCCCGGGAAGTTCACCTTGCCTCGCGCCCCTGCGCGGGGTGGGGGAAGGGCGTGGCGGTGAGGGGGCGCGACCCGCACTCCACAGACCTGGCTCCGGCTCCTCCAGCTTCGCCGAGTGGTTGCCCATGTTCGGCAGACTCCGATGGCCGAGGGCTGGCAGGCCCCGGACCGAGTGGCTGCCGTGCCGTGCCGCAGCGCGCGCCTGCTCCGGCTAGCGAAGCGGTGGCGGACGCTGGTCCGCTCCAGTCAAAGAAAGAGCCGAGCACCTTCCAGTTCCCGGCGGCCAGAGAGCCGCTCCTCGCGCCCGCGGGCGAACCCCGCCCCCTCATCTGCATACACCACGCCCTCTGGGTTTCTTACTACCCGCCTCGTGCGACCCCGCCCACCTTATCTGCATCCTGCCTGATTGACCCGGCCCACCACCCTCCTGAACGCCTTGTAGTCTGTCAGGTGAGACCCTCCCCCCTGGCCTCCTCAGTGTCTGCCTGGGGTGGCCCGCCCCCTCTCATCTGCATCCTGCGGCCCGCCCACCTCAACTCCTTGCTGTCTGTCAAGAGAGGCACGCCCCTTTATCTGCATACCGCTCCAAGTGTCCAAAGCCCCTCCCGGCCCTTTGTCGGATGACGGACTTCAGGCCTCTCTCTACCCGCCCACGCGGAGAGCTGCAGCTGGACAAGGTAGGCTGGAAAAACCCCACCGTGGAAGGCTGAAGCCCAGTGCCATGGGCAAAGTGAGGTCTTGCACGTGAGAAATAAGATCTATCTGAACAAGGAAAACCTAGTGTTGACGCAGGGCAGAGGTTCAATAAATGTTTCTAAACGGAGCAATGAATGAATGTGGAACAAACAACTCTCAGCGAACAGGGGAAGAAAACAAGCAGGGTCCTGCCCATGATCCAATGCCAATCAAAGGCAGAAACCGTTGTCAGAAGTGAATGGTTTTATGAAAATGACCCTGTCCATCTTTATATTACAGTTGAAACAGCCAGGCCTAACTAAACCTCACAGTAACAATACTTGGTAATAAGTAAATAATGGAAGGAATGACTGGTCCCTTCCCTGCCTGTCGGAACACGGGTTAGGGTTAGGGTTAGGGTGGTTAGTTGGTGGTATTTGTTGTTATTGTTGTTGTTTTGAGACAAGGTCTCTGTATGTAGCCCTGACTCTCCTGGAACTTGCTATATAAACCAAATTGGCCTTGAATTACAGGGATCTACTTGCCTCTGCCTCCCTAGTGCTAGGATTAAAGGCCTGAACTACCCAGGCTCAGGGAACAACACTGTTTGGTTTTTTTTTTTAACTTATTTTTTACTTTTACTAATTCTCTGAGAATTTCATTTAATGTATTTTGACCACATTCACCCCAATTCCGGCAACTAATTCCTTCCAGAGCCATCCTCCCTACTCAAGTTCCCTACTTCTCTTTTGTCTTTTTTCTTTTCTTTCTTTTTTTTTTTTTGTTTGTTGTTTTGGGTTTTTTTGTTTGTTTGTTTTTCGAGACAGTGGCATTTCTCTGTAGCTTCAGAGCCCATCCTGGAACCCGCTTGCTCTGTAGACCATGCTGGACTTGAACTCACAAACCCGCCTGCCTCTGCCTCCCAAGTGCTGCGATTAAAAGCATGTACCACAACGGCCTGGCCTGTCTTTTTTCGTTTTAAATAATCCTTCAAATCCAATTTGTACTGCTCACATACAGTCTAGTTGTGGGTCATCCACTGTAGCATTTCTTAAAGGCCACACCCTTAAAGAAAGCTCTCTTTTCCTCCCCTAAAGAAAGCTCTCTCTTCCGCCCCTCGAAGCTATAAACTGTATAGTTTCCCTCCCTGCTAGAATGTTGACAGGCTTGATCCTGTGTGAGCAGCTATAGTGCCATGAGTTCATGCACACGGCGATCTTGTATGTCCAGAAGCCATGTTTTACTGTGGTTCTCCTCCATGACTGGCCTCCAGCTCGGAGACTCTTCCCAGCCCTTCTCCTGGGTCCCTGAGCCTTGGGTCATCTATACTGATGCTCTCTGCTCTGATCAATCTTGAGCTCCTCTGTGAACCAGCATCCACACGTTTCTGTACGTGTCTGGTGAGGTCTGAGAGCTGCGGGCTTCTCTATGGATCTAGAGATTCGAGTTTAGAGAGCAGTTCCCCTGGGCTGCATCTTCTGGGTGGCCTCACTCTCTCTGTTGGTCCTTCTCCTCTCTCACCTCTAGACCCTGGAGTGCCCTAGAGCTCCACCATGTAGTCTTTAAATTCTACCAGTGTGTGTCCAGCCTGGCCCACTACCACCAAAATGGGTCCAGTCTGGCCCCTCTTCTGAACCACAGACTTTTGTGAGTCCGTTGCCTTCTTGACTGCACCTCTTGCAAGTGCTCTGAAAGGTCTAAGAAGCAACCCTACTTTATCAGAACAAAACGGAACGTCTGGATTTTCTTCCACAGACATGTGTCTCTTTTATTTTCTTTATCTCCATAATTAAAAACTTCATCTTTCCACTGACTCAGATCAACAACTTCAATTCCTCTCACATCAAGTCTATCAAAATTCCTGTCATATAGATTGGATATTTTGTAAAGCTCAGCCTGTCTCAGAACTCACCAGATCCCTGCTACCCTACCGGCCGGGCAACTGTCACCTCTTACCAGGATTTCTGTAACCACCTCCGAAACAGAGTCCTCTCTCTTTTTCCTGGCCCTGTTTGTAATAAGGAAGTGGTGCCTTTTAATCCGAGCCCAAATGAGTAAGTCTTTGCTCTCCCCTGCAACTGACCCACCTCCTCAGCCTCTTCACCACCCCTCAAATGGGCTGAGCATGCTCCCACCCATGCAGCTGGAATGTTTCCTTTTCCTGGAGTGCACTTCCCCCCAGACACTCATGCTGCATAGACCCTATGACTCATCCCCAGATCTGGGCCTGAAAGTCCTATTCAGAGAGGTTGCTCTCATCACAGACCAACAAATGCACTCCCGACTTTGTGAACTCCCGCACACTCTTTGCCACTTGGTAGACCAGCACCTATCCCATGGGGGTAAGTTTCAAACCTCCAGTGAATGTCTGAAACTGCAGTCCTATTTATACTACATTTCTTCCACTACACACACTTCAGATAAAACTTTATTTATTGATTAGGCACAGCTAGAGACTGACAATACTTTGCAACTACAGTATATGCTTTTTTTCTGTCCTTTTGGGAATTTTCACCTTTTTATTTAAGGGGAGCACTTTATGGTGTCTGTGTGGCGTATCTATATTACCAGTGTCACTACTCTCATGCTTTCGGGCCATTGTTAAAATAAGGGCTACTGGCACACGGCATTGTAATGCTGTGACAGGGGATCTGATAAGGAAGATGGCTGCTAACTGACCAACAGGAAAGCAGTATATAGAATGTGGACATTCCGAACCCAAGAATGATTCACATCCTGGAGTAGTGTGCCGTGAGACTTTGCTGTGCTTGCTACTCAGAACACTGCACCTTTAAAACTTATCGACTGTTAGTTTCTGGAATCTTACACTTCATATTTTCAAACGATGGTTGACTTTCAAAAGATAGAGAGTGGAAACTGAAATAGTACCCATCCACAACTGGGGGGGGGTATTCTGTTCACTGATTATTGTCCTCCCGCCAAACTAAGCTTCATGAGATCATTCATGAATAAATGAATAGATAGATGGACAGATGAATGAACATACAGGCTCTACTGTACATAAATCATCCCTTTAATATATAATGCTTTTATTAGTGTTTACTGTGTATATAAAAAATTACTCCTTTTTAGTGGTAATACCATGAACTTATTTCTTCCACAAAACCATTTGGTTGAAGACAAGCACCACATTTACTTTTGTGATCTACAAACCCTATCAGAGCTTTAAGATGCATGGACTAAGGAAAATAAATCATCCAGGACAGTGTTGGACATAAATCCACACGGGATCATGTTCAAGCCCTCCTCCCTGTTTTTAAAGAGGTGAAGAATGGATCCAGAAAAGATGGCCGACTTCTTCAAATCATTCTCTAATGGGAGACAAACCCTGAGTCTACAAAGATTTTAAGAGTGGCACAGCTTCTGTTTACAGAGCTGTCCCCAGCTTATCCAAAGAGTCTGGAAATAGATGAGTCATTTTATTAATCCTGTAAAATGTCAAGCACGCCATTACCAAACCTCTTTATGAAAACCAGACAACAGCCCAACCTGGCCTCCTCGGATTCTCTCAACTCCCACATCTGGCCACACTGGGTCCCTTCTGTATTTCATGTTCCTAGCACAGGTTAGCATTTACCTCTTTCTTGGCTTTGTGACCTCTGTTCAATGCAGGCCTTCATTGCTTTCAAGGTTGACTGCATTAGCTTTGCCGCTCTGATTCCAACTTTAGAAAAAAATGCAAGGGCTGGAGAGGCATCGCAGCAATTGAGAGCATTTAGTGCTCTTGCAGAGGATCTATGCCCGATTCCCAGCACCCACGTGGTGGTTCCCAACCATCTCTAACTCTAGTCCTAGAGGATCCCGTGCCCTCCTCTGACCTCTGCTGGCAACAAGACACACACGGCATACACACAAACATACATATACACGTACATACATGCAAGCAAAACAGTCTCATATAAAGTAAAATATATAAATATAATTTTAAAAATTAAAAAAAACTAATAAAAATGCAAATCTGACTTTAAGTTGTCTCTGTTTAAAAGCTCCCCCCCAATTCCCCTCTCTATTTAAGATGAGGTCCTCAGTTCTTAGGCTTGGCACATGGGTCCTTCTTAAATTCTAGGACTTCAGTTCCACTCATACAGCTTAATTTTTCAGAAGTGTGGCATGCTTTCTACTTCATATTGTAGTATCTTCAAGCCTAGTTATAGTTCTGAAAATATAGCCTATTTGTCTTCTGTGAACCAAACTGTGCCCGCCCCCACCCCAAAGGAGCCTGCTGAAATCGCAACCTCCAGTGTGATGGTTTAATGAGGCCTTAATGGTGGGACCTTCCTCTTCTTACTGGTAGCTTTAAAAGGAGAAAGACATCTCTCTTATTTTTGCATTCACAGACATGGTAAGAAGTCACCTTACTTAAGAAAAGAATCCTCATCAGAACTGTGACTGGGACCTCAGACTCCCAGGCTCTAGAACTATGGGAAATTAATCTCTATCGATTGAGCCACATAGTATATGATATTTGGTTATGATACAATTTTATTTACTAAATGAGCACAACTAGCACTCTTAAAATTCTTGTTCAGGCATCTTCTTGGCAGAATTCAGTATTTTCTTTCACTGGACTGATGGACTTTGTAAATGCTTATCTTTCCCCCACATTCCTACCCTATTCTAACCACGCTTCCTGTGAGACTGAGGTCTCTCTGGGCAGCAGAGAGCCCTCTGCCTCACCTGTGCATGGCCACACCTAACACCTAGTGGTCCCGTTATGTCCTAGTGTGCTCCCCTGTGGACAGTCAGCATGGCCGACAAAAGCAGCTCGAGGGAGGCAGGGTTTACTGGGCTGCCACTTCCAGGTCGCAGCCCACTGCTGAGGGAAGTCAAACAAGGATGAAGAGGAAATCATTGAGGGACACTGCTGCTTGGCTTCTCCCAAGTTCATATTCTCCTGCCTTTTTTATACAGCCCAGGTACTGCTCATAGAAGACTAGATTTCCCGACATCAACTAGCAATCAAGACAATGCCCCACGGACAGGCTCACAGGCCAATCTTATGGAGGCAGTCCTTCAGTTAAGGTTCCCTCTTCTTACTGTGTCAAATTGATAACTACGGGTAGTCTCACAATTTAGTAATTTATTTACTCCCAATCTGACTAAAGCATTAATTTCTCAAACGAAAGCTCTCATGGGTATTTGACTCTCGAAAGGATTATTTGAAACTAGGTATGGTGGCTCTACCCGCAATCTCAGTAGCTAGGACGGGGGAGCAAGAGGACTGTGATGCTCTCAAGGCTACCCTGGGCTCATAATAAGACCCTGTTGTTGTTGTTGTCAGTCTTTTCTGTCTAGAAAACTTGTTATTAAAATGAGAAGACAAAAATCAATCTATAATTTTATTTACTTATTTTTGAGACAAGGTCTCACTATGTAACCCTGACTGTCCTGGAACTCACCATATTGTAGGCCAGGCTAGCCTCAGACTCATAGAGATCTGTCAGCCTCTGCAGGTAAAAGGGTGGGGTATACCACCATGAAGAACAGAGCTCTATCTCTTTAAGAATGGGCAGTAGATCTGAAGAGACGTTTCTCAAGTGGCATGAGTAGCCAACAGACATTTGACAAAATGCTCAAATCTCTAATTACCAAGAAAATGCAAATTAAAACCACGATACATCACCACATCTCTGAGGATATCTATTATCACCAAAAGGATAATGGTAAGTGTGATAAACCACTAATGTTGGTGAGGATACAGAGAAAGAAGAACCTTATACACTGTTAGTGGGGTTGTAATTAGTATAACCTCTTTAAAAATAGTATAGAGGCTCATCAAAAGCAAAAAAAAAAATGAGTTAGCACATGACCCACAATCCTATTTTCTGGTATGCAAAATAGTTAAAATTGATGTCTTAAAGAAATATCTATATGCCATGTTCATTGCAACTTTACTGACAGCAATTAAGGAATGAGTGTCCATCAGTGGACAAAGAAAATGTGGAAAAATACCTGCTGGAATACTATGTAACCTTTAACAGACAGAATTCTCTGATTAAAAACAACATGTGTAGCACTGGAGAGATAGCTCAGCAGTTAAGACACTGGCTGCTCTTCCAGAGGTCCTGGGTTCAATTCCCA
This sequence comes from Myodes glareolus, assembly GCF_982192425.1. Taxonomy (NCBI): domain Eukaryota; kingdom Metazoa; phylum Chordata; class Mammalia; order Rodentia; family Cricetidae; genus Myodes; species Myodes glareolus. The sequence continues at coordinate 62,171,363 of NC_142034.1, forward strand.
GCAACCGCATGGTGACTCACTACTATCCTTAATGAGATCTGGAACCCTCTTCTGGCCTGCAGGCATACACGCAACAGAACATTGTATACATAATAAATAAATCTTAAAAAAGCAACATGTCTGGAACTGGCATAATTTGCTAAGTGAAGCAAACAGAAATGGAGAAATGCCACATGATCTCACTTATGTGTGCAATATGGAAAAGATGACCTCAAAAGGACAGAATACAGAAAAATGGTTACCAGAGGCTTCCCCAGACTTGAAAACTATATTGTGTGAGAGAGATGTTTAGAAAAATAATCACCATGTTTTAATACAGGTTACTTCCAAAAGGGAGCTTTTTAGATTTAAAAATATCTTTCAGTTTTTCCCTACAAATCTCTTTTCGAAATTTATCTTATGTATATGAGTGCTTTGACTGCATATATGTGTGTACCTTGTGCATGCCTGATGCCTGCAGGATTCAGAAGAGAACATAAGGTCCCTTATAACTGGAGTTACAGGTATCTGTGAGCTACCATGTAGGTGCTGGGAGCCAAACCTGTGTCCACTGCAAGAGCAACGAGTGCTCTTAACTGCTGAGCCATCCCTTTACCATGTTTACTTTAAAAGTTGAGGTAAAACCAGGCAATGGTGGTGCACGCCTTTAATCCCAGCACTCAGGAGGGCAGAGGCAGGTGGATCTCTGTGAGTTGGAGGCCACCCTAATCTATAGAGTGAGTTCTAGGACAACCAGGGCTGTCATACAGAGAAACCCTGTCTTGGGGTAAATACACATGCCATTTTAGCCATGTTGAACTGTATACAGTTTCACAGTGGGAAGTCTACTTACACTGCTGTGCAATCTCCACCACAGGCCAGCTCCAGAATGCTTTTTATCTTGAAAAACTGAAGTTCTATAGCCATTAAACACCAAACCTTTTTCTTCCTCAACAACCACTGGCAACCACTGTTCTATTTGGTGTATATAGATTTTTTTTTCTTCTAGATACCTCACAGGAGTGGACTTATATCACATCTGCCATTCTGTAACTGGTGTGCTTTAATACAATGTTTTTGAGGCTCTTCCATGCTATAGAATGTACCAGGATTTCCTTCTTTTTCTTTTCGAAATTGCATGTAGGCGGAACATACCTTTAATCCCAGCCTACAGGAGGCAGAGGCAAGTGGATCTCTGTGAACTTGAGGTCAGCCTTAATTACAAAGCAAGTTCCAAGCCAGTCAGGGTGACACACTAAGAATTTGCCTCATAAAAAAGTAAAAGTGTAAATGTGTGTGTGTGTGAGAGAGAGAGAGACAGAGAGAGAGAGAGAGACAGAGAGAGAGAGACAGAGAGAGACAGAGACAGAGAGACAGAGAGAGACAGACACACAGACAGACAGATACACAGACAGACAGAGTATGTGTACAAGTGCCCACAGAGGCCAGAAGAAGATGTTGACTCCTTTGAAGCTTGAGTTTAGGCCTTTGTAAAACATCCAGTGTGGGTGCTGGTGACTGAACCTGGCCCGCTGCAAGAGGGACTGTTCTTAATTGCCAAGCCATCTCTAGTCAAAAAATGTTCTGTTGTTTGAGACTGTATAGCATACCATATTGTATCCATTTGTAGATCTGTTAATGGAGACTTGAACTGTCTCTACCTGTTACTTGCTATACCACTATGATGCATCATGGCAAACCTTTTGGAGTCCCTACATTTAGTGGTTGGGGTATATGCTCAAACCCAGTAATACTTAGATCATGTTATATTTTCTTTAAAAAGGAAATAGTTAAGGGGTTGAAGAGATGGCTCAGTGGTTAAAAGTAGTCAATGTTCTCCAAGAGGTTCAATTCCAGGTCCAACCCAGCAGCTTCTTGGAAACAGAACTTTCTGTAATTCCAGTTCCAGAGGACCTGACACTCATGGTAAAACACCTTTTTTTTTTTTTCTAAAAAAAAAAAAAAACACATTTAAAAAAGCATTAAAAAAAGGAAACAATTAAAAAGACATTTTGTTCTGTACTTTTCAAGCTATCAAGCATGAATTGTTTTAGTTAAAAACAATTCCATTTTCCTTATCAAAATTAAAAACAATAGTTGGGCATGGTGGCGCACACCTTTAATCCCAGCACTTGGGAGGTAGAAGCAGGTGATCTCTGTGAGTTTGAGGCCATCCTGGTCCACATAGTGAGTTCCAGGATAGTCAGATGTAGAGAGACCCTGTCTCTAAAATAAAGTATTAAGTAGCTTTATGTGCACTATGCTCCAAACCCTAGAGGATAACACAGTGGGCATCTTAGAGGCCATTGGTTCCTTTATTCAACAAATAATTTTCAGTATTCATTTTGTGTGTTACATTATTCAAGTTTCCCACCTTCTGGAGAAGGAAAAAAAAAGCTCAGCTTCCCAATGAGCATAGTCCCCTTGTTGAACAAGAACCAGGTTCACATAAGAAGAAAGCCAAGCGATGCTTGAGTGTGAGCAGAAGGTGGCAAAGTCAAGTGACTGACTCAGACAGCGGGCTCCTGAGGCAAATGCCTGCACACTGGGCTAGAACTACTCCAGCTTGGGAAAGGGGCAGGTACCGTGCAGGGAGGTTCTACCCAGACGGAAGCAGATCCGTGGCTGGTCTGAGCTGGTGGTGGAAACCGGGTGACTAGAAACAGAAGGAGGGCGGACTGACAAATATGCTTATGACAGTCATAACTTGGCCAATTTACTAAAAATCACGGGACTGCATACCTGAGATGAATTTTATGATATGTAAGTGTGTGCCCCCCCCCCACGCAGACAAGTAAGATAAGTGTGAAAGCTTTCAGACTGTATTGTTTTCTAACTAAAAGACGTTGGGCCCTCACTGCATTTAATCAGCAGGATTGCAGTCTGGCAGGCTGTGAAGAAGAGAAGGAGCGGAGGCATTGCTCTGACCCAGGAGATGCCTGGCTCCAGAACTGGACTTTATTCAAAGCCATCAAGGACTATTAAGCAGGAAGGAGAAGCAGGCAGGGCGGGAGATGGTGAGTGTGATTTTAAAGAGAAAAGCATATCCTGTCGTGAGCCGCTCCAGAAAGAGCTTCTGAAGGAGATGACGCCTGTGGGCTGCTCCCTTCGCAGTGACCCGCATCTCCGTGCATGTCTGCAGTGGCAGGAGGGCACCGAGGGATGGGGAGGCACTTGGCGTGGACACCCGCATCCTGAACAACAAGGCCCAGATCTGGGCTCTTCTTTGTTCGGGACAGTGAACAAAGGCTTGATTGTGAGAAAGTCACAATCAAAACACCAATGGGGGAAGGAGATACGGTTGCAGTGGGATCACATGAATCTAGGCAAGAGGTTGTCAAGGTGTCTTCCCTAGTGAACAGGCTGCTGAGCAGGAAAATGGTCTGGTGAAGGGTGTGGCTCGAGAAGACCGCCTGGTAATACACATGCCCTCATCGAACACTTTTCTGATAGCCAGTCCACCAAAACAGCCAACGCTGTTTTTCAGACATCCCCACCCTTGGCAAAGTGAATACTTTGGCTGAAGTAGGTTCCCCTCAAAGGCGCCTGTGCACCACTGTCCCCAGCATTGAGCTGTCTGTGTCCTAAGAGTCAGGTGTGTTTGTCCCCAGACAAATGCTAGTTGTATGTAAGTTGTATAACTTAATTATCCCATGAACTAATAAAAAACGAATGGGGGCGGGACAAGAATACACCGGATTTATCAAAAAGGTGAACGACTACAGATGCCTGCCTGCGGTAACTATAAACCAGGAGGGGATGTCAGTGTGTGCAGGGTTCTACATGAACCATATGTACCTTCTTCTTACTCGTGCTGGAAAGGAAACCGGCTCAGCCAGCAGCTTGCCTCCAGCAGTGGTGACTTCCACATCTGGCTGTGGCTTTGCCTGTAGCTAGGAGTGAACTCTATGCCTTAAACATGTGAAAGGGTTCTACATTAACTGGATGCATCTAATATTCTTACTCATGTTTGAAAATAAAAATGCCTCTAGCAGTAGTGACCACTACACTCTAGCTAAGGCTTTGCCTGTAGCTGGAAGGAAAATGCTCTGCCTTCTCCATAGCCAAGTCCCCAGCCTCTCAAACCGCAAGACCTAACCCAGGAACACCCCCAAGTAAAAGGCAAATGAGAAGAAGCTGGTCTGGGTCTGTGCTGACCCTGTTGCAGCTCCGTTTACACCCAGGGCAGTGCCTCTACTGCTCCCTGATTGAATGGACGAGCCGCAGCGGAGGAGAGTCCCCAAGTTCCTGCCTTTTGACTCCTACAGCAGTTGAGAACCCCCGTGGGCTCACAGAGACTTCTGTACAAGCAGCCAGCAACAGTGCAGCCATGAGACATAAGACGCATTTCCTAGCTGGAATAGACACAGCTGATCAGGACCCATCAGCACCACCTATTACAAACCGGTAAAGCATGGCCTCCACAATGACTCGAAAGAAACGGAAGCCCTCCTAAAGAAAAGGAAGACTGCGCAAAAAGATAGGGACAGGTGATGCATGTTTTCTCCAGGCAAATGATAAGGCATTCTTCTAACTGGTAGGGGATCTGCACAAGTTTCCAGAGGCTAAAAATTCAAAGGGCAAAGGGGACTGATCGAATGAGAGCTCACCAAGGCCAGCTGGACTGGGACTGAACGAGCATGTGATCAAACCGGATTCTCTGAATGTGGCTGACATGGGGCTGACTGAGAAGCCATTGACAATGGCACTGGATCTTGTTTCGTCTGCATGGACTGACTTTTTGGGATCCTGGTCTGTTTGGATGCTCACCTTCCTGGACCTGGAGGGACGGGGGTGGGGGGGGGAGGAACTTGGACTTCCCACAGGGCAGGAAACCCTGACTGCTCTTGGGATTGGAGAGGGAGGAGGAGAGGGAGTGGGGGGAGCGGGAGGGTATTGGGAGGAGGGGAGGAAGTGGAAATTCTTATAAATAAATAAATAAGGAAAAAAAAGTTTAAATGAAAAAAAATTCAAAGGGCAGAATATGTGAAAACATGTAGACAATTTTAGCGTGTATCATGACTGGGTCACAAGGACAAAATAGCACAACTGAAGAAAGGCTTTCTAAGGCTATCTCATTGTTTTGATAAAAACAGACAAATCCCATTGTAGAACTAGCTACACGGTAGTATACGGAACGGTTAAACATTGTTCATTAATTAAAACACAAAGCTACTTACAGATGGTGAGCTCACTAAGCAATAACTGCAGAGCATAAGAGATATAAAATGTCCTAAAAGGGGGTGGGGGGACCTAAAGTCAGTTTGTTTCACCAGACTATAACCAGGTGAACTGAAGAAACAGGAAAAATCCACAGGAAAGAAGTTTGGAGAACAAAACCAATGATTTCAAATTTATGCTTAAGGCAATAGATGCTGACAGCATGGATGATCGAATACATTTTTCTGAGAGGTATTGATAACAAATACAGCGCCACTGAAGGGGGCCTGCAGAGACAGTTCAGCAGTTAAGAGCACTGGAGGACCCCCAGACGACCTGAGTTCACTTCCCAGCGCCCACATCAGGTAGCTTACAATGGCCTGCAGCTCCAGCTCCAGGGGATCTGGTACCTTCTACTGGACTACACGGATACACACAAATACACAACATATACACATCTTTTTTAAATGTCACTAAATGACCAGACATGGTAGCACATACCTTTAATCCTAGTACTCGTGAGGCAGAGGCAGGCAGATCTCTGAGTTCGAGGCCAACCTGGTCTGTAGAGGGAGTTCCAGGACACCCGGGGCTACACAGAAAAACCATGTCTTGAAAATCAAAACCAAAACAGACAAACAAACAAAAAGTCACTGAAGAAATGACTTCTTTGGTACTCTTAAAGATATAGGTCAGTCAAGATTTTTATATAAAGCAGTAAAAATTATGTTCTCTAACCACTGTTAACAAATCTGATCTAAGCTGGTGGTGCCCTGGCTAGTAAAATTAATAGACAACAATGCTATCACTGCCGAAAACTCACATTTAATGAAGATCATTGAATAATAAATTAAGACTACAAATTTCCTCAGGGTCAAGGCATTATGTCATTGACAACTGCAGGAAGTCTTTAAATCAAACAAAAACAAACAAACAAACAAAAAAGTGTTGATGCCAACTATGGCAACATCTTTACTTTTCAGAATATGGCTAAATCAAGGTCAAATGTTGGTGATATTTTTAGGACTTAAGATTTGTTCATCATTTACGGTACCTAAAACAAAATTTGGGGTCGGGTGTGATGGCACATTGTAGGCCCATATTTCTATATGGTGTAGCAGCCAGGCTCTGACGCCATAGGCCCACCTGAGATGATCACGTAGCCCTGCAGACAGGCTGTCACTGCCCTAACAAAAGGTCAGGATGTTGTTGCTCCTTTCTTTGTAATTTGGAGGATGCCTGATAGAGATGCTGATTCAAGCCTATGTGACAGCTAGCATACACAGCAGACAGGTAGATGCGGACGTGACAAAACGCCATTCACCTGGTTACCTAGGAGACAAGATGCTGGTATATTTCCCAGTCAGTTTATGTTTTGGTATAAAAGCTGTTTGGAAAATAAACGAGAGGAATTCTTCAGGATGTGAACTCAGGACTTCATGAGGGACCACTGAGAATCTCCCTCCCGATAAAGCCATGTGAGTTGTATCTTTATTCCTACACCTCCATGCCAGTCCAGAGAGAGTTTATGTTGGGGTCTGGTCGAGAGAAATAATTTATGGTCCGGGCTAGCACTGGACCCCGACAGCACATGCTTTTAATCCTAGCACTCAAGATTACAGTTTGAGTTGAGGCCAGCCTAATCTACATTGTGAGTTCCAGGCCATCACAGCTATACAGCGAGACCCTATTCTCCCACTTCCCCATAAAAAAAATGCACCAAACACTGACAATGAAAACTGACTTCAAGATTCATCTTTTAATTGATTTAGTTGCTCATTTGGATGACTTAAACAAGTATCTTCGAGGTGAAAACCGACTTAATACAACATTTCAAATCATAATACTGTCAAGTTGGGAGCGTAGGTGCCATCCCTCACATCTATCCCAGCCCCCAGGCCTCGTCTGGACTCCAAATCTCAGCTGGCCGGGTCCTGACCTTCCCTGGGGGTGGGATCAGGACCACTCCCCAGGGTATTTAAGTGATTCCCCAAAAGAGGAACACGTGGTCTCCCTTTCTTCCTCCCGGGGATTGCGATTCCCCCTCGGTCACCCGAGAGCGCAGATCTCCCATTAAACCTGGATATTTCTTAATTTGGCTTGTTTTGATTTGGCTTGATTGGGAATTTTTGCGTTGGCAGGGAGCTAATATTAAGAAATATTCCTAACATTTCCAAATAAAATTAAATTATGATAAGCTCAGATAATTTTTTATGTATTTCTACTCATTGGCTAAGCACTATAAACAGTGGAAAATATGTATTCCCCCTTTTTTTGACTTGATACAATATGAAAACTAACTTCAAAATTTCTGGGACTCCAATTTGAGACTTCAATTTTAGTCAACAAAAATATATTACCTCCCAATCTTTAAATGCAGAGCTGAAATCTAATACTCAACTTAGAGGATGATTTGATTGCATTGCTTTTCTCGACGTTTCCAGGCCGGTCCTTTCTTCCCAGAGACAAATACCCCTCGCATCACAACCACGTGTGACATCACCTCACTCTTTGCATCACCTACATGTGTGAGCAACGGTTTTCAAGAGTGAAGCACACCATCAGAACCAGAATATCTAATGAGCACCCTGAGAGCACACTGCGAATCGCAACTACGTCCAGTGAACTAGATACTGGTGCATTGTTTTTCAGATACAATGTCAAGTGCCCCACTAATGTTACGTCTCTCTCTCTCTTTTGTTCTCTTTTATATAAAAAGCCATAAACCTGGAAATTATAGAATATGCATTACAGTATGGAAAGACCAAGTCTAGTCTAAGAACATGCCTGATCCTAACCAAAGATCAGGAAACAAACTCACAAGTTAATATTTGAGGGCAAACAATGTTTAAATCTGTTTATCATCCTTTCTCTGTCTTCTTCCCTTCAGCCCTCTCTCTTGATTTTACAAGGTTTTCAATTAGTTGACCCCAGATGGGCCCCAACTGCACATGGAGAAAGAACAACAAACTGTTCAGGACCAGGGGCAACAGAGTCGAGGAAACTGCTGTACTGTGTGGGGAGGGCCAGGGGAACCAAAGGAAACAAAGACAGCCACATGCAATTACTAAAGACAATTGCACAGGGCAGGAAACGCGCTGCTGAAGATAACTCCAGAGCTAACCCGGGCGACCAAAATGTTTTCTTCATCTCGGGAAAATCCGGATTCCATGTGAAGTCATTAAGGGACTCGGCAGTGAGGATGTTGAATTTCGTTTGAACGTGTTGAAAAGACATGTAATCCACAAGAACAGGGACTTCCACTGTCTATTTATTGCTATGTCCCTAAAACTCAGAGAGAAGCTTGGAATACAGTGGGTAGACATTGACTACATAGGTGAATGAATGTGGACTTCAAACATCCATGGGCCATCTTCAGCCAACAGTTGGAGACGAATCAGTTTTAGGACTAAGAGGAGCAGGTTGTGGCATAAGTCATAGGCTCCCACTCATTAGGAATGGAGCTTGTTCATCTTGAAACCCTAGAGCTGGGACTAGCAGTGTCTTCCACACAAGAGGATACAAATCAAATACCTTAAAAGAAATGGAAATGATGAACTTTTAGTCCTACCACCCTGCAATGCTTCAACCTTTTTACCAATCATATGGACTTATTTCCAGCATGCTCATCTCAGAGTCTCTAGAGCTACTAGAAAATTCTTTCGTACATATATTCCAAATCTGGTCCTAGTTTTCATGGTGGGGATCAAAAAGGAGAAGTTTCATTTTGAAGGAACTGGCTGATAAATTGCAAATAATAATAATCCTGGGGGGGGGGAAATCATCTCAAGAAGACAAGGCTAATATCTTTACTCATAATTGCTAAACCTGAAGTCACCAACTGAGTGATGAACCGTGGTACATCCAGACAATGGGATATTATTCAACCCTAGAAAGAAGTGAGCTACTAAGCATGTGAACACATAGACAAATTGTTTTATTTGTTTATTTATCTGTGTGTGGGTGTTTTGTTTGCATGTATGTCTGTGAATCACATGTGTACCTGGTATCCAGAAAGGTCAGAGGGCACCAGATCCCCTGGAACTGGAGTTGCAGAGGTTGTGAAGGGTCAGGCAGGTGCTGGGAACTGAACCTGAGACTTCTGAAAGAATGGCCAGTGCTTTCAACCACTGAGTCACCTTTCCAGCCTTGACATGGGGGAATTGGAAATGTGAAATCTTTTTTTCTTTTTTCTTTTGAGACAGGTTCTCTACATAGCCCTGGCTGTCCTGGAACTCGCTCTGTAGACCAGGCTGTCTGGGAACTCACAGAGATCCGCCTGCCTCTGCCACCTGAGTGATGGGATTAAAGTTGTGCGCCACTATGCCTAGTAGCATGGAGAAAAACGTGCATTACTAAGAGGAAGGAGGCAGTCTGAACAGGCTGCACGCTGTGGGACCTAGCTGCCCAACATTCTTAAAAAGGTAAAACTATGGAAACAGAAACTAAACTAATGTTTTGTCATCAGTTAATGGAGTGGGACAAACAGGCAGACCACAGAGGATTTTAGAACGGAGGAACTGCCCTCTATGACACTGTAATGACAGACACATCATGTGACATTTGATCCCCAACCTACGTAACGGGCATTGGGTGATACATGGGTCAACATGGGTTTGCTGTAACTAGAGCTCCACTGTGTAGAGGTGTGGATGATGGGGGGAGGGGAGGGTGTGTGAGAGACACATGGGGAATCTCTGTACCCTGCTCTCCACGCTCTCTGAACCTAAGCATGTTCTAAAATAATAAAAAACATAAAAGAAAGAAAGCAAAGTCTGAGGAGCCTTTCCTTAGATGGTGAGGAGGGAGCCACAGTTTATAACAGCGTCTGCTCACCGTCCCTGGTGCAGTCACCCTTTACTAGCCGAGGGTGGGGTTCCCCGGTCCTGCACATAACAAAAGCCTTGAATGTCTGCTCCCTGCAGACGTTGGCACAGACAGGAGAGATACTCAGTGAATGATGCCAGTGATGCCTGTGATGCCAGCGTGACGACCTGAGCTCAGAGCCCCATAGAAATCCAAGGGTGGTGGTGTTTGCCTATCATCCCAGCTGGGACAGGAGTGTGGAGCAGACAGATCTCTGAAGCGCATTGACTAGCTAACTCTCTCTCTCTCTCTCTCTCTCTCTCACACACACACACACACACACACACACACACACACGCATCACACATATGTGGGCAAAAGATGGCATAGTCTTCACATAAAACCCATATAGTCACTGAACTGTAGGTCAGGGAATCACAAAGAGAAAGGACCTATAATAGGTTCAGTGTAGACAAACTGCTTTTTCCGACTATTTTTTCCATTTAACGTTGGTTAGATCTACAGATGCAGAATCCATGGATGCAGAAACTGAATACATTTTGTCGTGACTTATAGTGATGGTGTGATTATCGTCACTCTACAAAAGAGGAAACACTCTCAGCGAAGCTAAAAGGCTTGTGCAAAGGCACATGTGGGCAGAAAATTCTCAGCATTACAATTCTGACCGCCACTGAGTAATTGATTCTGACTGGAAAAAGAAGGGAAAGATCCCCAAGAATACAGAGTAACTACAAGTGGCTCTTGGTGTGTTCAAGTAAAACTAAACATGGCAACAGGCAAGGAAGGTGGTCCAGTGGGTAAGAGTGCTTGCTACATAAGCATGAGTTCAAATCCCCAGCACAAACAGAAAGAAAAGCCATGCATTTACAACATTGGGTAGTAGAGACAAGCAGCCCCTAGGGGCTCACTGGCAGCCAGTGTAGCCCAAACTGCAAGCGTAATGCTCAATCAGAGACCTTGTTTTAGGGATACTCAATGTCCTACTCCGGCCTCTGCATCTACATTCACACATGCTTGTGCACACATATTCACATTACATGTGCACACTCAGGCAATGTATGCACACAAGCACACGTGCATACACACACATATAGCATAGAGCTAGGGAGATCGTCAGTGGCCATAATGTTTGCTGTGTAAACACAGGGACCCAAGTTAGAATCCCAATAACCCATGTACAGCTGAGTGCAGGGGCAGGTGCCCATGATCCCAGTGAAATGGGAAGCAGAGATGTAAGAAACCCTAGAATCTCCTTAGGTTTTTTGAGACCGAGTTTCTCTGTGTAGCCCTGGGTACTGTCTGCCTCGAACTCAGAGATCCACCTGCCTTTGCCTCCCCAGTGCTGGGGTTAAAGGTGTGTGCCACCATGCCCCTGGCCTTGATTTGTATTTGTGAGTATGTGTGTGTGCGTGCATGTGTGTGAGTATGTATGCGTGCATGTGTGTGTGTGTGTGTGTGTGTGTGTGTGTGTGTGTGTGTGTGTGCGCGCGCGTGCACTTGTGTGATCCCCAGAACATGCAGGCTCCTAGTCTGGTACATGCAGCAGCAAACCAAAAGGTGGAATATAAGCACTGACGTCTGAGACTGTCCTCTGAGATCCACGTGTGCACCATGGCATGTGTATACTCTCACACACACAGACATGCACTCATACAATACAAACACATATATGCATACACACAAGATTTTTAAAAATGAAAATAGGACATAACTGAATGTATAGGGGGTTGGCCAAAAGGTAAGAAATGACTTGGGAAGTTAACCTGGAAAGGAGCGAGGGTGGTTTACAAGGGTGAAGGTAAAGCCAGGTGTTGTGACACACAACTATAATTGTACCTACTGAGGATTGAGAGTTCGAGGCCAGCCTGGTCTACACAGTGAGACACCAATATCATGGGCAAACGCTACCCAGTGTTCTCTCGGCTCTTCTCTCAGGCGTGTGCCCCCAAATGGCCTTTATCTTAATCAAGTTTTAGTTGGGGAAAACCAAAGTTCAAGGAAATTGTGGAATTAGTTGAAATTTCTAGACCCAGGGAATCTGTATCCCAAAGTCCCAAGGTGAGCTGTGAATGTACAGGAACAGCTCTCACACCATCAGGAACTATGGGGCAAGCCCTAGAAATGAGAACCAGAGTGAGGATAACACTGTTTTCTGCCCCCTCCACTACAAGATCTGGCTCTGAACACCAAGCAGGTCTTGAACTGAGTTTAAATCCCAAGCGACCTCCTGCCTCAGTCTCCTCAGCATTGAGCCTGACGGCTCCTGTGCCCGCGTCACCGGCTTTCACCTAGAAATCCACAGGCACGGCTGTCCCAGGAGCGGTGGGGGATAATATGCTCCAAGTCCTACTGCCAGGATGACCTGAAGGGACAGGCTGTGCCCCTCAAACTTCACACACGCGTATTCTTAAACTCTCCACATTGCTGCACTAACCGTGTACAAGTCTGTTCTGGAACATCAACCTCAAATACGGTTTCTACCTGATACCTGCATATGGGACTGTTAAATGCACCACTGACTTAATTTAATATAAATGTCTTCATGATCCTGAATTAATTCCCACCACATGAAACTGCCTTTACCGCTTTATCTTTTGGGGCGGAGCAACTGAGGATAAAAAGTCCATCCAAATGGCACTGTGAAAGCCTTAGCTTGAGTCCACTAAAGAGAGGTGAGCTAGCAACACCACCCACTTCTATTCTGACCATCTGCGTTGCAACGGTAAATTAATTTTTGAAGTGGAAATTAATAGGCAAATGAAGACAATTCAATAGCAAATTCAGTCATCCAAACAAGCCCTCAGAAGGGGAGCGTAGCACTGAGAAGCCACTGTGTGCCAGCAGCCAGGAACAGCAGCATCTGATCAGATCATGTTTTCCACCGAGGGCCTTGAACATTTCAGAAGGTCACAGCCAAGTTCAAGGGCTGGAACTTTATAGTATTTCATGAATTCAGTGGAAAGACTTCCAGTTCCCCTTCCAGCCAGTGTGACGGTTCTGAAGCAGAACTTTTCATCTGGCAGTTCTTCGGTAGGACGCTACAGTTCTGTTTTCTCCTCTCCCATAATGCAGCCTGGAGAACTGGTACCGCACAATGTTCAGAACACGAGCCAGCTCAAATGAAGGAGCCACCTTCACGATCACTGTCTTAGCGAACTAACAAATCAACACACGATTGCAAAAGGAAGCAGTTTAGTCCCGGCGTCCTTCGAGAACAGTGGCGGTCGAAAACATCCTGTATCTTTAATGCTACAGTCACACAGAACCGCCTGAGTTTTCACAGCGGGACTTGGCAGGTTAACCTGCAATGCCCCATACACATGCATTCCAGTTAATAGACACTAGTTAATACAACCATCTATTGTTGGTACTGTCTCCATCCCTGACATTTATTACTTTAGTATTCTTCCACTCTCCCAGTTCTTCCTATTCAAGCACAGCTCCCAGCCCGTACTGCACTATGGCTTCAGCATACCCTCAGCCTTCCTGTATTGTACGTAAGTCATTTGTATTCTTGATGACGGCCTGACTAGAGTGAGAGGGAACTTTAAAGCAGTTTTAGTCTGTACCCCTCAGGCCCCCTTCCCACATGCCCAGAGCTCAAGGAAGAGGCACTGCAGAGAGAATAGCATAGAATAGCACACATGTTTTTCCTCCATTCTTCAATATGGACTGGGCTGGAATTAGCTCTTGTTAACCAGGTTGGCCTCGAACCCACAGAGATCCACCTGCCTCTGCCTCCTGAATGCTGGGATTAAAGGCATGTGCCACCACCGCCCCACCAGCTTTTTGACAGTGCAAACAAATAAGGGACACACATGACTGGCTGAAATATATATCCTAAGAGGAACACTCCTAGTTGGATGAGGCACATGACTCAGAGGTAGGGCCTGTTCTTAGTATGGATGAGATCTTTGCTTTAATCTTCAACACTGAACAAAAGGCAGGGAGGGAGGAAAGTTGTCTTTCTTCCGGGCCCATCTTTCCATCTCTTCCCCAAGTGAAGGGGTGAACATGCTAACTAAGTACAAAGCAGGGGGTTAGGGAACCATGAGGAAATGCAGGATAGGGCTTAGAAGCTAGAGAATGGGCAGCTGGGTGAAGGACTTGAGAGAACAGTTACATTAAACACATAAGCAAATAAACTGAGGATAATAAGGGCAGTGTTTATCACTCCCAGAAATGACAGTGGCAAAGCTAGAAAGAATCTGACATGTGGCATTGAAATTAAAGATGTGGCTCCATAACATACATATTGATATATTCTGTAATAATTTCATTGCTCAGTGTATAAATATACTTTTACATATTTGTAACATATAAAGATAACATTTATATTACATTACATGTAACATAAATATTTGGAGTGTATAATAACACAAACATGTATCTACAATGTGCTGTACATATATCTGCACAGCAAAACATGTAACCATCTACGTGTAACACCACCATGAAGACCCCAGGTAACCATCTCACATCTAGTTTCTTTGTCCTTGAGCTAAGAAGAGACTGTATGAGGATGCAAAGGTCTGAAGGTTGTACAGCTGCACACACTGAGAAGGGGATCTAATTGCAGTGTCAGGGAAGAGCTTCCTGAGATAACACAGATGATTCAATATGCTGAAATGGTTTTAGATTAGCTAAAGCAGATTCTTCCACTCAGCCAGGGGAGCCATGTGTCCTGTCCAGTGTCCATTTTCTTTCTTTTCTTCTAGTCTTGACGGGTGACTCTTGACTGCTTATAACTCTTTAAGCTTTCTGCAACAGATGTCGGGGACTGAGGAGCTTTTATAAAACTAAACAAGTCTTTTATTCTTAAACGTGTATACACTTGGGGATGCTGGAGAGATGGCTCAGAGGTTAAGAACACTTGCTGCTCTTGCAGAGAACCCAGAACCCACATCACAACCATCTGTTACTCCAGTTTCAGGGGATCCAACACCCTCTTCTCTCTTCTGACCTCTGAAGGCACTTGGCATGAGATTGGTGACCAGACATATATACAGGGAAAAAACACCCCCACACATAAAAAATAATTTAAATATTTTTTTAAAGTTTGTATATATTTAAATTTAGATATGAGTCAAATGTAATTTTGCAGGGAATTTTTTTTATAAAGGCAAAGCCTGAACCCCAGCAAGTGCACTACACACTAAGGTAAGTTTTCTAGCTATAATTCCTCAGAGAGATTCTACTATGGAAATAGTTCAAAGGGAGAAACCACCAAAGTTATAATAATATCTGTATTCAGGCTCTGTGCTAAGTACTTATCTATGCCATTTCATTAAATTCTTGAAGTTATATTGGTATGGGAAGTCCTTCTGCATATGTATTACTTTAATTGGTTACTGAATAAAGCTGCTTTCGACCAAAGGCTTAACAGAATATAGCCAGGCTGGAAGAGATATATAGAGTAGGCAGAGTCAGAGAGAAGCCATGTAGCCACACAGGAGACAGACATGGGATGCTGGACAGAATTTTACCAGTAGGCCACAACCACATGGTGATACACAGATTAACAGAAATGGGTTAAATTAAGATTTAAGAGCTAGGTAGCAATACGCTTAAGTGATTGGCTAAGCAGTGCTACAATTAATATAGTTCAGTGTGATTATTTTGGGTCTGGGCAGTTGAGAATGAATGAACATCCTCTGCCAACATTATATTAGATAAGTGAGATAGCTTCATTATACAACCAAGGAAGTAATTAAAATAGGGCAAAAATCAATGAAGTTACAAACAAAAAGCAATAGAGAAAAATTAATAAAAATGTTGATCACTAAAAAGTCAATAAAATTGGCAAACCTCTATTAAAACTAACAAAGAAGTCAGGATGATGGCTTACTTCTATAATGCCAGAATTTGGGAAGCTGAGGCAGGGGGTCTGCTGTGAGTCTGAGGGGCGTCTGCACGACATGGGTAAGTTATGGGCCAACCTGGGCTAGAGTGAGCCCCTGTCTAAATAAAAACAACCACAACAAAATGCATTTGTAGTATTTTGTTTTTGTTTTTGGCTTTTTGAGACAGAGTCTCTCTGTGTAACAGCCCTAGCTGTCCTGGAACTTTCTCAGTAGACCAGGCTGGCCTCAAACTCTCAGAGATCTGCCTGCCTCTGCTTCCCAAGTGCTGGGATTACAGGCAGCTCAGTTGTTAAAGTGCTTGTGTCAAATGCACATAGCTCTTGGTCAATCCCTAGAACCACACAGACTCGGCTGGTGCTGTGTGCCTGTAATCCTGCATTTGAGAAGTGGAGTCAGGAAGATCAGAAGTTCTAAGTCATCTTCGGCTGCATAATGAGTTTGAGGACAGCCTGGGCTACATAAGACCCTGTCTCAAAACAAATTTTAAAAAATTTTAATTAAAAAAATGAAAAACAACTCCAAGCACAGAAATTCTACCAGAAAATTTATCAAATAGATAATGGGGTATTAACACCAACTCTTAACAATTTCTTCACAAAATAGAAGGGCGTATTTTTTGGAAGTAGAAGAATTTGATACCAAAACCATACAGAAAATGAGGGTAGAGCTGCAAGAGCCATGACAAAAAGAATCCCTTTCGCTGTTGTTACTGAATCAGGGGCTCACCGGGTAGCCCTGACTGGTCTGGGATTGTGTGTATAGATCACTCTGACCTCAGACTTGCAGTGATCCTCCTGCCTCTGTCTCCCGAGTGATGGGATTACAAGGGTACACCACAATAAGAGGCTTAATTATCCTCATTATGTCTGCCCCCATCTCTCAGGACAGCCTGGAACTCATGTACCCTAGTGACACACACAGTCTTCTTGGCCGCAGTGCTGAGATTACAGGCATGTACCACTATGCGCAGACGGTGAAAATAAAGATTCTCACAACACTATTATTAAGGGTCTGGAGAGATGACTCACCAGTTAAGGGCACTGGCTGCTCTTCCAGATGATCAGGGTTCGATTCCCAGCCCCCAGTGACTGCTCTAAACTGTCTGTTACTCTAGTTCTAGGGGATCCATCACATTCTTCTGGCCTCTGCAGTCAAGAGGCATGCACATGGTACACATATGTACATGCAGGCAAAACACCCATGTACACAAAATAATTTAAAAACACTATTAACAAATAGAATTTGGCAATATGAAAAAATTATATTGCATAACAGATATGTAAGGCAAGTTCAAGAACAGAAAAACAATTCAATGTAATCATTGATATGAACAGGCAAAAGAGAGAGAGAAAAAAAGTTTTTTTAAAAAAAGAGAAAAGAGAAGAAAAATATAAAATCACATCTATTAAAGCAGAAAAAATAGTTCACAAAATTTATAACCCTCTCATGATATTTTAAAAATACAATAGAAAATCTTCGTGTGTGCCAAGCCAATTAAAGTTGCATAGTGAGAACTTGTCTCAAAAAATCAAACCTAAACAAAAATGGAGTAGAAAGGGCCAGGTAGCACACACCTGAAATTCCTCACCAGGGAGTTATAGACAGGAAAATCACCAGTTCACGGCCAGCCTAGGCTATGCAGTGAGTTCCAAGCCATCCTGGGTTGCCTAATAAAACCTGGTCTCAAAAGAAAGAGAAAAAAAAATAAAATAGAAGTAAGTTCTTCAGAAAAATCTCATGAAAACTGGATTAGAAGGGAAAGTACTAAACTGGATAAAGAATACCTAAACCCCCCTACCCCACAGCTAACATTACTACTCAAGTTAAACCTTCCTACCCCACAGCTAGCGTTAATACTCAGGGTTAAATTCTTTCAGCCTGGGATCAGGAACACGGCAGAGGAACCCATCCAGTCCGGCCAGGGCAGTAAAGCAAGCTAAGGCTGTAAAAGGCAAACAGATCAGAAAGGGATGGATAAAAACGTCCTCATTTGTTGACAATTCGTCCATAAAAATTACAAGGGATCTAAAACAGATAAAACCTTCCTAGAACTAATAAGCTTTCCAAAGTCAGAGATACAGATGTGAGAACGCTACTGCATTTCACTGCACTAGTAACGACACACTAACACCAAAAATACAGAATCAACAACAGTTCTTCAAAAATTAAAAATGAAAAGAAATATTTATAATATTTAGGTGTAAATATTTTTTCTTTATTTCCCCCTTCCTCCCTCAGGTGTGTATCTAATCAAGTACAGGCTTAAAATATTTTATTTGTGTGTGTGTGTGTATGTGTGCACGTGTGCGCGCATGTGTTTTTGCATGTGTGTGCACACGCGTATGTGTGTGAGTGTGCATGCATGTGTGTATGTGCACACGTGTGCACTTATGTGTGTACAAGTGTCATAGCACACCTATGGAGACCAGAAGCAACTTGAGAAATCAGTTCTTTCCTTCCTCCACATGGGCTACAGGGATTGAACTCATGGTACCTTTACCCACTGAGTCACTTTGTCAGCCTAAGTACAAGATTTCTACACTGAAAATTACAAAACGTTAATGAAAGAAATCAACTATAGGGGGCTGGAGAGATGGCTCAGTGGTTAAGAGCATTGCATGCTCTTCCGAAGGTCCTGAGTTCAATTCCCAGCAACCACATGGTGGCTCACAATCATCTGTAATGGGGTCTGGTGCCCTCTTCCGGCCTGCAGGCATACACACAGACAGAATATTGTATACATAATAAATAAATAAATATTTTTAAAAAAGATATCAACTATAATAAAAAGATGTCAAGTTCCCATAAGCTGACATACAGACTGAAGGCAATTCCTATCAAGTCTCAGATGATTTTTTTTGTAGGCATAAATGAAATTATTTTAAAAACAACTTTGGAAAAGAAAAATGAAATGAGGAGAATGAGTCTACTTGATGTTTGGAGGTATGACAGAGCCAATATAATCATCATTCTAAAGAGCTAATGGCAGAAGGACAGAAAACATGGTACAAAATAGGAAGCTCAGAGATAAACATATACAAGTGTGCTCAACTGATTACTGATGGAAATGCAAACTCTATGTTTTCAGCAAATGCTGCCTCAGCAACTGACTAGTCAGAGTCAGAAAGTGACCCTTGACCCACGTCTCACAACCTACAGGAAAGTAACTTAAAATAGATCACACACATACCCTAAGGGTAAACATATAACATGTTTAGAGAAATGGACAGGAGGTAATCTTAAGGAAAGGCAAAGTGTTTTAAAAATCTAACACCAAAAGCACAATCTATAAAAGTGAAATGTTAATAAGCAGAGCTGACTGAAATGATAGACATTTGCCGTGTATGTCATGCCTGTGATCCCAGCTACTCGGGAAGCCAAGGCTGGACCACAGGATCAAGGCCTGACTGCAACACAGTGAGTTCAAGGACACCCGGGCAACTCAGAGAGACCCCTGCTTTACAACAAAAGGCGAAGAGAGGGCTGGGGATATCTCTAAGTGGTAGGAAGTGTGTGACTATCATGCTCGAGCCCTGAAGGAGGTTCTCAGAACTGGAGAAAGGAAAGACCATGTATGAAAGCAAAACAGAGGCTGGGTGATCAGATTTGCAAAGCTCCCATTCAGCAAAGAAGTAGCACCCAGAATATCTAAAGAACTCACAGAATCCTGCAGGGAAAACATCACATTAGCCACCTGGAAAGTGGGCAAAAGATGTGAACAAACACTTCACTGAAGAAGATACACACAGGAACATGAGACGATCACCATTAGCCAAGAAGGGATGGCAAAGTAATGTCAATGGAATACCCAGCCTAAGGGTTAAGATAAAAACTAGTGAGGATCAGGGTTGGAGAGATGGCTCAGTGGTTAGGAGCACTCGTTGCTTTTGCAGAGGACTAGGGTTCACTTCCCAGTACCCACATGGTGGCTCACAACCACTTAAAACTCCAGTTCCAGGGGATCCAATATCTTTCTCTGACCTCTGTGGGTATGTGGTGCACATACACACGCTCAGGTGTATGTGGTGCACATACACACGCATACACATACATATGCGCAAATTAAAGAATAATAAATAAATCTTTTTTCTTTGAGCCAGGTGCTGTGATGCACACCTTTAGCCCCAGCACTTGGGAGTCAGAGACAGGCAGATCTCTGTGTATTTGAGGCCAGCCTGATCTTCAGAGCAAGTTCCAGGACAGACAGGTGATGTGGGAAGTCCTTCTATATATGTGTTGGTTTTATTGGTTAATGAATAAAGAAGTTCCTTGGGCCTATGACAGGGCAGAATAGAGGTAGGCGGGAAAACTAAACTGAATGCTGGGAGAGTAGGCAGAGTCAGTGAGAAGCCATGTAGCCGCCAGAGGAGAAAGACACGAGCCATTAGCTGGAACCTTGCCAGTAAACTATGAGCCTCATGGTAAAATATAAAATAATAGAAATGGGTTAATTTAAGATGTAAGAGCTAACTAGAAATATGTATAAGCTAATGGGCCAAGCAGTGATTTAATTAATATAGTTTCTGTGTGGTTATTTTGAGTCTGGGCGGCTGGAAACAAATGAGCAGCCTTTGACAACAGACAGGGCTACACAGAGGAAACGTCTTGGAACCCCCACCCAATCTCCTTTTCTAAGGCAGTATAGTGGGGACACTGAGCCCTGAGAAGTATGCACAAAGCCTGGACCGTCTACACACTGCTGATGGGATGTAGAATAGCAGAGCAACCAGGGGCACACATTCAGCAATTTCTTAACAAACCACATGCAACAGGACCCAAAAAATGTACTCCTCAATATTTTCCACAGATATTCTCCTGAAAGTTCACCCAATGGCTGGGAATAGAACACTTGCCGAACATGTATGAGATCCCCAGCACCAAGGAGATCTTTTCTTCTTTACACGAAAACCTATACACAAATGTTTGTAACCACTTAATTCATCATAGTAAAAGCATAGGAAGGACCCAGATTTAAGGAGCGGACAATCAAAGAAACCGTGATGCATTCACACTGTAAAAAACTATGAAGTCACAGATGAACAACAGTTAGCACACTGAGCAGCCTGGATGCGTGTCCAGAGAATTATGCAAAGTGGAAAAGGCCAAATCCAAGGGCCTCCATGCTGTGTGGCTCCATTCACAAAACATCTCTGAAACAACATAATTGCAGAAGCAGAGAACAAACTGGTGATAGATGGTGGAGGGGCAGGTGCGGCTGTGAAAGGTCACACGGGGAACCCTTGTGTGGGGGAAGCTGGTAAAGGACACGTGATCTACACATATTACCTGTTATAACTGCGTGCAGGTCTATAATTTCAAAATAGAAAGCACAAAGCACATTTAACTGACTAATACACGAATATATTTTTCCTAAATTTAAAAACGTTCATATTGATTTTACATGTTGGTTTTAAAAGTGTTTGTTTTGGAAACCATTTTCCAAACCAGAAAGGGTCACAAATTACAAAGTGATAGAAATGGGCAAATACTAAAGTAAAACTCAGGGGGAAGCTGAGAAGCAAAGATTAGGTATATAACATACACCCTCCAGATGGAACTCCATGACTTCAAGGCCAGCCTGCTCAACACAGAAAAGTCCAGTCAGCCAAGGTTACACAGTGAGACCCTGCCTAAAAATATTTTTT
Source organism: Myodes glareolus (assembly GCF_982192425.1). Classification (NCBI taxonomy): domain Eukaryota; kingdom Metazoa; phylum Chordata; class Mammalia; order Rodentia; family Cricetidae; genus Myodes; species Myodes glareolus. The sequence continues at coordinate 62,192,838 of NC_142034.1, forward strand.
GTATTTCGATAAAAATAAAGTTTTTTAAATAAATAAAATAAAATGTGCTTTCTATCGATTAAAAACAATGAAAATGAGCTGGAAAACTATGTTCATTAGGTCTACAATCTACTAGGTCATCTGAAATCCCTTAGACACGGTCCATTCACTAGGACATTTAATTACTGATCAGAACATTACCAATGAAGTGAGCTGGCCACCTGGCAAGCACTGGGGTGTGCCGCACCTGAGCCCCATCCTGTTTCCCGGATGGAGGGAAACTGTTTTTATTGACTAAGACCACAATCCAACTCTGTCCCGCACAGACACACAGGAACAGCCTTACAGAACGTGATTATGCCTAGCCATCTAGCAATGGAACATGGAACCAGAACTGGATGAAGGGAAGTCACCTGCTCCTCCCGCGACACAGCCCAGCGCTCTCCAGTCCGTCTCGGGTGCAGCAGTTTCTACTGACAGAATCTACGGTGTGCAGGCTTTCCCTCTTTCTGAGGGAGTCAGGTGCCTGCTCATCCACGATGCTACTCCATTAGAATCTGGCTCCCTATTCTTTCTCTTCTATATCAGGGAAAGCATTAGACCGGGTTTCTTTTCTTCACTCACACGTTATGGACTCATAACTTTCACTTCAGGACATTAAAGGTTTTCACAGAGTGCTCATTGTGCAGAAAAAAGGTGAGTCGCAAGGCAAGACCCCTATATGAAGTGCCTCCAGAGAGTGGTTCAGGATTCCTATGCTTTTGACTCCACTTCATGGAAGATCATGTACGGGAAATAGCCATAGTTAGCTAATAAGAACAATACAAGCTAGGGCCAGTGAACACCACAGACAGGTAGCCCCTCCCCGCACCCTCTCAAGATTAAGGAGGAAGGATATCCTGACACAGGTTATAAATCAGATGGACCTGGAGAACATTAGGCAAATCACAGAAGGACAGAGCATGGTCTCAGAAAAGCTAGAAGAACACACTCATAGGGGCAGAAGACAGACTAGCACTTAGGGATTGGGGGAGGAGATAGGAGCTGCATCAGTACACAACGATGTCGGTGATGCCATGGGTGGCAGGAGCTTGAGAAGGCAGCTGGTCTCATTGCATCTGCAGACAAGATCCAGAGTGTCGGGCTGGAGAGAAGGCTCAGCAGTTCTGAGTCCTTGCCCTGTAATCCTTAGGGACTGAAGTTTAGATCCCAGCACCATTAACAAGACAGGCATCCTACACATGCCTGTACCCCAGCTCCAAGTGGGGTGAAGACAGGAGGGTTGTTGAGGTCTGCTGGGATCCAGGCTATCTAAGAAACCATGTGCCCCAGGTTCAGGGCGAGCCCTTGCTTCAAAGGAATAGGAAGAGAGTGATAGAGAGGGCCCCGTGATGCCTGCTTCTGATGGCTACATGCATAGTCAGTGTGTTCATCACACAAACACAGTGTGTTCATGTACACACGGTATGCTCGTCACACAAACACAGTGTGTTCATCTATACATGGTATGCTCATCACACACAGTGTGTTCATGTACACACGGTATGCTCATCACACAAACACAGTGTGTTCATGTACACACGGTATGCTCATCACACAAACACAGTGTGTTCATCTATACATGGTATGCTCATCACACACAGTGTGTTCATGTACACACGGTATGCTCATCACAAAACACAGTGTGTTCACGCACACATGGTATGCTCATGCACACACATGCAGGCACAAAATACTCCAGAGAGACACAGACAGTTTAGATCAGTATTAAAATCTTAAAAAAAAAAAAAATACAAAGAAGCAGAGAATGATCGATGTTGTGTTCAGTGACTTTCCCCTTTTATGTGGACCAGAACCCAAGCGCAGGGAATAGCACTGCCTACTTTTAGGGTGAGTCTTCCCACCTCACTTAGCCTGATCAAGATAACCACTAAAGCCTAGAAGAGAACTTAATAATCCCCCAAGGGTGTGTCTGGAGGCTTGGCTCGTAGGTGAGTCTAGGTTCTGCGGTAAGAATTCTAGATCTTGCCAAGTGTTCTTATCATAATTTGAAGACGAATTAAATGTAGAGAAATGAAAATACTGAATTTGAAATTGTTGTTTTATCACAAAATCTAGTCATGAATAAGTGGTCTCTCTGAAATTATGAAAGCAACAAACTCATTCCCAATGCTGCTATTGTGCGAACTTTCCAGATGGACTATGACCCTTGACCCGCCCCACCCTCTCCCTCAGTCCTGCACCAGGGCCCCTCAAAGCTCAGACTGCACTCAGCAGGGCATGTCCTCAAGATGAACTCCTATCTGCACTGAGCCCAGGTCTGTGTCTGTGTGATCCTAGCCGCCACTGCGGCCTGACTGCTGGGTGGCCTGCGAGCTTCCTCTACTGTACTTTCTCTTCCGGCTGATAAGTGGATACCTTCCATTTTTCACATTCCTGTAGCAGAGCCGGGTTCCTCTTCTCCCTGTGGTCCCTGCTGGCCTCAGCCAAGCCCTTAACTACTGACCCTGCTGCCTCAGGAGCTCTTCCTGTGGGGGTATTCCAGGGTCGGACTTCCCACCTCGTCCTATGGCCCATCACCCCCAAGATCTGCACCACGTTTTTTCTACACATGCTCCTGCTAGTCACCAAGCCCTGGTTTCCTCTCAGGGTCTGTGGTATGGTTCCAGGACTTCCCGAATGTGGATGAAGACAGTTGGTGCTTTCTGGTCTGTCTTCTGGTCCAAGGGATAGAATGGTACCACCTCATTGGACGGCAGTAAGGGAAAACAGATACAGCGCAGAGTAAGCAGCATCGGCACGGAAATAATGAGTCTTCAATAGAGGAAGAAAATGAGGGTCCCGCCCCGCAGTGAACTCTGCAGCAGGAAGAGCCCAATTATCAGAACCTGGCTCTGAGTCTGGGAGTGCCACGCAGCTGCCTAAGCCTCTTTTGTTACTCCCGAGGGGTGGTGAGTAGAGCTACCTGCCCGGGGGAGGGATCAGCACCTGACAGTCCTCACCCCTGTCAGTCAGGACAGGACAGGCGTCACAGATCAGAGTCAGTTCACAGCAGAATATTGGGCATGTGTCCTGTGGGGCCACAGATACCTCCTACAAGAGGGCTGGCAAGAAGGTCCCGCAGGTCCCAGCACTAGCCAGCAAACCTGATAACCTGAGTTCAATCCCCGGGACCCACATATAAGAGAGAACTGATTCTCACTATTACTCCTCCAACTTCCACACATGGACTATGACAAATGCATGCACACATTCACAAAATAAATGAACAAGATGTGATTTTTTTTAAATGTCTAAATGAATGAATTTTACATGTATTTTTCTACAGGAAAGGATCAGGGCATTAGACTGGTTGGCTTGACCCTTCGAAATATATCCAGAACTTGCCTGCTGCTCCCAGCTCCCAGCCTCGTACAAGCCATAACAACTTGTTTCGTCATTTATGACAGTGGCCGCCCATCTGGTCTCCCAACCTCACCTGTCTACTTTCAACAAGCAGTTGAAGGATTCCTTAGGAAATGAACTCAGGAGCTGTCCCTATTCCAGGGAACCCTGTAGAAGTCACCCAAGCCTGCCTGCCTGGCTGGCTGGCTGGCTGTGGGTTCTTCTGTAGCCCTGTCTTTCTGCTCCCAGGTCATGCTGGACACTAGTGGGCACAGGTAGTCAACCTGGCCACAGTGGTCCTGCCCAGTCACCCCCCACCCCCGGCCTGCTTTCTCTCTTGATCAGTTCTGCTCAGGAGGCTCGACAGAGGCAGCGATCTTTGTCCTGGTGCCTTCTTCTCAGAACAGTTCTGAGTTCACATGGAGTAAGTGTTCAAATTATTTGTTAAATTAAAGAATTATTTCCGAAGTCAACAGTGCCTCATCAAACCAAGGCTCCAGCACATCAGTATTTTAAACAAGGCTGCCACCTGGTGGTGACATTCCGCCACAGCAGGATCTTCCCTGTGTCCAGTTGACTTGAGAGGCAACTCTTGGCACAAATACTCTAAAAACTTCTTGCTTTGCGATCTGCATCGCTGGGGAAGAAGGGGTACATATAAAGGGCACCCCCATATATAAAGCACACTCCAAGGAGAAGAAGAAGAAGACATGGCTTACTCCGAAAGTCCAAAAGTGAGTGCCCAGGGTGGACATGACATGGGCTAGGCCGATAGAAACCCCAACCTATGTGATGGCTCAGACCCGATGAAACAGTTAGAGCCCTAAGTCTGTCTGAGGAAGAAGTGCCAGCAGGCTTGAGAGGCCAGGGACCAAGGGGAAATAGGCAGGGCAGCAGATGGCAGGACAGCAGGTGGCGTGCTTGACCTAGTAGATGCTGCCTTGTTTGTTCTTGTCAGAGCAAGCTCCGGCAGTGCACTAGGGCATGGGGCGGGGAAAGAGGGGAACTAGACATGGCCTTTGAAAGAATAAGAAGGAGGGCTCTGGGTAGCCCATACTTACCAATTTAAGCCGCTCCCATCCTGCCTGCCATGTGTCAGTTGTCAAGGTGTTAAATGTGAGTGCTGGGGGCTTGAGATGGATACTGGCTAATTGTAGGTTTAGAATAAAGGGCGAGCAAGTCTATAAAGAAATAATGGCAGTGCAGGTACTAGGCCAATGACCAGATCTGAGACACGTGAATTGCCGCATCTGTATGAGTGACTTTCCCTGTCCCTGGGACAAGAGGCCTGACAAGAAGTAACTTAAGGGAGGACCTTTTTGGCTCATGGTTTGAGGGGACCGTCCATCACAGCAGGAAGGCATGGTGACCGGAGAGTGAGGTGGACACAATGCTCTCAGGAAGCAGTGGATGGAAGCTGGAGCTGAATCCACTTTCTCCTGTCTCCCATTTCACCTAGCCCAACGCTCCACCCCATCTAGATAGCTCCCGATTATTCCAACCCAGTCGGGCTTGACCACAACATTAATCATTACAGTGTCCCATAAATATGTATATACACATACACACATACGACAGTTTAAAAATGAAAAACTTCATCAGGAGAAAGACTAATAATACCCTTAAAAGAAAAACAAATGCTACCTACCATCTATGTATCAGAGAAAACAAGTCAAAAGTTTCGACACTAAGTCTGCGTGGCATCAAGACTCCTTCCCATGAGTCTCTATATAAATTATATATTATCTATACACTGACAGATTTCCTGACTTCCTAGAGTTGGATGCTTTCCTTCACATACGAATTTGCAGAGAATTGTATTATATTGTCTTGCCAGCATGTGAGACGATGCCCTTCACATGCATGCACACACACAGGCACACACACAGGTGCAAACACGTACACTCTGAACATAAACAGCAGATGGGCTGGGGTGTAGGTCAGTGCTAGAGCAAACACTTAGCCTATGAAATGCCCTGGGTTCTAGCCCCAGCACCAGTTACAGTAATGTGCTGGACCAAATACAAACCAATACAAACTCAAAACATTTAAAAATTAGGAGGACAAAGAGACAGCTAAACCAGCAAAGTGCTTGTCACACAAACATGAGGATTTGTTTCAGCCTTCAGTAAGAAAGTCAGGTGTGCTGGGCGGCAGTGGCGCACACCTTTAATCCCAGCCCTCGGGAAGCAGAGACAGGCGGGTCTCTGAGTTTGAGGTCAGCTTGATCTACAGAGCGAGTTCCAGGACAGTCAGGGTGGTTACACAGGAAAACCTTGTCTCAATAAACGAAATTAGGAAATAAAGACGTGAAAGGAAGGAAGGAAGGAGGCAGCCGGGTGTGACCATGTATATCTGTAATTCTAGCACTGGGGCTAGAGACAGGAGCATCGTAGGGGCTGACCAGCCAAATCAACAAGCTTCAAGTGTTGCCAGGTTTGTCCAAATTATCCCTAAGTGGTGTATCTGTTCTTTCTACCCACAGTAACAATAGTGATGATTACCTGCTTTGGTTTTTCTAATGTGGGGTGTCATATATAGAATTATTGTTCTGAGTAATAGCTCCTTAGCTACAAGTGAAGCCATAGATGGAGAGCTATTAATTTACTATTGGATATCCATTTCTTTTTATGTGAGCTACGTATTGCTCTACACATTTCCTTATGGGTTTGGATAATCTTTGAAAACTTGCATGTATTGTAAATAATCTTTCAGCATCCTTGAAAGGGTATTTATTTTTATTTTATGTATATAAGTGTTCACCTTCATATATATATATATGTGTGTGTGTGTACTCATGGAGGACAGAAGAATGTGTCAAATCCCTTGGAAGTGGAGTTACATATGGCTGAGCGCTGCCATATGGGTGCTGGGAACTGTGCCCAGGTCCTCGGAGAAAGCGAGTGTTCCTAACTGTTGAGCCATCTTTCTCGGGCCCTTAGGAGCGGTCTAATGATGGAAAGTTCTTCCTTTGTTCCTACACAGGTTAGCGCTCTGGTGTCTTCTTTATGTTTAAAACTTTTGTTATATCTATGCATGGACAAGTGTGTATGTGTTGTTTATGTTTGTGTGCATGTGTGTGCACGTGTGTTCACGCGAGCATGTATGTGAGCATGTGTACAGGTGAGGGGTGTTAATGTGGAGACTGTGGGTCAACACGGAATGTCTTCTGCAATCTGTCCACCTCGCTTTGTGAGCCAGTCTCTCTCACTGAACCTAGGACCCTCCCCTTACCAGCTGACTGGTCAGCCAGCCCTGGAGACCCACCTGTCTCCACTCGCCCAGGGCCGAGGGAACAGGCAAGCACTGCCTCACTGGGCTTTGCACGTGGGCACCAGAGGATGAACGCAGGTCTTCGTGCTGGCACAAGCAAGCATTTCACTCTCCCACGTCCCTGTGACTTATTTATGTAAGAAGAATAAGATGAGTTCCAATTTTATTTTTCAGAGTTCCCCAGGCTTTACTTAACTTACTTTAACTTTTTACTGAAGTACTGGGGATTGAACTCAGGGCCTCTCACCTGCTGAATTTGAGCTGGACCCTAAACCACGCCCACAGGCTCCAACTTGGCATAAGCCACCTTTTACCCTGTACCAAACGTGCACAGGATGCTGCCTTCCTCCGCGGCTCCTCTGCACTGCCTTTCTTTGCTGCAGGCAGCCCGCTGAGTGCTCTTCAGAACTTCCCTGGCTGTCCTGGGACGTTACTAGATCAGGGCTTCCCAGCAGCCGACCTACCCATTTCGGCAGGACTCTCCGCTGTCCTGCAGTATACGGCTAGCAGCGTCTCCGCTGCTGTCCACTAGGTGGAAGTATAACCTCCAATAAGGACAACCCAATACCTTCCCCTGGGCCAAGCTAGTGCTTGCTGGCTGATGAGCGACCTCCTCAGTATCATTTTACTCACATGGCGGCTCCCAGTTCCACGTTGATATGTTAATTAGGACGAAAATGAATCAATGGAATAATTTAGACACCCTTAATAGATTTAATATGTGACACTACTGAATTTAGTCTTTGCTATATTTAATCTTCCTATCCCAAGCTCACACATTTCCTTCCATTTATCCACAAGGACATAGATGTGTTCTCCAAATGGGTGTTAGATATCTTTTAATGCATAGGCTCTTACATAACTGGCTTTATTGCTAAAAGTTTCTCCTTTCTTTCTTAATATTTGCTTGTTTGTTTGTTTGAGAGAGGGCTTCTCTGTGCGTAGCCCTGGCTCTCCTAGATCTCTCTGAGACCACCAGGCAGAATCACCTCACAAGCGCTGAGTTTAGTTATGCACCATCGTGGCCTGGCTCTCCATCTTTTCTTACATGAGATCATTTCTTCAAATATTATATTTCCTAACCAGTCTCTGGTCAGAGAACTATTCAATCTTTTCCTTCCAGACAAGGTGCCATTGAGTCTAGGCTGGCCTGAGCTCCTGATTCTCCCGTCTCGACCTTCCAAGGGCTATTTACTTATTTTTTGAGATGAAGTCTTTGACTTGCTTAACTAGTGGGTTCAGGTGACCCTCCTGTCTCTGAGTACCGGGACCGCAGTTGCGTGTTGCCAAATGCAATAAGATAACATACTTCTTTGCTAGAGCCTCTCCACACACACTTACCATCTACCAAGAGTTTCTTACTAAACCAGAATGGTGGTAAATTCTGACAGCTCCATTGCCCACATCCATCAAGATGACCATGTGGTTTTTCTGTGGCCTATGAGAGGCCTAGCAGGCATATACCGCTAATGTTCGTTCATTCACTCATTTTTAAAAAGATTTAATTTGATTTTATGAGTATTTTGCCTGCACATAGGTCTATGTACCATATGTGTGCAATCCCCATGGAGGTCAGGAGAGAGCACTGGAATTACAGACAGTTGTGAGCCACTATGTGGGCGCTGAGAACTGAATCTGGATCCTCTGGAAGAGCAGCAGGAGCTCTTAACCTCTGAGCCATCTTCCAAGCCCCTCATTTATGCATTCTTAGATGGTGCAACTCCACTTGGTTGTACTGTCTGCTACTGTCCTTTGAAATTTTCTTGGACAACATTTGCTAACACTTTAATATCTTACTTTTGTATTAATATTGAGAATAAAGTTGGCATTCATTTTTAATTAATTATCACTCTAATGGCATCTGTTAACTTTGGAATCAGTAGTCGAGGCTAGTTGGTGAAAATGTGCTACTTTCATTTGCTGTATTTAGTACAAATTCAGTCTTTAACAGCTACGTCATCATGTAGAAACACAAGCCCTTCTCTTTATATCCAAAGCCACATTCGGGCCTCACATTAAACTCCTTGAAGGCCAAACAAATTAAAATATATCTTCAGAATGTGATGTTTTTGTGAAATGGGTCGAAGAGTGGTGAGCATCACACAATAATCATGACCAAGGGAGACCTCAGCTGTTGTCACCTTGGGCCTATCCATGATCCACTACCATCCATTGCCATCATTCGGGATGACTCCAGAGCTACACCACCTTGCTAAAGGATTCCACACACACGGGTGACAAATGGACTCCTGAAGTGACGACATGGCAAACCATTGCCTTTCTGTTCTCCATCAGTCTCCCAGGTTGTACGCTGTCTCCCCAGTGCACAAACTCCACAGGTAAAGACTATGCCCCCAGGTCAGCTCCAGGCCAGGGTGATCGGGGGAGGGCGGATCATGAGTGAAAAGGTGCTTCCACTGGACAGGATGCCACCGAGGTCCTTCCTACCTGTGTTGCTTCTCAGGCGACTCTCAGTGAGCTCGGAGATGGCTCCGGAGGTTGAGGTCTTCTTCAGGCGCACCGTCCCCGCGGAGGCACTGCCAGGCTTGTTGAGCATGTCCTCACTGCTGGCCCTCTTGAGCTAGAGAGAAGTTACAGGGACGGTGAGCAGACAAAGGCACAGTGAGGAATGCTGCACCCACCAGGTCAAGAACATAAAGATTTACAAAGGAGACCGCCATCCCTGGGAATCACAGCACCAAGCTACTAGTATAGAAGGAATAAGCAGGAAGAGCACCCGATTTGGTTACTACCGCACATTCTTTATTCATTTATGGCTTTGTTTCCTGTTACCCAAAGGCAGCTCGGCACCTGTCTAGGTTTCTGGCTTGCTATGGAAGATCCCCCTCTAGGTATGTGCTCAGGGGTTGCTTCGCCGTCGCGGTGTGTGCAGCAAATGCTCCCAGGGCTTCACTGAGATGGGTGCTGCTGAGTACCTGAGCTCACAAAGGAGCAGGTTTAAATGCCTCACTGATCAAAGTAACTGAGAAATTCTCCCTCCATTTCACAGAGATAAGAGAAAAACCTCAACGCACCATCATCATCAGCTGCAACAAAATCCATTCTCTAGCGGTAGGTAACTCTCTCTGTGGTCCTCAAACACAAGCCACTATCAATTGAGACGAGGGTTTGTTTAAGGGCAGTTGTGGTGTACTCCTTTAATCCCAGCACTCGGGAATCTCTGTGAGTTCCAGGCCAGCCTGGTCTACAGAGTGAGTTCCAGGACAGGCACCAAAAGATACACAGAAAAACCCTGTCTCAGAAAAAGAAAAAAAGGAAGGAGGGAAAAAAGGAAGGAAGGAAAAAAGGAAGGAAGGAAGGAAGGAAGGGAAAGGGAAGAAAAAAGAAAAAAGCACACACCTGACTGCATCTCTAATTTTTTCTCTTCTTTAAATTTATCTATGAATTGTTTTATCTACATTGGTATTTTCCCATATGTAAGTCTGTGTGAGGGTGCCAGATGCCCTGGAACTGGAGTTACAGACAGTTGTGAGCTGCCATGTGGGTGCTGGGAATTGAACCCAGGTCCTCTGGAAGGGCAGCCAGTGCTCTTAACTTCTGAACATATCTCCAGCCCTTGACTGTGTCTCTTCTTGAACTCAATGTCAACCACCAAGCTGCTGAGTCCCCAGGTCTGAGGCAGACATTTCTAGGGACTGTGACAGTATTTAGAGCAGTCTGTCTGTGGACATCGAACAGGACTCAGCCCGGAATTTTACCTTGTCTGGTAGCTACACTTCCATGTCTGAAGCACAGAAAGAATCCCTACGGCGGCCTGGCTAGACAGCTCACTAGGAAGGCGCTCACTGCACAAGCCTGACCACCCGAGTTGGGTGGCAGGAAAGAGCAGACTCCACACACCTGTCCCAGCACCACTACCACAACTTTATACAGTGTGTGGTGGCATATCCCTTTAATCCCAGCACTAGGCAGCTAGAGGCAGGCAGATTTCTATGAGTTCGAGGTCAACCTGGTCTATATAGTGAGTTCCAGGATTGCCAGGTTATATAAAGAGACCCTGTCTTAAAAAAGAAGGAGACAGACAGGCAGACTTTACAGGGGATGGTTATGTCAGTAAAGTCCCTGCTGCATCCACATAAAAACACAGCAACAGCCCTGGGAGAACAGACAGGTGGATGCCTGGAGCTCACTGGCCAGGCAGCCTAGCAAAGTGGCGGGCTCCTGGTTCAATAAGATTGTATCAATACATAAGGTAGACAGCAATCAAATAAGATCTCTGATGCTGACCTCTGGCCTCCACACACATGCACACCCACGTGCACACAAATGAACACACACACACACACATACAAAAGGAATTTATATATTTTAAGTGAACATATAAAAATATCAATATGTGATCAATATAAAGTGCTCATAGTCATTTAATGAAAGGCTATTCTGAGAAAGGCATAGTTAGGCAATTCTAGAATGTACAAGAAGCTACATGGTATATACAGATATTATATAGGTAATATACATATATGTGTGTATGTATATAGCAATCATTTCTGGGACCCTGGTGAGTAAGCAGCGCATGAACAAAGAGTAAATCAAGCACAAGAGAAAGGACACACTCAGGAGATGCAGTCACCAGCACTGGGAATGAAACTATTGCAGCCTCACGCCGCAATTTCACAGCACGCTCTTTCTCTGTGAGGAGGCATGCTCCAGGATAGTTATTAAAAGGCACAGCAAATACATAAACCAGGAAGACAGCTGGTTATCAGCTTTATCATATTGATTAGCTATCTGGGTATGGTATTCCCTCAGAGCAGTCACACCAACATGTTACCACACACGCATGAGCGTTACACTGTGTTCTAACATTACAATGGCTGTGCCGCTAGGCTATTGAACATCTTCAATATAGTGATATTCTATTTAAGTTTTAATACATAAAGCTTGCCCAAAAATCAGAAGGGCAAAGCTATGCCACTAGATGTCAGGCAGTGATGGCACCCACCTTTAATTCCAGATTTGGAAGGCAGAGGCAGATGGATCTCTGTGAGTTCAAGGCCACTCTGGGCTACATAAGATCAATGCAGAAACAAATCTAGGTGGTGGTGCCTCACACCTTTAATCCCAGCACTAGAGGATAAAATGGGAGGAGAGAGAAGCTCTGGTTGCTTAGTCTGCTTAGTCTGCAGTCGCCCAGCCTTGGTGGGGGAAAGAATTCTCTAGTGGCTTGGCTGCTTTGCTTTTCTGGTTTTCGGCTTGAACCCCAATATCTGTCTCCAGGTTTTTACTACCCATGTTACACGTCAACTCCATTATAATCTTCTAAAGTCATTGCATGTGTGTCCATCGTTGGCTGTAGTGTCCTGTCATAGCTTTTGACTGTATATGAGTGAGGTCTCCTGCAGTTTTTGGTACTAATGCTTTAAACCTGGCTTAAGAGCATATCTCCATTTTGACTGGAGATTTTTTTTTAAGTAAATTTTATTAAATTATAAAAGTTTCCATTTCCGCCCCTCTTCCCAACACCCTCCCACTCCCCCCACTCCCTCCCCTCCTCCCTCTTCGTTCCTTAGGGCAGTCAGGGTTTCCTGCCCTGTGGGAAGTTCAAGTTCCTCCCCCCTCCCTCCAGGTCCAGGAAGGTGAGTATCCAAACAGACTGGATCCCCAAAATCCAGAATATGCAGAGGAAACAGGTCCCAGTATCATAGTCAATGGCTTTTCAGAAAGACTTCGGGCCAGCCACATTCAGAGAATCCGGCCAAATTCCGAGAATCTGGTTAGATCACGTGCTCGTTCAGTCCCAGTCCAACTGGCCTTGGTAAACTCTCATTAGATCCGTTCCCTTGTATCAGTGGGTGATAGCATCCCTCGCAGTACTGATTTCGTTTTTCATGTTCTTCCTCCTTCTGCTCCTCATTTGGACCTCGGGGGGCTCAGTCCGGTGCTCTAACCATACTGATGTATATTTTGCTTATCACCATAGATCCTTCATCTGGCGAAGGACGGCGATAAAGTTGACTGGAGATTTTAAGGGCTCCATTGCCACAGACGGCTAGGAGCAACCATACTGAGAGCATTCTGTAGGAACTATCACAGAACACTGGTTGGGACTCAAGACTCAGACAGTGAGCCCATGCTGGAAGGCTGCCCTCCTTCAAGGATGTACAGAACATGCTGCGAAGACTTGATGTCCTCTAACAGGTCCAGCATGGGACCAGCATGGGGCCAGCATCTAACCACTCTCAGTTATGGTTTTTTTTTTCTTATGTTTCTTTATTGTTCTCCTTTCTTTTTAACAAAAAATAGAAAATGAAGAAAAAGGCAACCAGGCCTTTCAAGAGATGCAGGAGGTCAGTAGGCTGGTCATATACTTAATATATATGCTGGGCAAGGTTGGGCATCAGGGGGTGACAAAGAAGTAGTGACCAGCCTTAGAGCCAGTCCTTGGACCAGTCTCTCTGAGATGCTGTCTTGAGCCCTTGTCCCTAGAGATGTGGGCACCTTAGGCTATGTTCATTTTACTATCATCCTTGGGGCTTCCCCGCTGTGAAAAACTAGTTTCAGATGTGCTGCGTTTATGCTGTGGAATATTTGTTTAACGATGCAAAGATCTGTTGCATTCTTTTATGTGGTATTTGTTTAACTTTGTAAAGCTGTGGTACTTTGTCTGCCTAAAATACCTGATTGGTCTAATAAAGAGCTGACTGGCCAATAGTTAGGCAGGAGAAAGGATAGGCGGGGTTTCCAGGCAGAGAGAATAAATAGGAGAGAGAAGAGCGAGGAGGGAGAAGAGGAGGATGCCAGGGGCCAGCCACCCAACCACACAGCCATGCAGCCACGCAGCCACACAGCCACCCAGCCACGCAGCCACCCAGCCACCCAGCCACGCAGCCACCCAGCCACCCAGCCACACAGCCACCCAGCCACCCAGCCACCCAGCCACTGAGTAAAAAGTAAAGAAAGGGATAAAGAACAGAGAAAGATAAAAGTCCAGAGGCAAAAGGTAGATGGAATAATTTAAGAAAAGCTGGTTAGAAACAAACCAAGCTAAGGCCAGGCATTCATAAGTAAGGATAAGTTTCCATCTATTTATCTGGGAGCTGGATGGCAGACCCCCAAATAACAAAGAATAAAAAACACCCATCTATACTTAACCAAACTCTACTCAAAAATAGTAGAAAAAAATAGCATCTGTTCAGAAAATGTAGGTTGTTTTCCTCATCCTTATTCATAAAACATTACCATGTAACAGCTATTTACCTTGAATTAGATATTATAAGTAGTCCAGAGAGGCTAGAGGCATCTAAGGACACAGGACTGGTGGGCTCTGTGACAACACCACTGTTTCACACAAGGTCCTTGAGCTCCCACAGATTTGGGCTCCCATGGGAATCCTGGACAGTGAGACACAACTTGAATTTTTTTTTCTGTTCATACAAACTCAAACCAATGTTTTGTCGACTGCAATCAAGTAAGCTCTGACTCAGCCTCGGGCCTTCTATTGTGGCTGGAGTGATGTGGCCTGTTGAAGTCAGAGCATGTGTGCTGCTGCCTAAACACCACAAAGAGGGATGCAGCAGCATCCCTGCCCCCCATTCTTCCTGCATCTCCTGCCTTGTGCTTTCAGCTTCTGCAGCTCAGCCACCATTTGAAATTAGGGATTGGGTTCTGTTCTGGGTGGATTTGATTCAGTTTCCTATTTGTGAGCAGTTAAGACATACTCATCCATTTACTCTAGACAGGCATTATAATGTCGACGAGTGCGGGCAATGCTCTAGGGACATTTGCTACAGATTCCAACTGTCCTATCCGCTTGGAAGTTTTCAATGGGAAGGGAAATCTACTTGCTTTTCTGACCATCACCTCTACCTCCTTTCTTTCGCTCTCTGGGCTTTCAGAGATTTAGTGCCCACTCTTGGCTGGATAGTGCCCACTCTTGGCTGGAAAGGACAGGGCTGGCAAAGGGCGGGCACAGTTCAGGTCCTCCTACAACTCTTCCCAGATCCTGGGATCCGTTTCATAATATCAGGGTAAGAAAGCTTGTGTATCAGAATGGAGAACAGGAAGCCTGCCACAAAACTACTTGCTTTCCCTTGACACTCCTCTGTAGAAGAAGCTTCTGAAGCAATGCCCTTCGCTGCTGGAAAGTGCAAGTCCAGGGCAGGTGGTTCCAACACCCGCCTGAGAGTTCACAGGTGCCAAGTGACTCAGTCTGCTTTATAGAGTGATCTCACTGCCCTGAAGGCCCACCTAAACCACCAGGGTGACTCTCCCGGAAGAACAGAGGGCCATTGCATTTCCTACACACTAAGTGCTTAGCAGGCAGCACAGGCTTTCCTCAGCAGCGCTGTAGTCGATAGAAGCAAGCAGTCCTGCCCTCCTGGAGCTCATGGCCAGCCAAAGGGAGACAGGTGTTCAACAAACCAGAGGTGCGGTGGAGTAGGAGCTGCAGGGGACACTGAGGAGGGTGCGGAGCATGGACGCAGTCAAGGAGCATGGCACACAGGGTACTCAAGAGCGACCTCTGACGTGATGCCCTCCGAGCAGAGACAGGAGGTGATACAAATACGGAAGTGTGCCTGGCATGTCCGAGGGGCAATCGTTACAGGTACAGAGGAGTATGACAGTGTCAAGCAGGAGATGGGGGGTTGACAGCCTCTCTGGTCACTAGGAGAGCTTTGCTTCTCACTCTATCCAACAGAAAGAACTCGAGTGGGTGTTCGGCAGAGAAGTGGCATACCACATACATTAAAAGGACTCCCCGAGCATCTGTTGGGAAAAGTATGCGGACTACCAAAACGAAAGAGGGACAGTGGTTTGGGAAGCCAGACAGGGAAGGCTGGCACGTGGGGAGAAGGTCACAGAGGAGGCTACAGTAAGGGGATTCAGGTGAAATCTCTTCTCCAGGAAGAAGGAATGGCTTTTTATCAATGCACTGTGGGGACATGAACAAAGGAGCTCTCAAGGACTCAGGTCTAACAACCTAAAGGAAAAAGGAACCATCCACTCTACAAAGGGCAGCTCAAAGAGGAGATTAGGAGGTGATGGAGGCAGGGGTTTGAATTTGGCTAGGACACATTACAGTGGGGGTGGCATCTCGACACTCAAGGCAGTGAGAAAGTTCCTGATAAGCAATAGAAATCTCGATACCATTCACAGAACAGAAGCTGTCCCCTGGAAAACGGCTCTCAACAAGGACTGTCCTGCAATCTGAGTGTGTGTTAGAAAAGAGAGGGTGCATTTCAGATGTCACCGTGATTAGATGCAGAGCTGATGTGGCGGAATGGGAAAATTACATATTCTACGATTCACACGTACAAAAGTCCCCCTCCCCCGTTTTCGCTGAGTCTTTAAACAGCTCACATATCTCTTTCCCCATCCTGGAGCACCCCACTGTCCCCCATTCTCTCCATCCCCTCAGGCGCTGCTGGGCTTTGCTGCTGCCCCCTCCATCCCTGACACACAGGACACTGAGCGTTCTCACAGACCTGCCCTGAGAGTCTGTACCTTACTAAGCCGAGACTCGAAGGCCAGCGAGGTTGAAGACTTGGAACTCTTCATGCCGGAAGGGGTCCCAGGGAGCGGCCGAATGCGATCAGGGCCATGGCTGCCTGCTTTGGCAACTGGACTCCAGGGCTTGGTGGCACTCCGCATGATGTCCTGGGGAGACCTTCTCTCTGTAGAAGGGTAAAAAGGAAAACATTTGTCTCCAAGACACTACTTGTGAGTGACATGATAAGGCTTTACAAACTCCCTTCACCAGGTTTACCGTTGCTACCACGGAATGAGTGTTAGGATTTAGCCAGGTATAGAACATTGTGCTCCGAAGATGCTACTGTTGCATGCTGCTCGTTTTTATACCTCTGAACAGGTGTTTACCAGTTTATTAACACGCATATGCGACACAGTTGATATTCTGATATTGCTTTTCAGCAAATGATACCTTGTTCTTGTTACAGACACCTAACAGATACGTATCTCAATACACATCCATAAGTACACACAAGCCCTCGCGCACGCATACACACACAATATGGTGACTGGCATCAAGACATAGTATGTCCCCAAGTTTTGCAGCTTTAGAACTATCAAAACAGTTTCCTTAATTTTTAAACACATACAAATGAATTATTTCAGAGTTAAAGAGTTCACAGAAATACAAATGACTCCTTTTAGATAAAAATGGATACCATTTAAAAATTAATAAGGCATATTTTAATTGATCAGACTTGACATGCAGGATTATTTCCCTAGTTAAATAATTTATGGAATGAAAAAAATATTGTTCAAAGTATCAGACTGCAAGGCTAAGCTATGCACATCTTTAATCCCAGTACTCTGGAAGCAGAGGCAGATGGGTCTCTGTGAGTTCAAGACCTGCCTGGTCTATATAACGAGTTCCAGCACAGTCAGAGCTATATAGAGAGATCCTGTCTCTGGGGGAAAAAAAAACCCAGCAGACCACAGCTAAGGACCTGGGAGAACATTTGGATATAGAGACAGAAGTGCCAGCAGTCCAGGTAAAGTCATCAACTGTCATTCATAATCCCTTGCATCCTCCAACCCTCAGCTTTGCCATCACAGCATCTCCGGGATAGATCAGAAGTCCTGGTATCTTTCTACAACCACCTTGCCTCTGTCTGTCCCCGTGGACTCTGGTATGACACAAGGTACCAAGCCACAGTGTCTATCCTTCCAAATAACACCCACAGAGGACAAGCAATTCTGGAAGCCACTTCCATGGGGTATAAGGATCTGGTTAACCTTAAGGGGTGGTAGCTGGTAATAGAATGGAGGGTCTTCTCCTCGACCTCATTTCATGGTAGGACGTCTGCAGCCCAGCTCAGGCTGACATCACCTCATGCTCCTGTTCCTTCCCTGACCAGAAGAAACTATCTCAGCAGACATATCTGTCTCTCCAAGAGTCACCCGGTTCCTTTTCCTGTTTAAACAAAGTAATTACATAGAGATAAGTGTCCTATGTAGCTGGTATTCTCTGAAGCTGCATAGATGTGGCTAACAATAAAATTGCATGTATATAACATGAACCAGGCCCTGGGTTCTATCCCTAACACACATACATGCATACACCTGAATTCATCATTGGTAAAAGAAGAAAAAAAGAATACCATTTGCTTCTCATAATTTTTTCCTGAAGAAAATGATATATGATTTCAGTTACATGATTCGTTCAGAACTTCTTAGTCTCAGCTTGGTTCCAGGTCTTGTGATTTCTTAAAAATTCAATATTAAAAAAAAAGCAGCTTACTGCCAATGTATTTTACTGATGCTTAACACTGATTATTTTTCTTTCTCGACCCATGCTTTTTCTTTCTGGTTTCCACAGCAACAGTAAAAGAACGCTTAGGTTAAGACCTGTGCAGTGACTAATTTCATTTGGCTGGCTCTCTCTCTCTCTCTCTCTCTCTCTCTCTCTCTCTCTCTCTCTTCTTCCCTCCTTCCTTTCCTCCCTCCCTCCCTCCCTCCCTCCCTCTCTCTCTCTCAAATGAACTATTGCAGCCCAAGAGATTCCTCAAGAGAACCGGTAAAATTTTCCCCAACTACAAGACAACCAGGACCATGTCAGGCTGCCTTGTGGAGATCATTTGAATAAAATACCCACTTGACCAGCATCCCCTTTCATGCCATTAGAACTCCTTGGCAGTGAGCATTGCGGGGCTTACTTTATGAAAACTCTAGGTGTGTGCTTCCCAAATCCTGCCAAGGTTACCCTTAAAATGAAAGTGCCTTTAACCTACTCCCCACAAGAGAAAACTGTGAAGCTAGAAGCAACAGTAAAAGGACGGACATTTTCCCTGTTGATCGTTTTCCTGGCATTTTAGGAAGACTCAATCAGTTAATGAATCAGTCTTGATCCAAATTCAAATATACACACTCAGCTCTTAATTTCTGGCAACAGATCTGATGGGCTGGGTGGAATTTAATTTTCTTTTTCTTTTTTTTTTTAAGTCAGCACGTTGCTCGCTCTGTTTTAAAATTCTCTGGGGACTTCTTGCCACATCACCTTCTGTACTCTCTGCAGATGGTCTTGATAAAGCTATTCACAAACAAATATCCCCAGGTAAGGCATCCACACTGCCTTCTCTGGGAGTCTGTCATTCTTTCCCCTTCTTCACTGAACTTGGCTCTCCCTTCTGTACCTATCCACATGCCAATCCCTTCTCTGCCAATTCCATCTTTTGGAATCATTAACATCCTACCCACCTCATAACCCAGAGTCATCTCCACTAATGAGAGCAGTATATCAAAAATGGCAGGCAGTTTAGGGGTAGGAACCACCGTTCTTGTCCTTGGCCATATGCCAGCAAGGTCTTGTCCCGGCTCAAGGGCACAAATACCAGAAGGGGTCTCTGTTTCCTGGTCTGGTTTCCTATTAGTTTTCTTCAGCTTTAACACAACTGGAATGAGCCCTACTGCCTAGAAACTACACATGAAGACATAACCAAAACTACGAAGCATCTAGATTTGTCATGAGTAGGCCAACTGGACTGACCAACTTACCTCCCCATGCCATTTCTAAATTCTACAAGAAGCCCTCAGCCTAGCAGCTTGATGGTAGCCCATTTTCTGGGACCCTCTTCTGCTACTCAGGAGTTCTGCCTTCCTTCTTTCTCTTAAGTTCCCACCTAACACCCTATACTAGCATGGCCTTCTAAGCTCATCTTCCCATCGTCTGTGAACTTCACTCTGAGTTCATGAGAAAAGAGACCCAGAAGCCATTGGTTTGGGATAGCTCTGCTGTTTATTGGTTTGTCTGGGACCTTAGTGCTACAAACTAAGCACAGGTGAGGTGGAAAATCCTCCGTTATGTTTAAGGACCTCCACTTCTGTTTCACAGGTAGGGCGAGTGCCAGGTGGGATGTCCAGGAGTAATATCTTACCATCGGGAAGGGAGAAGTGACAGCTAAGCCCTGCGAGATCAAAACAGTCATGGTGAGGAGAAGCAAGGGAGGAAGGAGGACCAGTCCCTGTGCTGCCAGATGGAAAGGTAGTCAAAGTGTCTATCCCTCAGGCTCCGTGTCTTAGGAACGTACTAAATTTCACTCTATCTTCTGCCCCAACCCTGACGAAGGCCCCCTCTGTCTCCCGGAATCCTGGTAGTCCCTGGCCCCTCCTAGCCTTGGACTCTTCTGAAACAGACTTGAGAGAGATGGATCCTCTGAGCTGCCTGTAGAGCTCAGGCTAACACTGACCTTGCTGTCTCTTCTCTCCCAGGAAGGCCTCCTGTTGGGCAGGGAGAAGAAGGTGCACTCCAGGTCTATCCTATCCACAGCCTTCCACCCACCCCACCACTCACTGCTTCTGCTACCAACCCCTCAGCACCCACCCTAGTCCTGGCTCCCTGACACACAGAGAACCAGGTGACTCCACAAGACCTGCAGTGACCTTGTAGTCATGTGCCATTCCACTTTGAGTGGAAGGTACTGGCAAATGCACCACGTGGATGGTTCCTTAAATTACCTCAACCCTGGGAGGTGTTGCCTTGCACTACAGTCAGAATATTGGGTATCCTCCAAACTCACACGATGAAACCAAAGCCCCCAAGTGGTACTCTTGGGAAGTAGGACATCTGGGAGACAATTGGGTCAGGAGAGCAGACCCCTTTCAGAAATGGCCTGGGGGAACATTTTTGCCCTTCTATGAAGTGGGGACACTTGAGACGGTGACACCATGAACAAGGCACAGAGCTCTCCATAGACACTGAACCTGCTGGCCCTGTCTCAGGCTTGCCAACCCCCACAACTGTGAGCAGTGACATTCAGTCATTTACAGGGCATCTACGTTAGCTCTAACGACCTAAAACCCTCCCGTTAGACAGAGGAGGAAAATTCCTTTGACTCGGGGAGGTCAATATGTTTGCCTAGAACACAGAACTCATCTGTAGCCAAGATTGAAAGCAGGGGTGGACAGACCATCCGGGTTACCTGCGCCCTCATGCGAAACAAGAGGTCTATGAATAAAATCCCCCCTACCAGGTAGGTCTAGCTCCTCGATGACTGGGAGCCTGAGCATGTCTGAACTCTGGGCCTCCTAATACCAGATGGCGTTCCAAGCAGTGATGGCACAAACAGTGAAGGACTAAAGGCGTACATCACATGCAGGGCACGCGGAAGACCCTTCACAAATACTAGCTGTCTTCTGTCAACTATGTCAATCAGCCACTGTTTATTAGCTTGACAATACACAGCCACTGATCAATTAAATCTTCAGGTCAGGGGGCTGCGGGGCATACCGGGCACGTGTTCTTTCTGTTCACTGAACAGCCTGTTTTCGTTTGGAAATACGGGCATGGAGAAGTAGAGGGGAAAATAAACACTGAGGCAGATGCCTTACAGTCTTAGGTTTGGTTGTAGAAAATCTGGGCTGCCGCAAGATAAACACATGTGGGCAGACTCGCTGAGTAATGGCTCTCTCCTGGATGTGAATTAGTAACAGAAAAAGAAATGGGTGACCTCTAGCCAAGCACGGGGTAGCCAGAAGGAAGACAAGAGTTTCTAGCCTTAATTCTCTGACTCCTTAACCTCATCATAAACAATACAAAGGGTCAGATCAATTAAGGAATTACCGTTGAATTTGAGAATTCATTTGAGAGAAGGGATGGGAGCTGGAAGAAGGGTATGGAGGGAGGGTCTTCCCAGGGTGTTTTCTTTTTCAAATTTCAAGCATTTTATTTTGATGCCAAGCTTCATTCCTGTTCAGAAGAGTGTATGACTTACATTTAAACTGGCGCCCATGAACCGCCCAGCATAAAGTAGTGAAGAAGAGGAAAGGGAGGGGGAGGAGAGGGCACACACAGAGGAATACAAAAAGGGGCTGTGCTCCGCAAAGCCGAGGAACTGTGGTCTTCCCGGCCTGTGCTGGGGGCCTTATCTTTATTTCCCTTTTAAGGCAAGAAATCTGGAAGGCGACCGGGGAAGCATTCTGGATGAACAGAAAAGAACGAGTCTCCAAGAGTGGGAGGGGCTCAGGTCTCAGCGGCAAACACAATGAGCAGTCGGAAGCAGAAAGCTAAAGCATTCAATCTGGAGAGCTAAGAAAATAGGAATTTGCACATAGCTCAATTACCATGGGACCCGGCAGGAAGTGCAGCGCCAGGGCTCAACATGCTGAAAATATCTAGCCAAAGACTATTAGGACTGTATTAAGTTTGCTCCAGACATTTGGATGGGCCAGTTCCAGGCCTGAGATAACTCTGCCCCCAGGGGACACAAGGCATTTACCAAGGCATCTTGGGGTGCTACTGCCTGAGGCTGGAGGTGCCACTGGGCATTCTACCCACCAAAGGAATCACATGACCATGAAGCACCTAGGTCAAAACATCAGTGATGCTGTAGGGGAAGAAGCAGTGTCGGGGTTGCAGGGTCTTGGACAGGCACCTGCTGAGCTTCCCGTGGAACACAGCACTGTGAACTGCCCTCAGACTTCAGTG
This sequence comes from Myodes glareolus, assembly GCF_982192425.1. Taxonomy (NCBI): domain Eukaryota; kingdom Metazoa; phylum Chordata; class Mammalia; order Rodentia; family Cricetidae; genus Myodes; species Myodes glareolus. The sequence goes on from NC_142034.1 coordinate 62,214,886, forward strand.
ATGGTCACAGGAAATGCTTCCAAAATGATTACTTCCTGTGGCTTGGAGATGAAAGAAATCATCCCAACAGGCTCAAATTCCTTCGTGGTCAGCAGGGAAAAGAAAAGCTTTTCACACAGCATCAGAAGAGATGCTGAAAACCAGGGCTCACTGGTCCCATCGGCAGACAAGAGCTACAGAGGAGCAACTGAAGCACTGGCGTATCACAGACTGCAAAGAAATGCCGTCGGGAAGTCACGGCGCTCTGCCAAGGGCGGGACGCAAAGCAACAGAGACGGGGCATAACCAGGAGTGAGAAGCCAGGGCGGGGGCAGTCATGAATATGAAATGCAGGCAGTGGAGGAGGCCATAATCTGCGGCTATGTTGAGATCAAGTGCTCTGAACTACGAGTCTAGGGTGAACTTCTGCTCCAAAGCCAAACCACGCTGGCAGCCCGGAGAGTGCGGCGACCACTAATGGGCAGTTATTTCCTTACTTATCCTGTGGCTTCACATCAGAGACTCGAAGTGAGTGAAACAAAGTTGTAGGAAAAGGAGATGGAAACTGAATCCCTCAAGAGCCCTCTCTTTGGGAACAGCTTTAAAGAACACGTGGCAGAGGAACAAAGTGAGAAGAAGAGAGGGAGCCGAAGGCTTTCATGCTTATTCAGGCTGAAGCGTCCTGAGTCATATTTGTTCCGTCCTGGTTTGGGGCATCTGGTGCAGGCCTCCACCTCTGCCTGAAATGTCTGCTGGGAAACTGAGTTGAGAGGAATGAGGGCATGGCAGGGTTTTTAGAACCCCGGGGCTATTAGCCTTGGCGCCTCCAGCCTGCAGGGGCGGTGGAAGAGGCAGCTAGGGTCCTGAGAGAACTGGACCAGGATCCAGAAGATGCAGAGGATGCAGCTGGGGAAGAACCACTTCTCCCCTCCGCACAGGGTACCAGTGAAGCTGGACTGTGAGCCCAGTGTCTCTGGTGGCCTTGCATGGCACAAACACAGGAAACCGAGGACACCCGCCCAGCTCTCTTGGCTGGCTCCCTTAAACACTACCTTCCAAAGTGAGCTCAATCTCACTGCTAGAATCTGTTTCTCCAGCCTCAATGGGCTCCTCAGGGCTCCTAGGCAGTCTGTCCCATTACCCACCTGCCCAACAGATCTGCAAGCCTACCCAGAGGGCATCCTCGTGGAGACTGCCTGTTTACAAGCTTCGGCAGAGTCCTGAGCAGATAGATAGAGCCTCATAACCAGTCTCACCCCCACTTCCCCATCTGTCTTCAGCACCATCTTTCTTTGAGTCATCCAGCTTCAACCTTCGGCATCATTTTGAACTCCACCCTAGGGTCTCATTTCTCAAATCCACAGTTACGCATGGGCAGATCAGGCCTTTGTACCCAGCAGAAACCTGTGCCAACACCCCACTCGCCCCTCCTTGTATCCCTGCCAGACTTCTACAGGTTCACTTGGGGTCAGTCACTTCCTCTTAAAAACCCTTCGTTTCTCCTTACTTTTAAGCTGGTGTTTGCCAATACCGCGAGCCAGCGCAATGAGCAGCAATTCCTCTTACTGCCTCTCATGTTCCTGACTCCCTTGCCAGGCAGCCACTGACATCTACAGTTTACACATCAGAGCTAAGGAATAAGAAGGCTGCTAACTCCCCGGGGCACGCCAGGCAGTGCCACCTTCCACTATGCACCTAAGCCTGGGCCACGGTTCCTCCTCCTTCACCATCTTCGTCCATTCTGGGTATTACAGCAAAAAGGTTGATGGGGCTGAGGGTGCAGCTCAGGTGAAGACTGCTTGTGTGGCATGTACAAGACCCTGAGCTCAAGTCCCAGCACTACAAAAGCAAAACAAAAACCAAGCTAAACCAAACAAACCAACAGACAACAAAAACCTTTACTGGGTAATTAAGGGGTGTTTTTGTGTATGAGGGCATTTCCAGACACAGGGGACATGTGGGAACACTAACGAGGGAGACCATTCTGTGCGGGTGGCACCATCCAATAGGTTGGAAGCCTGATGCCACAGAAATGAAAAGAGGAGGAAGCCAGCAAGTGCCAGGGCCTCCCCGACACACACGCCCAGCACCATGGTGCTCTGCCAAAAGCAATTTAGCCAAGCAACCATGCTTGGAATCTCTGACACTGTGACCCAAAATAAACTTTTGCTTGGTGTCCAAGTTAGGGTCACGGTCGCTGGGATGAAATACCAAGACCAAAACAGCGTGGGGAGGAAGGGGTTCATTTTAGCTCACACTTCCAGAAGACTGTCCATTGCTGAGGCTTTGTTGTCAGGGCGGGAACGCAGAGAGGGTAGGGACCTGGAGGCGGGAGTTGATAGATGTGGAGGCAATGGAGGGGTGCTGCTTACTGGCTTTCTCCTCACAGCTTGCTCAGCCTGCTTACTTGTAGAACCCAGGATCACCAGCCTAAGGATAGCATCACCCACAATGACCTGGGCCCTCCCACATCAGTCACTAATAAAGAAAATGTCCTACAGGCTTGCCTGCAGAGCAATCTTTTGTTGTTTTGTTTTGTTTTTGGTTGTTTGTTTTTGTCTTTTGAGACAGGGTTTCTCTGTGTAGCCCTGGCTGTCCTGGAACTCCCTCTGTAGAGCACCATCACTGCCACCGTCTGGTGGGCAACCCAATCGTATGGGGGCATTTTCTCAGTTGGGGCTCCATCCTCTCAGATGACTCTAGCCTGTGTCAAGATGACATAAAATGGCCCAGCATGCTCTCTTTGTTTATCTCATGTGTTTTGTCACAGGAAAGGAAAATACAGCATAGCTCACAAGGGATGTTGTTCATCAGTAGAGTGTGTGCTTACCACACACACCCAAGACCCTGGGTTCAAACCCCAGCCAAGAAACACACAACACACACCCCACAAAATACATTGTGTCACATCCTACACAGAATATACTAGCCCCTCACTTCTCATTGCATTTGGAATAAAAAGCCAAGTCAAGTAGCATGACCCCCATGATCTCAGGCCATGTCCAGCTCTCTACTTTGGCTCCTGCTCACTCCACTTCAACCAAACAAGTTGTTCAGCTCCTTGACACATCTGCTCTCTCTTAGCGAACTATGTGCCTGCTGCTCCCTCTGTTCCTGCTTCTCCCCCTGTGCCAGCTGCTCCCTCTGTCCTGCTGCCCTCCATGCCTGTTGTTCCCTCTGTGCCTGCTCCTCCCCCTGTACCTGCTGCTCTCTCTGTGCCTCCTTCTCCCCCGTGCCTGTTGTTCCCTCTGTGCCTGCTCCTCCCCTGTTCCTGCTGCTCCCTCTGTGCCTCCTTCTCCCCCTGTTCCTGCTTCTCCCCCTGTTCCTGCTGCTCCCTCTGTGCCTGCTCCTCCCCTGTTCCTGCTTCTCCCCCTGTTCCTGCTGCTCTCTTTGTGTCTGCTGCTCTCTCTGTGTCTGCTGCTCCCTCTATTCCTGTTTCTCCCCCTGTGCCTGCTACTCCCCCTGTTCCTGCTGCTCTCTCTCTCTCTGTGAATTTCTCCCAGATGCTCACATTTCGGGGCTGCTCATCCTGGGTCCTGTCTCTGTTTTTTTTTTTTTTTTTAACTTTTTTTTATTTTATGTGCATTGGTGTGAAGGTGTCAGATCCCCTACAACTGGATCTTCAGACAGTTGTGAGTTATCATGTGGGTGCTGGGAATTGAACCCGGGTCCTCTGCAAGAGCAGTCAGTGCTCTTAACCACTGAGCCATCTCTCCAGCCCCCCTGTCTCTGTTTTAAGAACACTTCCTCTGAGAGGTTCTAGCATAGTGCTCCCACCCAGCTGACAGTCCCCAGTTTATCTCTTCAAAGCCTTTACTGACAAACCATGACTAGTGCGGCCATCCGTTACCTGTCATTGATCACCTCTCACTGCCTCCCCCATCACATGGTGCTAATCTCCGGTTACGAATGAACAGGAAAGGTTTGTATGCTAAAGACTTGGTCTCCAGTCTGTGTTCCTAATGGGACCTGGTGAAACCTTTCTGAAAAACCAAGTCACTGGGAACATGTCCTAGATGGAGACATCGGACTTCAGGCCCTCCCTCCTCTCTCTCTCTGCTTCCCGGACACTAAATGGGCAGTTCCCTCTGCCTCGTGCTGGGCTGAGCTGCCACGGACCCAAAAGTAATAGGACCACACAATCACCACCTAAAAGAGGGTGTGCAGGTGAACGGCTGCCTGCTCTTGAGCCCATTCAGCTCTCAAGCTCCCAGAAGGCACACAGGCCCTGCAATGGAATAGGGTCACTAAGCTGGTGCTGAATTAATGGGTAAGTACAAAGCAGAACTAGAACACAGGAGCACGCCTCTTCTAAAAGATAGTTGTCTCTAGACAATCACCCAGAGAAAGGCCCCGCACTGCTCTCAGCACGAGAATGCCATTGCTAGAGCTATGGAGTGTTCTGGTACCTTCGGCAGCAGTAATAGTCATGTTGATGCACAGCCATGTTTATCATAAACCTTTCATTGACTTATATTGACAAGGTGGCTCAGCGGGCAAGGACACTTCCCACCAAGCCTGACCACCTGAATTTGATCCCTGGATCCCACATGATGCATGAGGAGAACCAACTCCCCACAGTTGACCTCCAACCTTCACAGGTATACCACAGTCTGTGCTGCCTCCCACCACACACACACACACACACACACACACACACACACACACACACAAATACAAATGGAATAAAAAACACTTAAAGAAAATAGTTCCTAAAGTTATCCAATGCCAAATCTTTAAAATAATTCACTGTTCCTAATCATTGCAACAATGATCTACAGTTTATAGGGTTTTAAACACTCTTTTTAAAATGACATTTTTATCTGTCGTTTATGTACGTGCATGCCACAGTGCATGTGTGGAGGTCAGAGGACAACTTGCAGGGATCTATCCTCTGCTTCCACCGTGCGGATCTCAGGGACTGAACTCAGGTTCTCAGGTCTGGCTGCAGGTGTCCGCCTACTAAGCAATCTTGCTGGTCCAGTTTGTGGTGGTAACGACCAGATGTCTTAATAGAAATATAATGAATGAATGTATCTAAGAAGATGTTTCCAAATGTGAGGACTGGTGGTAACCAAAGGTTTATGGAACTAAGACCTCAAAGGTCTGTGACTGGGTACTGTATCCACACTTTCCTTGCTCCTGAGACCCCCGTGTAAACTGGGACAAGAGGCCCAGCTTCTAAGACGACAGGCCAATTCTGGCTCATTTTCCAGAGTTTCCTCTCAGCGACAATGTAAGGACTTTAAGGCACACCACCCCACCCAGAAAAACCCTGAGCCCTTCATCTTCATCTGAACTACTACTGACAATCAAGAGAGAGGGGACAAACCTTGTCCACTGCACAGCTGAATGTAACCCCTATGTGACAAGAGCCCCACATCTATGAGGGGCAAAGCCACCCTCCCTCACCACATCCACTATTTTTTCTTTTATTTGCAGGGGGAGGTTTGAGACAGGATTTCTCTGTGGCTTTGGAGCCTGTCCTGGAATTAGCTCTTGTAGACCAGGCTGGCCTCGAACTCACAGAAATTGACCTGCCTCTGCCTCCTGAGTGCTGGGATTAAAGGTGTGCACCACCAAGTTTGGCTTCAAGTAAATTTCTTATTGACGGGAAAAGAAAAAAGAGCCAGGTGATGGTGGCGCACGCCTTTAATCCCAGGACTCGGGAGGCAGAGGCAGGTGGATCTCTGTGAGTTTGAGGCCAGCCTGATCTACAAAGAGAGTTCCAGGACAGCCAGAACATAGTGAGATCCTGCCCCCCCCCAAAAAAAGGAAAGGAAAGGAAGAATGAAAATTAATTTTGTGGTTTTTTATTTTAAATGTTGGCATTGTCCAGAAAAATTTAATATAATTAACATATTTAATTATAATTGTTACAGAGTTGAAATGCATTCATCCAAACATTCTGACTTGCATTAATGCTTTATATCCCACATCTACACTAAAAATTACCACACAAATTAAAATGGAAAGCTTGCCGATAGCTAACCCCGGTCCCTTATTTTTCCACGCACAATTGGACACTTAGGTACCTTTTGACCTCATGAAAAAAAAAATCTCTAACATTCAGAATTACTGGAAACAATAAGAAAGGGCTAGTTTCTTTTCCAGAATGAGATGTTTTCCCTTGTGGTGGGTTCTTAAGCATGTGTATTCAGCATGCTAGCTGGATATGTTTTGGAATAATTGCTACATGTTTAGCATGGCTAGAACAGGCTGGTATCCCCACAAAGGCTGACCAGACAGGCCTCGCCTGTCTCCTGCGAAGCATCCACAGCTGCACTCTGGTAGCACTGCTTGAGCATCACAAGTTCGGAGAACTTCTGATAGCGTCCGATCCCACGACTGCCACGGCATCACACATCCACCGCCTTGTCTTTCCCCACTGCCTCTCTGACCATGGGAAGACATCAGTAGAGAAGCCAACATCAGTTCCGACACCAGTTCCACAAACCCGGGACGGGCAGCCCTCAAGCCCCATGCCTGCCCCATGCTGCATATATTGCAGAGGAAAGTCACAAGAGAGTTCACAAAAATCATCGAGACTGCCCTCAGAATTGAAGCAGGCACTGTAGAAGCATCCAACCCACACCCATTCTGTGTTGTTGTTGTTGTTGTTATAGCATACTGACCTCAAGATCACTGTCACCTCAGGGCATGGTGGCCCATGCCTTTATTCCCAGCACTAAGGAGGCAAGGGAAATCTCTGAGTTATAAGCCAGCCAAGGTTATATAGTGAGACTGTAGATAGATAAATAGATGGATGGATGGATGGATGGATGGATGGATGGACGGATGGATGGACGGACGGATGGATGCCTTCCTGCCTCTGGAATACTGGGATTACAGCTGTCTGCCACTACACCCAGCTATAACCCCTGCAGATTCAGAGAGCTGGTGTCAGCTTGTTGCTACCTAGGAACACGCTACCTAGACAGTAAGCTCTGCAGGTCACATGACGGGACATCCTCAGATGGTTCATTTACTCTGATGCTTTAACCACGATTATCTTCTCTTCCCCCTGGAGACACACCAGCTCTGCCACCCTCCGCACTCATCCTTACCCAACACCAAGTGCAGGCAGAGAACACCAGGGAGGAAGTTCACTGAACAAATGCCCAGGCTAACTTGATTGCTGACCCTGTGCGTGTGCAGTCACACGTATGAACCCATGCGAGAGCGGGCACCAGGAGGAGACAGGCAACTGAAGGAGTAAATGCTGAGCACAGTAAAACTCAGAACTGTAAGAGAAAAGGACAAGGCTGGCCTTTGGCTCCTCTTGCCTCCAGCTCCAGGATGGCCATGTCTTTGACCTGAAGCCTTCAGAGCCCTACAGTCTCTGGCACAGTCACGAAGGCCTCTGATCAGGTGGAAAAGAATCTTCAGTGTCATTTCTGTATTCGGCAACACAGCCCAAGGCCCTGTAAGCTTGAAGAGCTCAATACAGAGGGGCTCAGGTGAACCCCCACTGCATGGAATGCTGTGGCCCGGGTGTCAAGGAGTCTGTCTGGCCAGGTGAGGCTGCAAGGCTTCTTGGGAGTGCTGTCAGTCTGGGACTAGAAAGGGAGGTATGAACTGGGTTACAAGATACTGAGCGAGCTGTTTCCTAAGGAGAGCCAATGTTCTCCCACCGTGATCCCCGTGCATGCTGGGACCCCTTGACAACTTGGTTCCAACACCTTGAAGCTACAAAGGAGCATTATGGCAGCAGTGGCATTGCCCAAGTGGTGGAGGTAATGTGCCAGGGGCTGGCTCCCATCTCTGGTCCCCAAAGCCGTGGAGCTGCCTGCAGGACTGTGAACAGCAGAGGCCTTGGGTGCAGCGGACACAGACAGTAGCAACCCCAGGAAGTGTGCTGGCTGGAACAGAAGGCACCTGAAGCCCGGGTAGTAATTAACATCACTCCCGGGATCAACCTTGAACACCAAGGGAAGGCAGAATATAGCTGAAGTTTCTAAGGACATAGAGGATCGTGGGACCTAATTTACAGCTACATTGTAACCATGGTGCCCCAAGTTCGGAGCACACCCACCATTCCCTGGTGAAGAGTGGAAGTCTAGTCCTCACACACGCATAGGTCTGTGGGTGGTTGCCCTTGCTCAGAGCACTGAGTCCTGGATTTCTTTATTGTTGCCGGATTAAGTGAAATCAGCAAGGCAGCTATTTCTTTTTTGTTCTCGCACTTCTGAATTTCTCTTTCCTAACCCGCAGGCTTTAGCTATCTTCCTGGAGTGCCAGCTGGCTAATGAAAGAACCGCTGTGCTTTGCAGGGTTAATGGATTCAGTGGCTTCACTGTGCCCCATCTCAGCATCAATGCTTCTCAGATTGGGTTTTAAATACACATAAAACCCACACGCTGAGGGATAATTTTGTCGGCTGCTCCTAGGATTACCTGGTCGCAACCCACTCTTTGCACAGTCCCCAAAAGTAATTCTCCGGGGACAGCAAGTACAGTGATCAGCTATGTAATCTGTGCCCAGGACGGTGGGACGCAAACAGTTATGTAAGAGCCCAGCTTCCTGTTATGATAGGATCACACCGAACCTTCAACGGGCAGGACATGGTCTATCCTGAAGCCACCCAGCTCTTCTTTATTTCAGGACAGGAGACACTGAGTGGTCCATATGTGGCCCTGGTTCCCTTCTGTCTCCTTCTGCCGGCCTCTTGGCACACAGACAGTTGCAGGGACACCATCACCCAGACCGAGGCTTCCCTAAGACCTCTTAAACCCTAGAACAACGGGCTTCCCTTCTATGCATCCTCTTCTTAACTCCCCTCTCTGGGGAGCCATGCTTAGACAGCCAGTCCTAACAGCGCTGTTCCCAAGCTCCCCAGCTCTCCTTTCACCTCAGGAAGGTCCCCACCCACGGCCCAGATGCCCTGCGGGGAAGGCCTCTTGGATAGTGCAGCCTGCCTGGGCCCAGCTTCTGCTCCACGGTACATTTTAAAGACAGATAACAGACTAAAACTTGAAATCTAAGACCAAAAAATGTCTGAGAACAGGAGGTAATCTTTGTGACCAGGAGGTAGACAAAGGTTCCTTTGGTGTAAGGCCAATTACATAATCCATAAAATAAATCTAGGACCCTCTTAGTGCCCAGACAGTGGAGACAAGGAGGACCAAGAATCCAAGGTTACATTGGCCACATAGTGAGGCCAACTACATGGACTACATGAGACCCTGTCTCAAAATACCAAAAAAAAAAAAAAACCTAAAACAAAAACCCTCACAGATTGGAATTTATCAAGTACAAACTTCTGTTCTTCAAAAGATGCTGCCAAGAAACTAAAAGCCACTCCACAAGAAAACACAAACCCAGAAAGCACTTGAGTTTTAGGTTCACAAAGAGCTCATGAAACTCAATTATAAAAAAAAAAATCATAAGAATAACAGCAATGTGCACAGTTCAAGAAAACGTGATCAAAATATAGAGAAGCACCTCAGTGACGGACATATCTGGTTCGGGTTTTGTTTGTTTGCTTGTTTGCTTTTTGTTTTTGAGACAGGGTCTCTCTGTGTAGCCCTGGCTGTCCTGGAACTCTAGCTGTATGTAGACCAGGCTGGCCTTAAACTCACAGAGATCCTCCTGCCTCTGCCTCCTAAGTGCTAGGGTTAAAGGCATGTGCCACTATGGCTGGGCTGCAACAAACATACCCGAATGGCAAAGGGACACAGGAAAGACGCTGAACGTCACTAGTCATCGAGGAAGCACAAGGCAGTGCGGCTGCTGGCCACCGCTCATCCTCCTAGTAGAAATGGAGGAACTCACATCCAAGGGCAGACATGGACTGATAGGAGAGTGCAAACCGACACCATCATAATGCAGCTATTAGATGGGCAAACAAACAGAAAACAAAAGGAAAAAGATACTAATGCTGGCAAAGCCACGAAGCAGCCACAGCTCCTAATCTGATGCCCATGTAAAGGGAAAGTCCTTCTGTAAAACAATGAGGCAGTTTCGTAAAAACTGTATCCTGACATGGAACCCAGGAACCCACTCCTTGGTGCTTACTTAGAGAAATAAATTCTCATTCAAACAAATGTTCTTGGCAATGCTAATGTCCAGAGATGCTTGGTTCATATCATTGAACTCCAGAAATAACCATGTTACCCTTTGGGGTATGTAGATAGAGAGACCGGCATATCCACCAATTAAAAGGAATGAAATGAAATGCCTCAGTGGTAGAGAAAATACCTAGCATTTATAGGAGCCATGGTTCAAAATCCACCACCATATAACAGGCCAGCTGGTAAGAAAGAACAAACTGAAAATAAAACAATCAGAAGTAAAAAGATGGGGGCTGGAGAGATGGCTCAGCAGTGAAGAGCATCGGCTGTTCTTCCAGAGGACCCAGGTTCAATTCCCAGCACCTACGTGGTGACTCACCACTGACTGTAACTCCAGTTCCAGGTAATCTGACACCCTCATATAGAGCATAGACAGGCAAAACATCAATGCACATAAAATAAATAAATAAATCTTTTTAAAAAAAAAAAAGTAGAGAGACAACCTACAACCTACAGTGCAGAAGAAAATATTTGAAAACTAATGAACATAAAATACTCCAAGAAGGCATTAACATCTGGCACACACGAGGAACTCAATTCAACTTCGAAACAAACACCAAACAATCTGATTAAACAACAGACAAAAGACCTGAAGAAATACTTCTCAAAAGAAGTATTGGGAGGCAGAGGCCAGCCTGTGCTAAAGAGTGAGTTCCAGGACAGCCAGGGCTATAGAGAGAGAGCTCATCTCAAAGGAAAAAAAAGAATATATACAGAAGGCCAGTGGTTAGATTTTAAAACACTCAGTTCTGGGTAGATTGCTCAGTGGATAAACTGCTTGCTATGCAAGTGTGAAGACCTGAGTTCGAATCTCCAGAACCCAGGTAGAGCCAGGCACAGTAGCAACTTTCTATAATTTCCATGTGTCCTAAGAGATGGGAGGCAGATGAAGGCAAATGGGCTCCTATCATTTCCTGGGCTTTGGTACACGGGAGACGGAAAGTCAGGCCCCAGAAAAACACAAGAGCTGCACGGCTTCATTCTTTCACCTGTCTAACAAGCATTTCTGGGACCACCTCATGTACCACAGACACCGGCACAAGGACAAGCAACATCAACCCTACCTTCCCACCTGGGTTCATGGTCCAACACAGAGAACAGAAATACAGATTGCAAAAAAAGGGGAAACGCCTACCCAAGAAGGGGCACACCCAAATCAGGAGGGGAAGACTCTGGGTGACATTGTGGTGGTGACATTGAGGGGAGGAAGTATAACATCTTAGGAATGGAGACACCAAAGCCAGAGGAGGGAAGACTGTGGGTGGGACTCAGGGCTGCTGGTGGACCTCAGGAGGGCCATGCTGACCTCTTCATCTATCCCGGTCCCTCCGGGCGGACGCAGCCCTCCCCAGGAACAGTCTAGGAGACCATCAAATCACACAGCACAAGCTGGTCCTCTGAAGCTGCTGTACGGCATTTCCCATGGCGACTCACTCTACCAAGGCTCCCTGTACCATATAAAGCCAGAAGGATTTACTTTACCTCATCAGAAAAAAAGACGAAGTTCCTTGGAGGCCTGAGTACCCCAGAGATCCTCACAATGCTGGACTCAGTGAACACTTATACCCTAAGAGCATCTCCCAGCACCCCATTCTTTAACCTGCCCTTACTTCCCCTCCCCTAGGGGACGTGGGAAAGGCCATCTGTGGCTCATTCTTCTGAAGCAGGGCTGCCTATTTCAGGCCCTCACAGTTCTTCTCATGAGAAGGCCGTTACTGCAGCAACCAGGTATGATTTCCACACAGACCTGCCTCGGGGGAGCCCCTGCTCCCCAAGATATAAAACATTGCTGACTTACCTCACACACTCTCAGAATCACCCCCCAAAAGTACATCTCTCCAAGTCTCTCTCATCTCTCGGACAGCCTTCGTACAGAGCTGACTAACAGCATGGTTTCTGCTCATTAATGCCTCAGCCTGATAAGTTTCCTTCCTCCCTATAAACAGCGGCTCTGTGACCAAACCCACTCTGCCTTCAGCCTTCCCAACAGGGCGTTTAAATCTGAATTGTTACACTTGGCTTTCATCGCACTCTCCTTGTTTCTCACACAGTAACGCGGTGTTTCCGTCTGTTGCTAATGGAAGGTGATTTGGGGACTGTAGACAGCTTGGTGGCTGGCAGTGGTGACAACCATGGGAAGAGGAGCTGATGACTAAATTCTGTCATCCTAGAGAAAAAAAAAGGTTGAAGTGGGAGTAGAAGAAAAGAGGAAGCAGGAAGAACTGGAGTGGTGGAATTAGCAGGAGGGGAAAAGGGACGGAATGGTGGCCGGGAGAGGCCCCAGTGAAGATGCAGACACTGCAGGAGCTTCCCAGAACAGCCACAGCTCAATATGCAAAGGATCCTCCACCTGTGACTCATCCTGCATCCTCAGGGTGACGTCACAGCTACGTTCACATCGCTGATATGACTCTTCAGTGTGTGTATGTCCCTTCTTTATGGCCTAGAACCCCCAGCTGGCATCTCCGGCATGTCCTTATCTCCCCAGGTCACGATGCCACCTGCTTCAGATCAGGTACCAGTGTCTGCTGCGTATTTAACTAGATGCTACAGTTTATAAGCATCCTTCAAAGGTCTGTGTGCTAGAAGTTTAGTCCCCAGTATGATGGCATTGAGTTGGGGGACCCTTTAAGAAGAAGGGCCTGTCGAGGTGAATCTACTACACTAATTCTGCTTAGCGGACACAGACTCAAACTGTCCTCCAAATTTACACCCCTATATTAGTGCCGCTCCCAGACCTCACCAAAGTTTCTCTGTGTGGTAGATAATGGTTAGTGCAGAAGACCACACCCAACCAGAGTGTAGAGAATAAATGTCAGGGAGTGCTCATCCGCAAACGGGATCACCACAGAAGAGGGGTGGCAAGACCCTAAGAGCCAGAGATTGGAGAAGACCAAAGCAGAGCAGTGTCTTCCAGATGAGTTCACGGCAGTTGCAGTTGCCTGCACCAGACTAGCATGAGATCCAGCCAGTCAACATTTGGGCATGAGCGGGGAAGGGGTGCATAACTCAGCCCAGTGAGGAGATTCTGAAGTGTTGACTATGCTCCAGTGAATGGCCCCACACAGGAGTGTGTAAGCAGCACAAGTTGGGCTCAAGACACGGTTGTTTGTTTGTTTAAAGAATTAAGGCTGGTTGGGGACCAGGGCTTTAATCTTAGCACTAGGGAAGCAGAGGCAGTTAGACTTACATGAGTTCAAGGCTAGCCTAGTCTACAAAGTGAGTTCCAGGCCAGCCAGAGCTACTACACAGTGAGACTCTGTCTAGAAAACCAAAAGGAAAGAAGGATGGATGGGGGTGGGGAGGAAGGAGAGAGGGAGGGAAAAAGGAATTTTAAAACAAATTTTTAAAGAAGTGGGGTCTAATAGGAGATGGTTAGGTGGTTAGAGGTACCCACTTTAAAAGCAATTAACATAATACTTCTGGGACCGCACCAGCTCCCTCCACCATGTTGCAACCTATCTAGAAAGCCCTCAGCGGAGGCTGAACGCATGGGGCTACACACCTTGTACTTTTGCTCCAAGGCTGTAGGCCAAGAACTGCTTTATAATATATAAAGTACTTGGTGTCCCATCTTCTCTTATAGCAACAGAAAACAGATTAAGACGCTGCATGAAGGGTTATTTTGAACCTCGGGTGGCAACTTTTAAACAAGGAGATAAAGAACACAGGGACTCTGGGGGCTGCACTGAGCTCCATAGGTGGTCACTGCATTAACCCTGAGAACAGGGACAGAGCAGGGAAGAGGCCAGCAGGCATAACTCCCGCCAAGGTTCCTCCAGTACTTGGTGTTCCGCTTCCTCCACAAGCTCCTCGCTTCTTCTGTAAGCTACTTCAGGCTTCCACTGCCTCCCAGACACTCTCACTGCTGTTAAAATCTGTCATCTGCTTTCCCAGCTCTGGGCTTCCACATCTGGGATCTTGTTCCCAAGAATCTTCTCGCTTGTGGGTCTGAGAAATTTCCTGATTATCTATTTATGTTGCATAAATACACAAATACAGACTCATAAGAAATTCCAACACTGATGTATATCCACTCCAAAGAGAAACAGACCTTACCCTCTTTGGAGGTAACGCCACACACAGCTTGGTATTCACGCATCTAGCGCTTTTTATAACGAATTTGTACGTATAGATAAAACAAATTATGTTTCTTAACACAACAGTAAGAATTTAAACACAGATTTGATCACACTGTATGTTCTTACTTTAAAGTGTGCCGTCTTGGGCAGGAATATGCCTAGTCGGTAAAGTGCTTGCCATGCAAGCACAGGGACCAGAGTTCAGATCCCAGCTCCCAGGCATGACGGCATGTGTCTGGAATACCAGTGCTGAGGAGGTAGAGATCCGCCGCTCTTTGGGGCTTGCTGGCCATCTAGGCTAGTCAAATCAGTGACCTCCAGGGGCAGTGACAGATAGTGTCACAACTGAGGAAAATACCTGATGCTAACCTGTGGCCTCCAGATGCCTCTTCACAAGAACCTGCATGCGCACGCCCACACACACACACACACACACACACACACACACACACGCACGCACATATGTACAGTCACACAAAATGTATGGCCTTGTCTTTTTCTTTTTGAGATGGCTCTCACTACACAGCCACGACTGATCTGGAACTTACTCTGTAGACCAGGCTCCCCTTGAACTCAGAGATCTGCCTGTCCCTGCTCCAGAGGGCTAGGATTAAAGACCTGTGATACCATGGTATTTTCTAAGACAAATCAAGAAGTTCATGGTATTTCCTAAGAAAAATCAAAGGTGTGCATTACGTATATTTTACATTTTGATGTATTTTATAAATTTGTCAAATAAATTTGTCACTTCACTAATTTTTGTTCCGGGGTGTTAAGATTGATAATCTTCACTTCCATATGTTCTTGTCATTGGTATTATTCATGTTGCCAGTGTTTTGCCAAATGGCATTGCGCTGCATAACACACCCACCGGAAGACTGAACACCGTGTACTTATTAGCCTGCTATATTTTCCCCAGGAATCACCTGTTTATAAACTTTGCCCATTTTTCTTGTTTATTTTTTTCTGATACATGGGAATCTTCATTACACAACAGTCTTTGAAGCAAGTGTGCCGCACACACTTCTCCCGGCCAACTGCTAGGCTGTCTACACAATCACAGTGCAGCAGTTCCTAATGTGTGAAGTCTCCAGATTACACAAAAGGGTTTCTTAAGCAAAAAAGGACTACACATTTGACTCTATAAAACATATAGAATTCACATTTGTGCATACAATATACATACACTTAACACTTTACATATTCTCTATACATTTACATACACCAGACACTGTCTGTGTATGTATGCATATGTATATTTGAAAATGGAGTTTTTATTTCTTCACCTCTAAAAATCCACCTTATCAAGTTTCTTATTTTGACAGTTACTTTACACATTTCATTCTCCCTATATATCATGAAAGAATAAATCACCACGATGTGCTAATGAGACAGAATCCTCTCTCTCTCTCTCTCTCTCTCTCTCTCTCTCTCTCTCTCACACACACACACACACACACACACAGATTATTCCAAATTTTACAATGGAAAATGCTGAAGACATATAAATGATTATAAAATCCCAGCGCTCTGGAGGCAGAGGCAGGTAGATCTCTGAGTTTGAGGCCATGCTGATCTGCAGAATGAGTTCCAGGGCAACCAGGACTACATAGAGAAATCCTGTCTCAAAAAACCAAACCAAACCAAAACCAAAAAAGATTATGAAACACTAAAAAGTGAAGTTAGAGAGCATGTTTCCTATTTTGGCTCCCAGCACCCACATCACTACCACTTGTAATAACAGCTTCAGGGGAGACAACACCCTCTTCTGACCTCTATAGGTACTGCACTTATATGCATAACCCCCCCACAAACACATATACATACACAGATATAAAAATCTTTAAAAATATATCAGAGACCATGGGGTTACTTATAAATGATAGTGGAAAAACAGTTCGGTATTATTTTAAATGTCAGCTTAAATCTACCATCCACATCAACCAGTAGAGTAAATGCTAGAAGGGAAGAAATTCTGTAAATGAGAAGACTCAGAAAAAGTAGGACAGATTCAGCTGTGGAAAAAATACTAAATAGCCACATGTGTTCCCAATAATTCACTTTTATTTTATTTATTTACTATTTATTTTAGGGGTTTTAGGGGTCAAACCCAGGGTCTTGTATATGGCTAAACAAGAATCTACCTTTTTTTTCCTTTGGTTATTCAAGACAGGGTTTCTCTGTGTAGTTCTGGCTCTTCTGGAACTCACTCTGTAGACCAGGCTGGTCTCTAATTTAGAGATCCACCTGCCTCTGTCTCTGTCTCTGTCTCTGCCTCTGCCTCTGCCTCTGCCTCCCCGGGTGCTGAAATTAAAGACATGCACCACCACCTTAGGGTCTCCCAAATTGTTTTTTTGTTTATTTGTTTGTTTTTTGTTTTTTGAGACAAGGTTTCTCTGTAGCTTTGGAGCTGGTCCTGGAACTTACTCTGTAGACCAGGCTGGTCTTGAACTCACAGAGACTGGCCTGCCCTCTGCCTCCTGAGTGCTGGGATTAAAGTCATGCGCCACTACCACCCAGTCCAAAATCAATTTTTAAGATTTATTTGACTTGGATTATGCATATTTGTGTGAGTGTGTAGGTATGTACACTTGGGTGCTGGTGTCTGCAGAGGTCAGAAGAGAGTGTCAGATACCCTGGAACCGCTGTTATAGGCAGCTGGGAGCTACCTGGAGTGTGTGCTGGGAACTGAATCAGAGCCCTCAGCAGGGGCAAGAAATGCTCTCAACCACTTGGCATCTTTCCAGATCCATGAAAAAAGGGTAACAATGAGCTGGCAAAGTAACTGGCAAAAGTATGCCAGACCTCATGTGGGACCGAATGTCTGACAGAAACAGCCTAAGGATGCAAGCTCTCTCTTTCTCTGCACTCATGGCTCTGCAAGTTTCAGTCCACAACAGGGTTGGTGTGTGTGTGTGTGTGGGTCCTCTCATGAAGGAACCAGGGCAAGGGTGACAGGAAGCGGACTGAACAAGGCACACCTCAGGACTGTAGACCTCCAATTAGGGCCACTTCCCACCTTCCCACCAAAGCCAGAGTCTCCTCAATTCTGAAGCCACGGGTGGGTGAAAGCATCGATGAAGACTGACCCCTCATCTACTCACCTGTGGGAATGCCCTCACAGAGCGCCTAGAGTCTGCCTTATCTTAGGCACCCTGCATCGGACCAAGATGTCATTCAAGATCAACCATCACATATATTCCCCTAAAACCTCATAGAAATCAGCAGCAACGAGATGGGTTCAAGACCTTAAAACAGTCAAGCGTGTTCTGCCTCTCACCTTGTTCTCCCCATGGTGGCAAAGAGATGACATTAAAAACAAAATGCTCGCACACAGTGGGGAGAGAGTAACCCAGAAGCACGTACAGGTGCCGTTAAAAGCTCACACCAGGTCTGAAGAAGCTCAGGGGTACAGCACGTGCTTCACGCTAGGCTCTGTGTTCAGGTCCCAAGACAAATACAAAGCGTTCACACCCTTTGACCCAGTGATGTCCAACACTGGCAAATTTACAGAAATAACCCATAAACATGGGAAACATTCTTTGATCAAAGAAAGTTACTGAAATGATATTTATAATTCGAGAAACGGAAGGGATGAAGAAAAGAAGGGAGGGGGAGGGAGAGGAAAAGACAGGGTAGAAGGGAGAGGAAGAGAGATAAGAGAAGAGAAGCAATGCTTTTTTTTAGTTTTAAATTTTTTTATTTTTCCAATTAACTGGTTAGATTGATTATTGAGACAGAGTCTCACTATGTAGTCCTGGCTGGCCTAGAACTCGCAGAGATCTACCTGCCTCTGCTTTCCAGAATCAAAGGCATAACCCGGCTTTAAAACAAAACAAAACAAAACAAAAACCTAATTCTTAGAAATCGAATAATTTATTGAAAATCACAAAACAGGGTGTTAGGCATTATTTAAAACAACCATAAGAGCACACAACCCTGAAACACTCTCATGCTCATTTACAGGTAGAAATTTTGAGATAGTCACGTTGACTCCGAGTGTAGGTGAGTCACTGTTTTTGCTAGCATCAAATTGCTAACTCTTGTATCAGAGCATAGCTCTGGACCAGGAAGTCAAGACAAGACTTCCCATTTTGACTGCACCATCACCTGTCTGTCTGTCTGCCCGGCTGCCTGACCTTACTTGTGCCTCCACCTCCTCACAAAGTCAGCTGCTTCTGGGGCTACTGTGAGCAATGAATGGACAGAATAGCGCTTGTGAAACCCATGACAGCTTTGCCTGTTCCACAGGGAGAACTCCAAAATATCACTTTTGTCATTTAGCATTTGAAAAATAAAACTAAAAAGAGATTTTTTTTTTAAAGAATAGCTCACATGCAAGAATTATTTCCAATTCCAGAGTTTTAAATGAAAACGGAGTGTGGCTCATTTTGCTTTCTCCTCTGCCTTGGGGGCTTCTGTCTAGATGGCACTCGACAGTAACTCGCTTGACAAAGGGAAGGCCCTAGAAACCGGACCTAGAGTAACTGGAACCCAGCTACTCTAAGAAGCCCCGTGTGGCACAGGGAGGGTAGAGACTGGAAGTGCACTGGGACAGACGGAGCCCCTGGAGGAGAACGCCAGCAGAGGCTGCAGAGCGCACCCTCACCTTGGCAGGCTGACATTTTACAACTGACAATACGAACTCCCCGAGTTACTGAACTAAGTCATTCCAATAAAAGTTAAGAGTCGACCGGAAAAGAAAATCAAAGCCCAAACTGCATGTCCAGAAAACAGTAGAAACTAAGAATAGAAATCCAGGCTCCTTTGGAGGGTATGTCAGAGTACGGACAGTCTTCTGCAGGGTCTGGGAAGAGGGTCACAGAAGAAACCACGGAACACACAGCTTCCTAGTATAGCCAGGACTATTGTGCTGTCATTACTTTGATATTGGCCACCTAGACTTCAGATCCAGAGCAAAAGTTGTCCCAGCTGTCAAGCACTGGGATGGACTCTATCCCTCTGCTAGATTCAAGGTCACACTCCACACGCTGTTGTCCTCCAAGGGGAATGACTCTAGATCCTTCTGTGGGCCAAAATCTTAGCTTTTCTCCACTTGACTTTAGACTTCTATCCAATAGAACACACCAAGCAGGCCTGATCTCCTCACTCACGAGGAGAGTGCTCTGCATCTCTAGTGACTAGCACCCCAAGACAAGGTTTCTCGGCAGAATTTTACACAGAAACTTCAGCATGAATCATCCTGAGTTTGTACAATTAAAAAAAAATGACTCACAAGAAGACTGTTCCTCCCAAGATAGTATATGAGTTTCAAATGCATTTTCAGCCCCCAAAGCAGGCATGCAGGGCTTGCTTCTGTGGTCCACGCACAACAGAAAAATGCAATGCTGCTGTGTGAGTGGCATCAGGTCCACGGGTGCAGCAGGACCTCTTCCCCAGACAGCCGTCTCCTAAGATTTTCCATCCCAGTCTTAAATAAACAGTTTCATACTTACTGCAAAGCCCTCGGCTTCTCGAGCGTCCTGGGAGCTGCTGGCCTGTCAGTAAGCCCTCTGCACTATTCTGAGCCAGTTGCTGCCTGGGAGGAAAACCACATTCAGCGAGTACTTGGGCAAGGCCTGCTCAGGAAGCAGGCGGGCTCTACTCCCCACGCCTCTCCCTCCCTCCCCCACCCCACAACACACACACTTACAAAGTTCGCATCTATATGTGATGCAAAATCAAATCTCTCTCTGACTGAGTCCCACGTACTTAATTGAGACTTCTCCAAAATGAAACACGTAAAGATGTCAGCTGGCTAGCAATAAAAGGGAACTTCAACCCACAAGGCACACAAATACAAACACCCTGAGATACTGAACCAAAAGAAAAAGCCAGTCTGGCCTCAAGATTCAGCCCCCTCCACACCCCACCGCACCCCATGAGTACTGCTATTTGTAGAGTTCTAGGTTGAGAGGAAGTCGGGAACCAGGAAGCTCTTCAAAGCAGGCTCCCAGGAGCCAACTGAAAGATCTCAGAGGCCTCTTAACCACTGGGACTTCAGTAATGTGTTGTGATTTCTTTGTTCATCCTAAATAAATAGGTTCCTACTTAATTTTTAACTCAGAGAGCTTCCAAATGATATACCCACCCTCATAAAACCTGGCTTGTGTGCCCCTTGCCTCTATACGGACTCAGCCAACCCCTGTACCCACTAGCTGCTGCAACAGGGACAATGACACTGTAGGGAACACATGCAAGAAATTCTGTGATGGTAAACACCAAGAAAACGGCCTGGGAAAAAGAGGCAGAATCCACTATAAAGAGAATGTAAAAGCCAATGACAAGATGGGGCAAACACACACTTTCCGCTTTCACTTCAGTTATCTGCAGCTACAATGCAGGCTACGACATCATCACTCAGTGTGAGTGTCCTCCGTGTTTGAGCACATGGTCCCCAGCTAGTAGCGATACTTTGGGATGGTGTGAAACCTTTAGGGCACAGAACCTGACTGGAGTCCCTGGAGGTGGGTCCTTGGAAGTTCTGCTGGGGACACAGCTCAGTAATAGAACATTTACCCGGCACGGTGGTTTGAAAGAAAATGGCCCCCAAAGGGGGTGGCACTGTCAGGAGGTGTGGCCTCAGAGGAAGTATATCATTGTGGAGGTAGGATTTGAGGTGTACATTCAAGCCACACCCAGAGTTTCAGACCACTTCCTGATGCTTACAAGTCAAGGTAAAGGATTCTCAGTTCCTTCTCCAGCACCACGTCTACCTGCATGCCACCATGTCACACCATGATGATAATGAACTATACCTCTGAACTGTAAGCCACCCCAATTAAATGTCTTTTCTTCACAAATGTTGTCATGGTCAAGGTGTTTCTTCACAGCAATAGAAACCCTAACTAAGACACCAGGCAATCACAAGGACCTAGGTTCAATCCTTAGTACCTAAAAACGAATCAAAAGAGCAAAACAAACTCCGTACTTCAACAAGAGCAAATTAAATCTAGCAATATATACAAATGATGCTATGCCATGACCAAAGATTTATACCAGCAATTTGATTGATATCACAAATGAGAATCAGACACCATAACTCACATTAAAAGAATAAAAGAAAAAAACCCACACTACCATTTCAACAAATACAGAAAAAAACACTTGACAAAACCCAACAGACTTTCATGATTAAAAAAATATAACCACTAGGAATGAAAGGGAATTTCCTCAGCACAACAAAAGGCAACTACAGAAGGCCCGCAACCAACACTGCATACAATGTCAAAGTCTAAAATTTTTCTCTTGAGGCCAGAAACAAGACCAAATTTCTCTGCTCTCCTGATTTCTAGTCAACACTGTACAGGAGACTTCAGTCAGGGAATTTAAGCAAGAGAAGGAAAGAGAGGGCACCGAGGTGATCAGAAAGGTAAAACCATCTCTATTAACATAACGGGACCTTGCAAGATATAGAAGGGGTTATCTACAACATAGAAGGGGTCTCTATGATTTAGAAGGGAATATCTATGATTTAGAAGGGGTATCTACGATTTAGAAGGGGCGTCTACAGCTCAAAGATAATGAAGGACCCAGCAAGCTCACAAAAAACAAGATAAGGCCCCAAATCAATTGTGTTTCTATACGCTTGCAGGAGTAACTCCTGATACATCCAGAAAACAATTCCACTTTCAGCAATAGCTCCACGGTAAAGTGCTTGCCTCAAAAGCACGAGGACCTGAGTCTTATCCCTGAGCCAACGTGCGAATACCAGGCATGCTGGCTAGAGCTTGTAATTCTGGCACTAGAGAGGCAAGGACGGGAGGATCCCTGAGGCTTGCTGGCCAGCTAGTCCAGCCTACCTGGTGAGCTCTGGACTAATGAGAGACCCTGTCTCAGAAGACGTGACCCGCACTCCTGAGGATAAAACCCAAAGTCGTTCTCTGGCTCCCATATTCATGTGTACACACCATACATAAGCATGTGCACTCACTCACACATGAACATTCATATATGCATACATATTCGTGCACTAAAAAACACTAAGGTGTTTACAAATAAATAAGCAGAAGATGTGTTCGCTGCTAACTGCAGAGCATCATTGAAAAAACTGAAAGGGTGGGTCAGCAAGACGGCTTAGCATTCAGGGTTATAAGGCTTGTCTGGCCACATGAGTTCCATTCCCAGAACCCATCTGGTAGACAGAGAGAAGCAGTTCCAATGGGTTATCCTCTGGTGTGCATGTGCCTACACACATATACATACTCACATAAAATAAATAAATGTTTTTAAAATTAAACTTGAAAAAGTAAGGTAAATAGGTAGACATTATATGGGTTAAGAGGATCTATGTGAGGTCCAGGCCAGCCTGGTATACATTTCAAATTCCAGGATAGCCAGGGCTACATAAAGAGACCCTGTTTTAAAAAAGAATCCGGTTATGGCCTCTCTGTTGGAGGCCACAGGGTAGGTCTAAATCTGGGTCCTCCAGGGCTTCTGAGATGGATTCCTGGCTACTTCCCATGGACAGGACAGCTGACACAGGAATGCAGCTGCACCCAGAGCTTGGGAGGCACATAAAGGTTGAAGACACTGGCTTTGAAAATGTCCCTGAAGACTGAAGCCTCGGATATGCCCTGAATGGTGAACTTTAAAAAAAAAAATTATTTATTTTATTTTCATATGTGCATAGGTATTTTGCCTACAAGTGTTTGTGCATCATGTGTGTGTAGTACCCACAGAGATCAGAAGGGTGCGACAGATCTTCCAGTCCTGTAGTTAGTGGTAATCTGCCTTGTACAACACAGAAATGAAACTGTTACACGACCAGCAGAGTGTAGCTAAAGTCTGTCTGTGTGGACTGTACACAATTCCTGCCCAGACCTACTCCGTACTGCATCATGGGACACTCACCAGAAGTTGTGCTCTAATGAAAAAGAAAGAAAGAAAAGATTTTAAGGTATGAATTACTTGGAAAGTAAATTATATCTTAATTTGAAGGAAATAGTTTATGATATAGAACAGTGACTATATATTTTTGGAAAATACAGATCGTAAGTGATAAGAGCCCACATTTATTTTTATTAAGAATGATTCTCATTGACAAAGATGACAGAAAAATTTAAGTTTCTTTATGCTTTTTAAATTTTCTACACTACAGTAAATATTTGTCAATTGGGGGCAGTATAAAATAACATTTATTTATATTATTTTTATCTATAGAATATGACTGTTTTCTTTCTCTTTTTCTTCTTTCTTTCTTTCCTTCTTTCTTTTTTTTTTCTTTTAGATTTTTGAGACAGGGTTTCTCTGTTTAGCCCTGACTGTTCTGGAACTCACTATGTAGACCAGGCTGGCCTCAAACTCAGAGAGATTCCACAAGCCTCTGCCTCCTGTGTGCTGAGATTAAAAGGGTGTGCTACCATGTCTGACAACTGCTTTCTTTAGAACAACAACAAAAAATATACAAATGACAGATATTGCTTCTTTGTCTTCAAGCAAGGCAGTATACATGGCCAGTTGCAATTAAAATAATACAGTAGTAAACAGTGGATACTAACATTTTTATCTGCGTCTTAATCAACAATTAGACTTTTAAACCCGATATCGGCCACTTGCTAAGTGTTCAGGAGGACCGACAAGCCTGTGACAGCAGGAACTATACTGGAAGCTTGGTGTTGCTCTGTACCCCGCAGCATCGGGCGCTGTTTGTGCAACTCCACGGCTTACACTGCAGAAAGCAAGCTCAGCCAGACGGAGAAAGGCTTTCTTAATTGTAGCAGCCGTTGATTTCCTCTGCAAGCACTGCAATCATTTTCTGGATTCCTGAACAAGAGTGAGCAGACTGATTACCATGCCCCTCAGAGGCATCCATGAGCACGGAGGCTGGAAAGCGCCCAGGAGGCCAAGCCCGGACGCACCCTGCAGCTGAAGGAACCAGGGCTACGTTCACATCTCAGTGAGACACCTGCTAGCTCCCTAGAGAACAAGAATTCCCTAAATCCTTGCCCAAACCAAACCTTAAAAAATGTTCTGTTTTGCTGCTGGAAAATAAATTTATCAACCCTAAAAATAACTAGGACAAACTCAAGAAATGCAAGTGATGTCGAATGAGTGAGTGTCAAACAGATGCTGGGCTAATTTTACAAAGACAGTCAGCAAAGGTTTCCCGGAGACTTATTCGTGACAGCAGAGGGGAATGGAGAAGAACCTGGCTATAGGGAACAGCAGGGCACAATCAGTGTGTGTGTGGGAGGAGGCTAAACCCTTCATGAGTTGCTAGGTTCCCTCAATTCAGAATTTGATCCAGTGTTTATTAACAAATGATGGTTAGCGGCCACAACGATCATACTAATGTACTGAATGAAATCTAGAAACTGACAGAGTATAGGACAACATTTGTTAGCCAACCTTCCATTACCTTATCAAAATACCCAACAGAACAGAGTTACAGGAGAGAAAGGTTTACCCTGGGAGGCTTCAGCCCATGGTCAGTGGGCCCACGGCTTCCCAACCTGCGACAAGGCAGCGAGGCATGGTCAAATATCATGGAGCCCTGCTACTCCCCTCACAGCCAAAACTCAAAGTGGAGGGCATACCCCATGACTGGGAGACTTCCCAATGGGTCCTGCCTCTGGGTTCCCCCTTTCAGTCTCTCAGTCTTCAACCAGAGACCTTAGGGGACAGTGAGGGATCCAATTATAGCAACACTGCTCTTCGTGACATCGATAATGTCTACCTACAAACACATGTTCTACAGAGAGGAACTTGACTTCTCTGTGAACCAAAACATCTCTTCAGATCACTTTAATTTCATTCTAAAGCATCACATTTCATGGTACAAAATTACAGAGAGAGAGCTAATTACAGAGGAAAACGCCCCACAGTGGGCAAGGGATGGCTAGGGAAGCCGACATCTTAAGAGCTAGGAGACAAGGCTCATCGTGTGGGCAAAGCTCTCCAGAGATACCCGACTAGAAACAAGAAGTATGTCTGCTGACAAGTCACAATATGTTGGGAGGTTTGCACTTTTAAAATCACCACTACAATGCCAGGTGGATTCACACACTGCAAAGGTCACACGGGGAGAGATGTGTATGGCTCCCAGGACAGGCTCTCCTACTGCCCTCCCACCCAGCCGGGGCTACTGTGCCGTGGAATGATCCTTTTGTATACTATAAAGAGTTGTCACTGGAATTGGTTGAATAAAAAGCTGACAGGCTGGCAGCCAGGAAGGAAGTTTAGGCGGGACAACCAAGCTAAGGATGCTGGGATGAAGAAGTGTGTTGTCAGAGGAGACGCCAGCAGATGTAGAGGAAACAAACCAGGAGTCACGTGGCAGAGGGTAGATAAGAAATATGGGTTAAAGTGTAAGAGTTAGCTAGTAACAAGCCTGAGCTACCGGACGAGCATTTGGAATTAATATAAGCTTCAGTGTGTTTATTTGGGAGCTTCTGGCGAGAAAGAGCAATCTATCTACACCGCCCTCTGCTCCTGATACTCCACACCTACCACCGACTCTAAGTTTAAGTCCCAGGCTACATAGATCTTTGGGTTTTTTAATTACCCAGGAATAGGAACTCAGCTACTTTTTTTTTTTTTTTTGGATTCTAAAACAGATGTTGAACTAATTTGGGGAGAGTGCAAACTAGAATGGCCCAGCCTCAGTCATGTGACCGTCTATCACATTGCCTGACTTTTAGATCCAGGAACTGTGATGCCTTCCTCTGCCATCCTCTTGTTTTCCTTATCAAGTCCCATTACCATGCTCACCCCGAGCTTGGCTTGTAGGCTGACTTGGAGTTGAAGTCTCTAGCCCCTCCCTCTTTCCTGGTTCTGGTTCTTTCCTGCTGGTCCCACATACCTCCCTGATGACTCCATCTCGAAGATCACCTCTTTCCACCAATAATGGCCTCATTTGTGACCCACCAACCTTTTTTATTTGTTTAATTTATTTTTAATTTTATTCGGGTCTCCAGACAAAAGCAAAAGATCAGCCTTCCTCAAGACTCTCTTAACTCGGGGAAAACAGTCTTCTTACTGTCACGGGTCACTATTTCAAAGTTAGCCTTATCAGTAGAAACAACAGGTATTACCTCAGGGTCTCTGCTCCTGACACCTCACATCTTGGTTGATTCTGAACTATTTGTGCTTGTCTCTTGATTGGTCAGTTGGCTGTCTCCAACTCAGCCTCTTGAGTGCTAGGATTACAGGTGTGATTTATGGTGGTGGATGAGAGGTTAAGAGGAAGGAAGGAGAATGACTTTAACACTGTCTCTCAAACTGTGACAGCTACGCTTGTACCTTTGCTCCCACCTGTTGATGCACAGAGAGGGACTTTAGAAACCACACAAAGGAACAGAGCAGAACAAGGACGCAGGCAGCAATTATTAAAGAACCTGAACAAGATTTTCCAAACAGTCTTGGAGATTAACAGAAGTACAGGCTGCATCAAAAGGATTAACCAGAGATTATCTCTCAAAAATCTAACCAAGGAAGATGAAAAAATACCCAAATTAGAAATAAGAAAGAAGGCATAATTGTATACATGAGTTTTAAACCAAGCAAAACTGATCATTTTCTATAAAAACACAGATTACCAAAATTAACTCAAGAAGAAGCAAACAGTCCACCAGAAAAAAGGGCAAAGGATACAAAAACAAAAAAGTATAATTTGTTACCAAGTATACAGAGACATGCTTAGCCAACAAGCCAACAAGCTTGAGCTAAAGCAATAATACATTTTAAAGTCTGCAGTGTGGGTTAATATTTTAAAAAGAAACAGCAATGTTAAAAAAATGGGAACTAAGTCATGCACACCTATAAACCTAGCACTCAGAAGGCTGAGGTATAAGGGTCCCCATGAGTTTGGGCCATCTTAGGCTGCATACAGAGTTCCAGATGGGCTTGTGCTACAAAGTAATACCTTGTTTCAAAAATAAGAGAGAGAGAGAGACAGAGACAGAGACAGAGACAGAGACATAACACACTCTGGTGAGTTTATCTGTGTGGATTTTGGGGTCATTTGTGGTAAATAAGATGTTTCATATTTCAGTTTCTGTATTTGATTTGTTAAAAATATATATTATTTTTATTTATTTTAAAGACTTATTCATGTTAATTTAATATACACCATGTGGTTTGAAAGAAAATGGTTCCCAAAGGGAATGGCACTGTTAGAAGGTATGGCTTTGTTGGAGAAAGTATGTCACCGTGGGGGTGGGCTTTGAGGTCTCCTATGCTCAAGCTACCTCCAGTGAGACAGCGCACTTACTGCTGCCTCCAGATCAACATGTAGAACTCTAGGCTCCTTCTCCAGCATCGTGTCTGCCTGCATGCCGCCATGTCTCACAATGATCATAAAGGATTAAACCTCTAAAAATGTAAGCTACCCTAATTAAATGTTTTCCTTTACATAAGAGCTGTCATGGTCATGGTGCCTCTTAAGCAACAGAAAACCTAACACACACACACACACACACACACACACACACATGCACACGCACACGCACACACGGATGTTTTGCCAGCATATGTGTCTGTGTACCATGTGTATACCTGGAAGCTGGGTCCCTTGGAACTGGAGGTAAGAATGGCTGTGATCCAGCATGTAGGTGCTGGGAATGGATACTGGGTCCTCTGGAAGAGTACACAGTGCTCTTAACCATTGAGTCATGTCCCGAGCCTGTATTTCTGAATTTTTTTTTTAAAAAATGTGTTTTCATGAGTTGAAACTGAAAAGAATAAAATAAAAGAGAACCTTTAAACTCTTGGAAAGGCTTGATGCCACAGTTGTTACTGTGTGTTCACATTGGAGAACAGGCTCGGAAAGGTGGACGTAGAGTGAAACTGTTTGTGGGTCTGAAATACACTGGGCGTGAAAAACAGAAGAGACAGAAAAATAAGTGCAGAGTGAAAGCCACACAGTTTGTTAGCCTGAGGGTAAAACTTCAGCCCTGCTTCAGCGTGCCCAGCACTTTGCAAACCTATTCAGTGTTTGTTGGATACATGAAAGAAAATGTGACCCAAAACAGTGCTCTACATGTTAGAGAGTGTTCTATGATCAGTAGTAGGGAAGACTTCCAAAAGTATCTTAGGGGGAAAAAAAATCTCAGGGTTGGAGAAATGACTCAGTGGTTAAGAATATATGCTTCTCTTCCAGAGGACCCAGGTTCAGTTCCCAGTACCCACACCAGGAGGCTCACAATGCCTCTCACACCAGCTCCAAGGGGGATACAACACCTCCAGCTTCTGTGAACACCTGGATTTACATGTACACATATACATACACACAAATATAACTAAAAGAACAAAACCCAGTCCACACAGTCTTGCTGGCGAGGGATCCTGACTGATGACTAATTAGGCTGTTGACTACCAGATAGCAGCTGAAGACCTAAGGGTCCCAAAGGGCGAATCTTTTAGAGTCTACC
The DNA here is from genome assembly GCF_982192425.1 of Myodes glareolus. Lineage (NCBI taxonomy): Eukaryota > Metazoa > Chordata > Mammalia > Rodentia > Cricetidae > Myodes > Myodes glareolus. The sequence goes on from NC_142034.1 coordinate 62,243,392, forward strand.
CAGCCTGGCATAGATGGCCTGTGTGGGACTAACTGAAATCCCCTAAAGCACAAACTCAGAAGCCATAATCCCAAATGCTGGCCCTAAAAGACCAAAATCCCAGAAATCCCAAATCTTGACTTCCTATTTGTGGTTCAAGTTGTGAGCCCTCAGCTGCTGCTCCTGCCAGCAATGCCTGCTGCGATGTCCCTGCTATGAACTCTTATTCCCCTGGAACCATCAGCCAAGTAAAGCCTTCCTTCTATGAACTGCTCTGGTCATGGCATTTTACCACAGCAACAGAAAAGGAGCGAGCACGCTCAGCTATAGAGTGAGACTCTGTCCTAATAATTAAGAATAGATAAATAAATAATAAAAAAATAAAATTTCTTTTGAATTTCAATTCAAAAGAAATGAGTGAAACAAATTTGTTCATACATATCTCACATATTTAGGTATAAAATTTAATTCTCTGGAATCTTGTTATACTCTTTAAGCTTTTTTCATTACTCTCAAGAATTTTATACATCTGCCAAGTGGTGGTGGCACACACCTTTAATCCCAGCACTCAAATGGCAGAGGCAGTTGTGAACCTCTGTGAGTTCGAAGCCATCCTGAACTTCAAAGTGGGTTCCACCGAATAGAAGAACCAGATATCAATCCACACATCTTGAACACCTGATCTTTGATAAAGAAGCAAAAAATATCAAATGGAAAAAAAAGCATATTTAACAAATGGTGCTGGCATAACTGGATATCAACATGTATAAAACTGAAAATAGAAAAAAATAGAAAAAAAAGAAAAAAAATAGAAAAAAATAAAAAAATGAAAATAGACCCATATCTATCACCATGCACAAAACTCAAGTCCAAATGGATCAAAGACCTCAACATAAAGCCAGCCACACTGAACCTTATAGAAGAGAAAGTGGGAAGTACACCTGAATGCATTGGCACAGGGAACCACTTCCTAAATAGAACCCCAGCAGCACAGACACTGAGAGAAACAGTTAATAAATGGGACCTCCTGAAACTGAAAAGCTTCTGTAAAGCAAAGGACACAGTCAACAAGACAAAATGACAGCCTACAGAATGGGAAAAGATCTTCACTAACCCCACATCAGACAGAGGTGTGATCTCCAAAATATACAAAGAACTCAAGAAATTAGACATGAAAAGATCACTTAATCCAATAAAAGAAAAAAAGGATACAGACCTAAACAGAAAACTCTCAACAGAGGAATCTAAAATGGCTGAAAGACACTTAAGAAAATGTTCAACATCCTTTGACATCAGAGAAATGCAAATCAAAACAACTCTGAGATTTCATCTTACACCTTAAAGAATGACCAAGATCAAAAACACTGAAGATGGGCTGGAGAGATGGCTCAGAGGTTAAGACCACTGGCTGTTCTTCCAGAGGTCCTGAGTCCAATTTCCAGCAACCACATGGTGGCTCACAATCATCTGTAATGAGATCTGGCACCCTTTTCTGGTGTGTGGGCATACATGGAGGCAGAATGTTGTATAATAAATAAATAAATAAATACACTGATGACAACTTATGCTGGAGAAATTGTGGGGAAAAGGGAACACTTCTGCATTGCTGGTGGGAATGCAAGCTGGTACAACCCCTTTGGATGTCAGTGTCTTTGGATGTCAGTGTGGCGATTTCTCAGAAAATTAGGAAACAACCTTCCTCAAGACCCAGTAATCCCACTTTTGGGTATATCCAAAGGATGCTCAATCGTGCCACAAGGACATGTGCTCAACTATGTTCATAGTAGCTTTGTTTGTCATAGCCAGAACCTGGAAACAACCTAAATGCCCCTCAATCGAGGAATGGTTAAGAAAAATGTGGTACATTTACACAATGGAGTACTACACAGCAGAAAAAAAATAATGACAGCTTGAATTTTACAGGAAAATGGATGGAGCTAGAAAACATTATTTTGAGTGAGGTAACCCAGGCACAGAAAGACAATTATCACATGTGCTCACTAATAGGTGGTTTTTAAACATAAAGCAAAGAAAGCCAGCCTACAAACCAAAATCCCAGAGAACTTAGACAACAATGTGGACACTAAGAGAGACTTACATAGATATAATCTACATGGGAAGTACAAAGTATAAAAAGACAAGATCTCCTGAGTAAATTGGAAGCATGGGAACCTTGGGGGAAGATTGAAAGAGGGAGGGGAGAGTCAGGGAGGGGAGCAGAGAAAAATGTAGAGCTCAATAAATATCAATTTAAAAAAAAAAAGTAGGTTCCAGGGCAGCCAGAGCTGTTTCACAGAAAACACTGTCTTGAAAAACAAACCAAAAAATTCATACATGTATCTATACAATGAACTACGATCACATGTAGTTCCCCCACACACACCACTTCAAGCACACTCTCAATTTTGTCTCAGTTTTATGTAGACACTGAAGTTGTGTCTACACTCTTTTTTGTGTGTCTATTTGGTTTTCTTTATGTGTATGGGTGTTTTGTCTGTGTGTACACGTGTGTGTGTGTATACCATGTAAGAAGTCAGAAGACCAATGTCAGAACTGGAATTATAGACAGTTATGAACAGTTCATTGTGGTGACTGGAAATTGAACTCAAATCCCCTGCAAGAGCAGCAAGTGCTTTTAATACCTGAGCCATCTACAATATAACCATTATGTTTGAAGTTCAAAGTCATATTACAAATATTAATCATTTATCTAGAGTTGAGCTAAAATGATGTGGTCATAATATTTATTCACTGGCATTCACATATGGATTTGTGCCCATGTTTGTTAAAATTTATTATTTTCAACCCTTAATTTTGCAGTACTATATCAATTCAGAAAGACTACAATGTGGTCAGGTGTGGTGGCATATGCATTTAATCCCAGCACTCAGGAGGCAGAGGCAAGCAGATCTCTGTGAGTTTGAGGCCAGCCTGGTCTACAGAGAGAGTTCCAGGACAGCCAGAGCTGTTATACAGAGAAAATTTGGAAAGAAAGAGAGAGAGAGAGAGAGAGAGAGAGAGAGAGAGAGAGAGAGAGAAAGAGAGAGAGAGAGAGAGGAGAAAGAAAGAAGAACTTCAATATGGTTTGACAAAAAGTCACCACACTGAGAGTAATAAAATAACAATTCTTAACCAGATAGAACTCAAATGTGTACTAGGAAGGTTGTGGTGGCTATCTCGGCTGTCAATTTGACTGCATCTAGAAACAACTAAAATACAAACCGCTGGACACTCCAGTGAGACGTTTTCTTGATCAGATTATCCGAAGCAGGAAGACCCACCCTAAATGTGGTTGGCACTTTCTGATGGTCGACCAGATAACAGGATATGGAAGAAGGAAGCTTTTGCTTTTTGCCTACTAGCCCTGGCTCTCAGGGCCAGTTTGCCTCTCCTGGTGCTGCGGCGTTCCTTTGTGGCTATTAGAACCAACTTCCTCCGTTCCAATGTAGACAGAAGACCAGCAGTTCCCCAGGAATCCTCCACACCTCCAGAGGCAGAATAACCCTAAGACAGCCAACCTCATGGACTGAGCAACGACCAGATTCTCAGGCTCCCCTGCATGAGACAACCATTGCTAGATTACTGGGACCACATCCTGTATGCTAGCCTAATAAATCCCTTAAACGGACGCATGTACATACACATGCACACACACACACACACACACACACACACACACACACACACACACTCATTCTATCGATTATGTTACTGACTATAACAGGGGTACATCTCTGTATATCTCCAAGTGACACACCAAAGTACTGGAAGCCACTTACGTGAGACAGCCACCTGAGGTAGAAAACGCTTATGCTAATATATATTTAAAACATCTTTTCCTTTTGTTTCACCTGAAGAAGAGTGAACCTGCCCAAAGACATTCTTTTATCACTCTACAACAGAAGCTAAAAATGCCCAGACGTGTTCTTTTCCACCATTTTAATCTTCCAGACATGTCACTGACCTAAGCATGTATCTGCCATCTTGCATTCTTGAACTATGACCTTAAAATGAGCATGCAATTGTGTAGATCTTATAGAGTATGTGCAGGCATGTTGCTACCTCTGAACTGCTTTCCTATAGGAACATGAGTAGGTTCCTTCAGGAAAACCCCCACACGTCCTTTGTTTGAGAGCATTGCTTTGGAAATAACTCCTGTGTTCTCCCTTGCCACTGAAGTCAAAACATTTTTCTTCACTCTTATGTCTTGGCCATGTTTGTTTCTGACTTTGTAGTATGACAGTAAATACGGAAAATTTGGGGCTTCCAGGTAAGAGAGCAGCCTAAAACTACCTCCTTGTGACCTGCTGGAAAAGAAACAGAATGAGAAAAAAAGCAAACTGTGCTCCAAAGAGCCTTGGGAATTGGATGGTAATGACTGGACAACGGATGGGTGCCTAGAAAAAGACTCAGAGACTCAGAAAGAAGCCACGCCCAGCACAGCTTCAGTCACACAGTTCCCCAGGGGGGTGGGCAGGAGGGGGCAGAAACCTCACTCACCCAGTCAGGAGACCCTGGTCAGAAGAGATGGGCAAGTCTCTCCTCAGGACAAACCCACAGCCCTCATAAGCCTCACACCCAATGGCAGGTTTTGGTGAAAGAGTGATTCTCAAGGGCAGACTCAAGCCAAATTGACGGATCCTCCTGGCAGCACCAGGGCCAGGCCACAGGTCGGATCTTGTGCAGGAAGAAATTTAGTGGGATCAGCGCAATTCACTGGGACTGGAAAAAAACAGGTTTGTCAGTTATATGCAACGGTTACCTATTGATGCACAACAAATCGCTTAAAACAAAATATACATTATCTCACAGTTTCTGTGGGTCCGAACCCTAGGAGAGGCTTTGCTGGCTGGGTCAAGTTCAAAGTTTCCCAGGATGTTATATTTGGGGACCTCATCTGGAACTGAGGATCAATCCAAGTTCACATACCCATAGGTGGTACTAGCTATTGGGAGATCCTGGTCTCAGTTGTCATAGTTGAGTTGAATGCCAATTTGATATAAATTAGAATCATCTGAATAGGGATCCTCAATTAAATAATTGTCCTTTTTGCCTTAATTAATATGGGAAGACCCATCCGAGTGTAGGTGATAGTCCAGATCAAGAAGTGCCAAAGAGGAAGGTGACCTCTTTTGCTCACTTGACCTCTCCTTTGCTCACTTGACCTCCTTTCAATGACAGAAGAAGGCTCACACTATTAGCTGAGGACCAGTGGCTCTCAGGAAGCCCTCCAGACTTTCAGCTTCCAGACTGGGACTACTGAGGTACCCAGTTCCATGGACTAAGCCATTAGTAGGTTCTTAGCGTCTCCAGGAAGAAACGTCACTGTGGGAACTCTGATGCTGAAGCACCTCACCCGTGGACTGAGCAATTAACTGGGTTCTTGTTGTTTTAGGTGAAGTAGCTATTGCTACTCTTTCAGTGAAAGTTGATTTAATAAAGTGTGTGTGTGTGTGTGTGTGTGTGTGTGTGTCCACACATGTGAGTGTGTGTATACACTGTCGGTTCCATTTCTCTGGAGAACCCTGACTACTGCAGCAGCCAGGAAAACCTCCCTATAGGGTTGCTAAGATGACATCTGTCATCCTAAAGGGCACTGCACTTCCCAGAGACAATAATCTAGAAGAGCAGAGGAAGCCACAAAACCATAATGGCCAAGTGCCTAACATTTCCTTCTACCGCTTTTTATTTTCTTTGAGATTTGTTTACATTTATTTTCTGCATATGGGCATTATGTGTGCATGCATATAAGTGTACTAGGTGACCTTCTAAACCTACTGAAGTTTTCTCTAACACCAAGCTTGGCATAAATGCAGCACTTCTCTGCTATGCATGACTGCAACAAAATCTGGCCAGCAAGACGTGAACATCAAACTATGATCGCTCATGGAAATGAAGATGCTGATGCCAGCAGTTCCCCATCTTCACAGTTACCATGGAGACAAGTGGCATCAACAGCTGTTTACAGGAGTTGCCTTTGAAATATCGCATCTTATTAGCCACATGATATTAAACATATAGAGATCATGAAGTTATTTAAAATTTTTAATGAGTAAAGTGATTAAGCTAGCAATAGTATAATTCAAAATTAATAAAGTAACTATTATAAGTTCTAACAGTTTTTCTGGTTTTTGTCCTTGTGTGGTCACATCTAACTATTTTTAGGAACAATATTCAGTCTTTACATTTATTGTGGGAGACGTGAGAGGGTGCATCCATGCCATTGTGCAAGTGTGGAGGAAGAGGAGTTAGTTCTCCTCCATCATGTGAGTCTGGGGGTCAAAATCAGATCAGGTAGTCAGGCATGGTGGCAGGTGGCTGCAACCACTGAGCCATCTCTCTGGCCTTCATGTTAAATTCTTTTTTTTAAGTTTTATTTATTTATTATGTATACAGTGTTCTGCCTGCATGTATGCCTGTAGGCTAGAAGAGAACACCAGATCTCATTATAGATGGTTGTGAGCCACCATGTGGTTGCCAGGAATTGAACTCAGGGCCTCTGGAAGGGCGGCCAGTGTTCCTCTGAGTCATCTCTCCAGCCCCCCACATTGAATTGGTAACAAACTACTATGAGCTACCTATGATTGTTCCCCTCTGGGCTATTGAGATCCAAGAGGTTAGCAATCTACTAAGGGCCACACAGCTCGCATGTAGATAACCTGCGATCAGGGGCTCTTAGATAAGTAAGATCCATCCCTTTTATTTCTCCCCAGGCTCTCTTGATGATAATGTGTGATGCTAACTGAAGTTGATTATTAACTATATCAAACCCTCACTAGACTTGACCCAGGGCACTCCAATATCACGCCCACAATGCTTCGCTTCTCCACAGCACTGATTACAGCCTGAGATTATAGTTCTGAGAGAACACGCCCCCCATTTCATCTGCCTTGCTCTCCAGCACACATCAGTACCTAGAACACTGCCTCCCATAGGGCAGGTATCAGTTAATATTTGCCGAGTTAAAGGAATAGAAATATCAAAAGAGGAAAAACACTGAAACAAGTGTTCATATAAACACGGCAGTCTAAAATAAAGAAGCTGACAAGCCCAAGACGGAACTTCAAAAGTAAGCAAATGTGGCCAGGTATGGTGGTGCACCCCTTTAATCCCAGCCCTCCTGAAGCAAGCGAATCTCTGTAGGTTTAAGGTCAGCCTGGTCTACATACTTAGTTCCAGGCCAACCAGCAATATGTAATGAGGCCCTGTCTCAAAAACCAATATGAAACAGAAATAACAGAGTGCTTATTTGGAGCATGATATGCTTGTTTTGTCATGCATGCCATTCACAAGCTCTCCAGACAAGCAGTTAGCAAAGATGCAGGACTGCACGGATGAAAACATCCTTCCACAAACCTCAAGTCTCCTGCCAGCCCATTCATGTTCATACGCCAGTTTAAAGTTTGGCATAATTCTTTTCTAGAGAATGTTCATGGTTGCTTATTTTACCAAAGGAGAGTGTCTGGCAAGGTGAAGGTATCAGATGTGAGTCTGAGTTGTGCCAGTTAATGTCAGAATTTGCACAACAACAGCCATGCTGGTTTCCTCTGTCAATCTCACCTGCAATCCCCTGTCCCAAGTCACTAGGGCAAGAGTGCTGTAGGAAATCCTACAGCCAGTAGCCTCTAAGTTACCAGCCCACTCGGGTGTGGCTTCTTATACTATAAATGCTGATGTAAAGCGTGTGTTCCCTCTCTCTTCCGGCTGCTGGATTCAGTTCCTGTTCCCTGTACAGCAGAGGACTGTAATCTGTGAGTCTACCCCTAAATAAATAACCCTTTATTATACTCAATTCTGAGATAATGTGGGATTTCTTTTTAGGGTCCATCTTCAGAGACAAGCAAAAATACTTACTTCTGTCAGTACAGTTGACTCAACGCAGGTAAGCGTCCCAACGGGTCCTGACAATCAGTAGCAGACTACCCAAGAGAAGTTATCTAGAACATCTCACCATGAATAAACTACTAAAACCTTCCAACATGGCTTTTCTTTAAAGTAAGTTTAAGCCTAGGGTAGGGTGTGGCTCAGTGGTAAATTATTCACCTAGCATTTGTGAGGTTCTAATATTCTCCCTCAAAAAAGTTAGCCTAACTTTAAAAAAAAGTTTGATATCAATACATGAGCAGAGAGACTACTGGTTAACGAACTGATAAACAAATATGGGTTAGACCAAGAATTAGATCCAAGCACATGGAGAAATTTAGTCAGTGTTAAAGCTAATGTTCCAAGTCTGGAGGTGGTGCACGCCTTTAATCCCAGTACTCAGGAGGCAGAGGCAGGTGGATCTCTGTGAATTTGAGGCCAGCCTGGTCTACAGAGCAAGTTCCAGGACACCCAAAGCTACACAGAGAAAACCTGTTTTGAAAAACAAAAAACAAACAAATAAATGAAAGCTAACATTCCAGAAGCAGCAGTAAGTGGTGCAGAGAGAACAGATCCCCAGAAGAAGCAAGGCCATGCCTCCTCCTCAGACACCGGAAAAGAGAAAAGAAAGCACAGAACTAACAGGGCAGCGGAGTCGGAGAGTGGCGAGAGGCTACTCAATGTAAAGCCCAAGAAACACAGACACAGTCAAATGACCACAGTGGGATGAACAAGGGCGAACATGGCTTCCCCACCTCCGGACTGAGGACTGATTCCCTCTGTATAAACAGCACCAACAAACACAAAGGAACTAACACCATAACCTACAGGAAAATGTGCAGAGTTGGCAAACGGACAAGTCACAGAAAACGCAAATGGCTCTTCAACACACACACTCTTCAACTCACTCTTAATACAGACTATCAGATTATCATGTTGTTCTACCCGGCAGATGGCAAAGAGGCCGACAGTTGGCTACACCATGCTCAGGCTGGTGACAGTGCAAGGAAGCTCCCCTCTCATGCCATACTAGCAGCGTGTACAGCACGGGGCCAATGCTGGGCTCTGGCCATTATCTGTGAAGTGCAGCGCCTCCACCCTTGACCCAGCAGTCCCCCTCACCTGCTCCCTCATCCCAGCAAAATGAATGACGGGTTCATAAAAGGGACAGAAGATGAACTTCCTTTCCTGCGTTCTTTTTGAACATACAGAAATTACAAACTACAATTTTATGGTACATGTCTTACAGTGTTTATAAAAGAACTTAAAAAAAACAACAACTATCAAGAAACAGAGTCTCACCTTGTAGCCCAGGCCAGTCTTGAACCTGTGATTCTCCTACCTGAGCCTCTGTGCCCACAGCACCTGGCAAATAAAAGCATTTATCTACCCTCCCTTTTGTCTAGACAGTACAAAAGAGAATCACTACGAAATGGAGAATAGCCTTCAGTCTAACGACAGATTAGATCTCTAAAGACAAGATGAAATCGACAAGTTGGGGGCCACTTCCCTAGATCCTCAGCAGGTTACAGATTTCTCTAAACAAGCGACAGGCAAGAAACATTGTGTTCTGTGTCATCCCCCCATCTCCTACTGAAAAAAAAAAAGCCAAAACAGAATAACTATGTGAGGTGGTCTGAATAAGAATGACCCCAATGAGCTCTTATTTGAACGCTTAGTCATCAGGGAATGGCACAACTTGAGAAGGATTAGGAGGTGTAGCCTCGTTGGAGTAGGTAAGGTCTTGTTAGATGAAGTGTGTCACTGGGAGCGGGCTTTGAGGTTTTAAAAGTCCAAGTCAGACCCAGAGTCAGTCTCTCTCTCAACCTTCACATCAGGATGTAGAACTCTTAGCTACATCTCCAGCACCACACTTGCTTGCTGCCGTGCTCCCTGCCATGATAATAATGGACTAAACCTCAGAAACTGTGAGCAAGCTCCCAATAAAACGCTTTCTTTTGTAAGAGCTGCCTTGGGCATACTGTCCCTTCACAGCAGCAGAACACTGACAAAGACACTAAAGGCTGGAGAGATGACTCCTTTAGTAAAAAGGGCCTGACATCAGTCACCAGCAGGCACATAAGAGCCAGGGATAACCTCAAACATTTGTAACCCCAGTGCTCAGGGTGAGGTGCAAGTGAAACATGCTGACCCCTGTGGCTCAGTCTTGCTGAACTGGTGAGCTTCAGATTCAATAAGAGACTGTGTTTCAGAAAATAAGGAGCAAGGGCAAGGAAAATGGCTCAGCAATTAGCACTTGCCACTCTTACTGTGGGCCCAGATTCAGTTCCCAGCACCAGCGCAGTGGCTTACCACCACCCACACATAACTCTAGCTCCAGGGAATGCAGCACCGTCTTCGAGCCTCTGCAGGGACCGGGCACATGGAGTACACAGACATTCAGATAGGCAAATCATTCATACATATAAAATGTGAACAAATCTTAAAAATATAAATAAACAATAAAATGGAGAGCAGCTAAAGTGATACCTGATGCTATCTGGCCTCCAGATGCATGCACACACATGTACACACACTATTTCACACACACATACAAGTACATATAACACACATACACACAAAGAAGACAGAAGAGCTAACAGACAGAGATAGAGGACAGTAGCACCATCACGTCACCAGGAGAGAAACTTTAAAAGGGAACACTCAATTATTTATGTGCAGTTCTGACAGGTATGACAGAGAGGAAGACATGGTGCTTAGTGAAGGGACAAAAGAGAGCTGAAGTGTGATGGTCTGAGGCGAGGAATTCTCGACATGTTAACCTGTTAAGGGAACATCCCCAAATACCCTAATATCATCTAAATAGTCCTAATCCCTAAGTGTCTTCTCCGTGATCCTCCTGGAGCACTCCTGTTGCCAGAGCACACATGTGGCCAGACGCAGACACAGTGATGTGTGCAGCGGTGGTGTTTATAATGGCAACAAAAGGAGAAAGGGGTGTTCATCAACAGGACCCTGGTAAAAGAAACGAACAAGAGAATTCAATCATCAAAAGCAGCCAGAGCCAGGGGTGGTGGTTCACATCTCTCATCCCAGCACTTGGGAGCAGAGGCAGGTATATCTCTGAGAGTTTCAGGACAGCCAGAGTTATGAAGAGAAACCCTGTCTCAAAAAGAAAAAAGAAAAGAAAAAGAAATGAAAACCGGCCAGAGTTTGGCACCTCAGCTACTTGAAGGACTAAGGAAGGGGTGGACTGAGCCTTAGCAGTCTGTAGCCAGGCAGAGGCGCGCTGGGAGAGTCTGACTCAGAAGAGGGAGGAAACGTCCAGCATGTGGGAGGCCCTGCAGCTGATCGCCAGCAATACAATATTTTTATTTGTTAAATTTTTGTTTTCTTTTTTGTTCATTTGTTTTGCAATAGGTCTCACTACGCAGCTCTGGCTGTCCATATACTGACCCACAAACTTGTGATTAGGCTAGTATGAGCAGTTTTTCTATAAAAAGAATTCTAGAGCATGCACAAATAGAGACCTGAAAGAAGAGAACTAATGGGCTAATGAGATGGCCCAGTGGGTAAAGGCACTTGTCACCCAGTCGGAGGATGTGAGTTCAATCCTCAGAACCCACATGGAGGAAGGAAATAACTCCACAAGCTTCCCTCCAACCTCTGCACACGTGCTGTGACATGAATGTGTACCCAGAGACATAAGCAATAAATAAATAAATAAATGTAAAAAAAGAATAAAAAATAAAACAGAAAAATTGGGAGGAGGCTTGCAATTTTTACCCAAAAGCAAGAATTGCTTTCTTTTTCTCTTGAAACAGGGTCTTCGACAGTTTTCAAGCTCCTAGGCCTAAATGATCCTCCTGCCTCAATTTTCCAAGTCGCTTCAAATTAGAGGTGAAATCACCATTCCTGGCAAAGAAATACATTTTGTGGACAGAGGGTGCTGGGATGGACAGGGAGCCCAGGATCTTGCATGAGCCACCCCAGCGCTCTGGCCTCATCCCTCTCAGAGTTACTTCTCTTTTTGTTTGTGTTTTGTTTTGTTTTGTTGGTGGTTTTTGAGACAGGGTTTCTCGATGTAGCACTGACTGTCCTGGAACTTGCTTTGTAGACCAGGCTAGCCTCGAACTCACAGATGTCCGCCTTCCTCTGCCTCCCAAGTGTTGGGATTAAAGGCATGTGTCACCTTGCCTGACTCCTTTTTTGCTATTTTTAAGCTGATATGTAAAAACAGCAAAGGTATACATATTAATGGGGTACCATGCAATATTCCACCTGTCAGACAATAGTGAAGGGTCTCACCATAGCTCACTATATCTTGGATGGTTTGTTTGGGATACTATCATACTCTCCCAAGAGAAAAATGCAGAAAAGAAACTGAATGAGTGATTTTCTTAAAGTCATAAAGCAGCAAAAAAAAAAAAAACCCATATGTCTCCTGTGAGGAGGCTAAATGCCATTTCTTACCACGCACCACTAAGGTGAGCCAAAGGCTCTGACAGCTGACCTAACAAGCATACTAAACATAGACAAGAATTATGGATTAATTTAAGTTTGTAAGATCTAGTTAATAATAAAGCTGAGCTACTGGGCCAAACAGTTTATAATTGCTATAAGCCTCTGTATATTTCTTTGGGACTAAACGGCTGTGGGACAGGGTGGGACAGAAATTCCATTTACAATGCAGCGTCTAGAACATTTTCTAGGCTGCTGACAGAGAAGATCCAGCCTCACAGAATATTACAGCCTAGAGTTAACAATTATCTTAAAGTTTCCAGGGTTCCCCAAAGATTACCAGCACTCCCCCCAATCTGCAGGAAGTAGTCTAGAAAATTATGCCCACATTCCCCCCAAAATTGGCTATGGATACTTATTATCATTTAAGGGGGGTTAGTTACAAGTTGTTATGGATAATGGTCAGGAAAAAAACTAAACAAAGGAGATTAGAATCAAGGATCTCTTTCTGAAAAGAAAAAGGAAGATACAAAATGATAGGGCAAAAGGGCAGACTATTGAATCTACTTTAATTCAAAAAGCAACTGTTAGTCTTAAATATTTTACATTGACATGGATTTTAGTTTATTGATACAATTTTTTTAAAGATTTATTTATTATATATACAGCATTCTGCCTGCATGTATGCCTACACACCAGAAGAGAGCACCAGATTTTATCATAGATGGTTGTGAGCCACCATGTGGTTGCTGAGAATTGAACTCAGGACCTCTGGAAGAGCAGCCAGTGCTCTTAACTTCTGAGCCATCTCTCCAGCCCTATTGATACAAATTTAAAGTTAATTTTATACTATATGCATATTTCTACTCTTATTTAAGGTATTGTGTTTATACAACTCATTTAAAAATATAATGCATAATTAAGAAATACAGGCTAATAGTCACCCATAACTATCAAACTTATAGTCATGTTAATTAGGTTTTCAAGGACTTACAGAGATATATTTCAGATAGACAGGTAATCTTCAAACACTTCAAATACCGATAGAATATGGCATTTAAAAGGTTTAGTAACCTAAGGCTTTTCATGACAGTGAGACACATCTGCTCCAGGCAGCATCAATCTACTTCAACAAAGATAATGGGCATTGAAAAAAATTTCATATGGAGTTTCTTTCCTTTATGGCAAAAGCTAGCCATGTGGGCAAAGAAACTGCCCTTGCCTCAATTGCTGACAATTACGTTCCAAACTGGACTAGCAGGACACAAAAAAGGCGACTGCTGAACTAGATAGTTATAAGGTTTTTTTAGTTATAATAAAAGATAAATTTATTTATGTGTGTGCATGCATGTATATGTATGTATGTATGTGTGCATGTGTATGTGTGTAGACATGTGTGTGTATATATGCATATGTATGTATACATGCATACATACTTATGCCTGTGCCAGAGTGTCCAGTAGATATCAGTGAACAGCTTGTAACATTGAGTTCTCTCCTTCCACCATGTGGGATCAGGGGATTGAACTCAGGTTGTAAGGTTTTGCAGTAAGGACCTTTACCCACTGAGCCATTTCACCAGCTCTTGGATTACTACTTAAATTCAGTTTTTAAAATGCCCACTCTTATCTCTCAGATATTTAAAGTTTAAAACCATTGCTTTCTAAAAGGAATCAGGGCTCACTTGTAGGGGCCAAGCCATATGCAAAAAAAAAAAAAATCACTGACATCTTGGGGCATCCTGAAATCACTGACATCTTGGGGTGTCCTGGGAGGAAAGAAATCATCAAAGATTTAGAGTGGTAACACTAGATGAACTTGGTAGTTAAACTGAAGCAACTTGAGACAATTTCAACAAAAAAAAAATACAATGATGATAAATTACAAAACATTATCTAAATCCGTACTGATAATAACAAAAGAATAAAAGTTCAGGAAGGGATGTCATATCTACAGAATACTTGTTGACATATGTAAAGAAAATAATAGAATTAGGAAGAAATAATCACCATTTTGCAACCTTAGCATAGTTACTAAGACATGCTAAATCCACTGAAGGACGGTTGTGGAAAAGCATAATCATGTAATATCAAAGTTTCGTCCCACAGACAAAGTTACTAACTGTAAAGGGGAAGCCACGGTCAAGCTGATCCTCGGCATCATTGGGCCGCCTGTCATCCTGGGCTTCCAGGCACGATGAAGACAGACATGAATCACTCCTGAAACCTCTTGCAGTTCAGAACACTGCAAGGTGAGATGTGGGGCATTCATTCTACTGGAAAAATTGCCTGGCCTCTTAAAGAAAATTCATTCATCCTCAAACTATCCAACTTTCAAAGGACAAAAGTATATGCCAAGATCCAGGAAGATCCAGACTGAGGGAGAGCGACAATCAACAAACAGCAACACTGAGAACAGAGCTAACAGGATCTGATGGATTCTAAAGCCGCAGATGAGGCGTGATGATGCACACCTTTAATCCCAGCACTTTGGGAAGCAGAAGCAGGTGGATATCTATGAGTGAGTTCCACCCCAGGAAAGGCTTCATGGTGAGACTCTGAATCAAAAAAAAAAGGCCTCATAGTTACAAATGTACAAATGTGACTCAAACAAACAAAAAAGAGTCTCAGCAATGGAAGGCATGTATTTTTAAATGGAAATTTCATAATTATTTTATAATTGAAGAATGCCGGGGGCAAATTCTAAGGATGTTCTACATGCAGAATGGAGGAGCCACAGGGAACCATCAGTGAACTTGAACATAAGTCCCTTATTCCACCATGAGCAACAGAGGCTGATGAAGAAGTGTGCTGTGGGGCAATGTCTGTATCCTGTCACTCGTAAACGCTGATTGGCCAGTAGTCAGGCAGGAAGTATAGGCAGGGCAACCAGGCAGGAAGTAGAGGCGGGGCTATGAGAATTCTGGGAAGAGGGAAGTTTCAGTCTGCAGTTGACACCCAGACACAGAGGAAGCAAGATGTGACTGCCTCACCAAAAAAGGTACCAAGCCATGTGACTAACACAGACAAGTATTATGGGCTGATATAAGCTATAAGAATTAATTAATAAGGGGCTGGAGAGATGGCTCAGCAGTTAAGAGCACTGATTGTTCTTTCAGACGGCCTGAGTTCAATTCCCAGCAACCACATGGTGGCACACAACCATCTGTAATGAGATCTGGCGCCCTCTTCTGGCCTGCAGGCATATATGGAGGCAGAATGTTGTATACATAATAAATCAATAAAGTCTTTAAAAAAAGAATTAATTAATAAGAAGCCTGAGCTACTGGGCCAATCAGTTTATAATTAATGTAGACCTCAGTGTATTGCTTTGGGACTGAACAGCTGCAGGACTGGGCAGGACAAAAGCCTCAGTCAACGGAAGTGGGACAAGGAGATGAGAAAAAACAGTCGCAAGGATAGGTGGGAGCAGACTTAGGCTCTAACACCTGACATCAAGGGCCCAGAAAGAGGAGACAAGGAGGAAGAGCCTTTAAAAACTCAGAATATAGTAACTGAAAACATCCCCAGTTTGGCAAAAGAGATAAACCTATACATCAAAATGTCAAAGCACAAGGCAAAAGCCCAAAGAGGTCCATGACAAGATAAATCAGAGACAACTAAAACAGAAAAGACAAAAATGGAAGCAGCGAGGAAAAGCCCTGTTTTACCCACGGGGAAACACAATGCTTTAGTGGCAGCCGGTCAGCAGAAACTGCAGGCTGGAAGGAAGAAACACATTTCTCAAGAGCTGAAAGAAAAGGTCTGTCAAGCCAGAGCCCTCAGAGCTTGTGAAAATATCCCCTAGAACTCAAAGTCTCAGAAAAGGGAAAAACAAGAGAGTGGGCTGCCAGCACACCTCCCCTAAAAGAATGGGGGAGGCTCTGGGGGACCATAAATCTTGTAGTGTGTTTATGCAGCATGTGGGGAACCCATGCACCCCAAAAATAAATAAATAAATAAATAATCTGCAATAGAAAATTGTTCAGCGGGAAGGAAACACTGAGGAGCAGATGGGAGGAAGAAGAGACAAAAAACAAAGTATAGTCACAATACACATATTTCCTAACCTCATGATTTATAAGTGGCATTTAAATCTTGAAGGAAAAAAATTACAACCCATCTGATATCCTTCCAAATGTATGTATAGGTTTATAAATGGGGAGAGCAAAGAGAGGTGAAGTTCCAACACTTCCCTGACTAACAAAATAATGACACAAGGAAAGATAAATTATGTACAAAGGTTATACACACAGCAGCTACTAATAATGCTGTGTAATGAATCAACCAACAAAAACTCCCATACAGGCTGGCAAGATGTCTCAGATGGTTACAAACACTGACTGCTTTTCCAGAGGATCCAGGTTAGATTCCCAGCAACCATACGGTGGCTCACACCCTTCTGTAACTCTAGGACCAGGGGATTCATTGCCCTCCTCTGGCCTCCGTAGGCTCTGCATACACAGTGCACAGATATTCATACGCAAAACACCCATACATATAAAATTTAAAAGATCTTCAAGGACCAGGCAGCTTTAATCCCAGCACTCAGGAGGCAGAGACAGGCAGATCTTTGAGTCTGAGGCCAGCCTGGTCTACATAGTGAGTTCCAGGCCAGCCAGGGCTACAAAGTGACACAAACAAACAAAAACCCAAATAGTTCACAGGAAAAGAAAACAGACATAAGACAGAAATCCAAAAGCAAATATTTAAATTTAAAGAAATGGTAGAATCAAACTCTGAACTGTCAATTTATGTACGTGGCAATGACCTAAAAAATCAGTGATTGGCAAAGTGGATTTAAAAACATGTTTTAATAAACACCACGTTTTTTCTCATACATGGAAATTGAGTTTAAATTCTCTCTCTCTCTCTCTCTCTCTCTCTCTGTGTGTGTGTGTGTGTGTGTATATAAATATATATATAGTGTGTGTGTGTGCGCGCGCGTGCGTGTGCAAAGCATGAACGAGACAGCAGATCAGGAGAGAAGGAAGATTCCTTAGAGTTGGTACCAAATCAAACGGCAAGAGCGTTGGGCTATATGTAGCAAGAAAGCAGAAAGGGAAGCAGCTGGTGGGGCAGGGAGCACACTGGGAAAACGGGGAATGGCGAAAACAAAGCGTGGTGGCACATACCAATGAAGGCGCTGGGGAGACTGCCTGCTGACCTAAGCGGTATAAAAAGGAAGAAAAAAAGAAAGAAAAAAGTGTATATAAGAAACTCAGTTTAAACATCAGTCAGAGGCTGGATGAAAATAAAGAACGGTTAGTTATATCCTACGTTATTTATGAAGAAAGCAGGGTAGCTAAGTTGATAACAAAATAGATTTCGAAGAAAACTTCCAGATACCACATATCAGTGTGTGGGACACAGTCAAAGCAACACAGAGAGAGACATGCAATACAGACATGCTTGCATTAGAAAAGACAGCTTCTCAAGCAGTAACCCCTGGCCTCACCTGAAGAACTTAGAAAAAAAGAGCTAAATAAACCCAAAGCAAATAGAAGAAAATACTAAAATACATAAATGAAATTGAAGAACAGAAAATCAATGAGATAAACTGTTAATTCTTTGAGGATCAATAAAATTAAAAAACCTCTAAAAGAGAAAAAAAAAGATAAGGGTTACCGTTACAATAAAAACACTTCACTAAGTCCTCTACACCAGAAGATAACACAGCAAGCTCCTTAGCGGGTCTCAGCTTGATGCCTTGGATAGTCCTGTAACTATCTAAGACATTGAGAGTGTAATTTAAGAGCTCAAAAATAGGAACACTAACCTTAAATCCTTACAAATGACACATTAGGTAATTATGTCTTTCCCTAACAAATTAAAACAACAGCAAGTGATTTTGTAACTGCATCAAGATGTTTTATATTCTGTGAAAAAAAATGTTCAGAAAACAAGAGTTTTATTAGAACACTAAACTCTTGAAACAGTTTAAACCCCATTCAAGAAATTTCTGAGCCAAGAGTTTCACTGAGAAATTCTACCACATTTAAGGGAGAATTCGCTATCTGCTGCGACTCCTCGAGACAACAGAAGAGAAGGGAGCATGCGATTCATTTTATGCAGCTAGCGTCCCAAGCTGCTAGAACTGGATAAGAACCGTACAAAAATGAAAACATTCATAGACCTCACACATGTGACACAAAATTCCGCAAATCCCATAACAGAATATCAGCAAGTGCAAGCAATACATAAAACAATTACACACCATGATGTAACAGGGTTTATTGTAGAAATGGAGAGTTAGGTCAGTATTTAAAAATCAATAAATATAATGGACCATATAAACGTGTTAAACATGGTAATACATATGATCACCTCAATTAATGCCGGGAAAATCACTTGACAGACCACAAGGGTACAGTTCAGTGGTAAGGAATGTATTTGGTGTGAACAAAGTCCTGGTTTAACCCCCTACCCCCCACCCAGCACAGATACTAATAAGACAGTACACTCAACAAAAATCCAACACCCATTCATGATAAACATTTTGAGAAAAAGATCAATAAAAGGGCCATTTCTCAACTTGATAAAGGACATTTTATCTGAGAGCACACACCTCAAAGCAGAGTCTCTCAAAGGAGTTGAAAAGTTTACAGCTTACGGCTGAGCATGGCCCATGTGCCTGTAACCTCAGTATTCAAGAGGCAGAAAGGAGTTCAAGGCCAGCCTTGGCTTCATGAGCTTGAGGCTAGCTTGGGCTATATAAGAATCCATCTTTTAAAAAAAGAACTAAAGAGGCTGGAGAGATAGCTTAGTGGTTGAGAGCACTGTTGCTCTCGCTGAGGACCAGGGTTCCGATCCCAGCACCCAGTGGAGGCTCACAACCATCTGTAACTCCAGTTCCAGGGCATTTGATGCCCTCTTCTGGTCTCCTAGGGCACTGTGTACATCTAGGGCATTTACATGTAGGCAAAACACCCTACACATAAAATAAAAATAAATACATTTTTTTAAAATAAGAAAGAAAGAAAAGAAGGAAGGAAGGAAGGAAGGAAGAAAAAGAAAAAAGAAAGAAAACAAAATTATTATAACATTTAGCCTGTGGTGGAGTCTGGCCAGTTTCTGAGAGGCTAAGTAGGAACAGCAATCCTGTAGCAAACAAGAGAGCAAGGGAAGGAACAGCAAACCACAAGGCACTGCAGCACTGCACATCCTCCAGGACAGCGAGAAATGTTGGATCAAACCCATGTAGGCAGGGACAGGGAAAAAGCAGAGCCATCATTTACTACTAATGGGACTGTGAAACGGTACAGCCACACTGAAAATGTGCCCTGCAGGTTGTCAAACAATTAAAGAGAGTTCCCATCTGACCCAGGCCCTCCACTTCCAGGTAGAAACTCAGAAACGTGAGAATCCATGCATACCTGAGAACATGAGCACTTACCGTGGTAATATTAATGCCTGCCAACCGATGACGGATGCATAACATGTGGCAAATCCACACACAAGGGCTGGGGCTGCAGCTCAGTGGTAGGTGTTAGACTATTGCCTTTTCGTATGAAACAATGGCATGCTGCTATATGCTACAGCACGGGTAAACCCTGAAATTATTCACCCAAGTGAAGAAACCCATCAGATGAGAACGCAAGCATGATTCCATTTACAGGAACTGTCCAGAGTAAAGAAGTCTACAGGGACAATGAGTGGCTGAGCAGTGGGGGTGTGGATACGTCCATCTGGTGGGCGCCACAGCAAAGTACCAAATCCTGGGGGGCTAGAGTTACGAAAATGTCTTTTCTCTCAGCTCTGGAAGCCAGAAGTCTGACATGAAGGCTGCTGCTGGCTCCTGCGAGCCGTGAGGGAATTTCCAGGCCCCTTTTCATTGCTTGCATGTATGTAAGTCACATGTATACACACATACACACAGAGAGAGAAGAGAAAGAAGAGAAGAGGGACCAGTGAGTGGGTACAACTGCAGTCATTTTAATGCCTGTTTTTCCGATGAATAGCATCTTCTCCCTCACCACCTCATCACCTCTCTGTACATGTCTGTGTCCACATTTGAACCTGGCCAATTTCCACGCCCAAAGTAAAGTCTACTGAGAAAGAGAGAGACAGACAGACAGACAAAGGAAATAATTCGGATAATAAAATGCTCACTGTGCAAGCATGAAGACCTGAGTTTGATTCTCAAACCTCCACAAAAAGCCAAAAACATGGGGCTGGAGAGATGGCTCAGTGGATGACAGAGCATATTGCTCTTGCCGAGGGCCCAGAACCCACATGGTGGCTCACAATTGTAACTCCAGTCCCAGGGGGATCAGACGCCTTCTGACCTCTGCAGGCACCAGGCATGCACCAGGCATGCACATGGTATTTTTATATACACACACAGGCGAAACATCTATCCACATAAAATAAATTAAGTCTACAACAGATTCTGTCTAATGTCAGGCACAGTGGCACATGTTTGTAATTTCTAGGGTTGGGGAGATGGAGACAGGAGGATTCCCGGCACTTACTAGTCAGCCAGCCTACTCTAATCAAAAAGCCTCAGGCCAGTGAGAGACCTTGTCTGGGGCAGTTGGGGTGCAGGGCAGGTAATAAGGTAGACAGCATCCAAGGAATGACACCTGAGGCTGAACTCTAGACTGTGTGTGTGTGTGTGTGTGTGTGTGTGTGTGTGTGTGTGTGTGTGTGTTTATATACACCCATATATGTATGGACATAAAAAAGAAGAAGCCCTGAATGGACACAAAGCATAGTCATTCCAATGTCTGTTTTTCCCATGAGAATGTGAGTACAGAAGCAGTTTAGTAGAGGGAACTTAACACAGTGACTAATCTCAACGTTGGGGAAGGGCTGAGAAGACCAGCAGGATGGTGAGCCAGCCCAGAGACTTGTCACAGTAGGATCCCTCTACCATCTGTATGTCCAGAGGGCAAAGTTAAGAGGCAAGAGGACCGGGTGTGACAGTCCATACCTTTAATCCCATCACTAAGGAGGCAGAAGCAGGTTCTGGACAGCCTGGCCTAAACAGTAAATACCAAGCCAGCTGGACTACTTAGTGAGACCCTGTCTCAAAGAAAAAGGGGGGTGGGGAGATGATACCAGGGTCCAACAGCTGCAGTTGGGACCACCCCAGCACCACTGTCCAAAGCAAAAATTAGGAAAGAAGTGTTCTGTTCTCTCCCTTCCAGCATGTTCCAAACTCCCACAGGTGCCTCCCACTGCCTGGCCAAAGGCAGCTGACAAAGGAGGCTACAGAATGATATTTGTGGGAAAGAGAGAGAGAGAGGTAGTATGGAGGGAGGAGGAGGGGAGGAAGAAAGAAAAAGGGAGAGAGGGAGAGAGGACCAGAGGAAGTGAGGAGGAGAAGGGGAAAGGGAGCGTGGGGGAGAGAGAAACGGGTAGGATGGAGACTCAGCGGGTGCAGAACTGGTGCATTGTCTATCTTCTCTGTGTCCCCAGGACCTGCCACGGGGCTGAGCTGCTATGGAGAAAGACGCTGGGCGCTGAGCTAACTGGAACTCTGTATGGAAACGGCAGAACACAGCACTGCCAGACCTGGGGGTTGAGAAGAACTTAGCCCACACGACAATGATAACAGATGCACAAAGACAGAGAATGCAAAGTTATGGAAATAATGAGAATTCAAAGGTAAGAAGGCAGGGAACATGCCTAACTGATGCCAGAAATGAGACGAACAAGTTCTACCCAGCACCTTCCAGCATCTCCGGAGATAATTACGAAACTTCCCCCCTTTATTAGGACACTGTAGTAAACTAATAAGCATCCTGACATTCAGATATTCTGGCATCCCTACAATTTATGCTGTCCAGGCTTCTTACCCTTTGACAATCTGCTGAACCCATTTTGCTGTTTGTTATTGAGGATCTGGGTGCACATAGTGTATGGAAAGTTTGCCTGTGCCTTACTTTTATGGGCTTCCGCTCTTCCTCCCAGGTTACATTTTTATCGTGAATGAGTTGCGATGCTTGAGTGTTGTCTTATGCTCTGACACATTTTAGTAGCAAAGGAGCCGTCATCCGCAGGCTCAGATGTGTAAGGATCAGGAGCCCGTGTCAGGGCTGTCTGTCATACTCTGCTTTCCAACAGCTTACTCTCCCTGTTGCATCTCTCCCAACCCTTCCCAGACCACAAACCCCTGAGACTCCCCGCACTCGCCTTCCAGCCAAGCTGGGTCTTTCAGGGGAAGAACAAAACAGGCCTGGCTTTGTCCCCACAAGCTCCTCCCCACACTCAGATGGGCTTCCAGGAAGTGTTATCTGGCATGGCCAGCTCCCAGTGCCTACTTTCCAGCCCTGTGGTCCCCCTGTCCTGGTTTGCCATCCTCTCATAACTAACTGTTCTCTCATCTGTCTCCTGACCCAGACATTAAGCTTAAGAGTATTTATGTTTTATCTTTCATGTTCATTTCAGCATCTACCACATAGTGGAGAATTTATTACGTATTTATTAGCAGAATATCATAGGGTTTAAACCCCTAATACAAACCTTAAAAATTCAGATATTTTATTTCTTTTTATGTTGTTTTTGTGGGGTTTTTTTTGAGTTTTTTGTTGTTGTTGTTGTTGTTGTTAGTGGTGGTGGGTTTTTGTTTTGTTGTTGTTGTTTTGACACAGGGTTTCTCTGTGTAGCTCTGGCTGTCATCTGACTCACTCCGTAGACTTGGCTAGCCTCAAACTCACAGATTCACCTGCTTCTGCATTCAAGTGCTGGGATTATGGTGTGTGCACTACCACCACTCAGCATCAAACTTTTTTTTTCGAGGGCTGACATGATGCCATGCATGGAAAACCCCAAGCCTGAGGATCTTACATGGCACGTCACAGTCAAAACACAGACGCCCTAAGAATGTAGAAAACTGCCTTTAAGTGGTAAATACAAGGTACACATGAAACACAAATGAATTTCAAGATTTGGCTTCTGACGCCAAGATAACTCCTATATATGCAAATACTTCAACATCAAAAACACGCGCATGTGTGTGTGTGTGTGTATGTGTGTGTATGTGTGTGTGTGTATGTATGTATACATATAACTCTGACCTTAGCAACAAGAAAAGAGGAGGAAAAATCCATGTGTTCTTTGTGGGGTAGATAACATGGCACAGGCCATCTGGAGAACAAGGTGTCAGAACTGGCTACATTAACACAGTCATCCCTTAGTCATCACAGGGGACCGCTGTTTCCTCACCTGTCCCACCACACACGTGCCAAGACTCACAGATGCTCGAGTCCTCATGTGAAATTATGTCAGACTGCTGATCATCCCTGCACAACGCAACACTGTGGAAACATTTTGTTTAGGGAATAATGCCAAGGAGGAACAGCTATACAGAGAGGCTGTCTTGAGGGTTTGTTGCTGTTGGTGATAATGTTTGGGGGTATTGTTTGTTTGTTTGTTTGTTTGGGTTTTGTGTTTTGTCTTTCATCTACAGTTGGTTCAGCCTCTGAATGCAGAACCTATGGACACACAGGACTATACTGCATATACCACAACAAGGCCAGGCGATCCCAAAGCCATAAGGGTGAGTGGGGAATGATACCAGACATGGTGAGGAATGCTAGAAGAATTGAAATAGAGTCTTCAATGTCACACCTGTAATCCTGGGCCTTGAATGCTGAGGCAGAAGGATTAAAGTCAAGGCATGCCTGGGAGACATACTTCAGTTTCAGATCAACTTGAGCTATGAGCTACATAGTGAGATCTTGCGTGTGTGTGTGTGTGTGTGTGTGTGTGTGTGTGTGTGTCTGCATGAAAATAAATAAAAACACATGCATATAAACATTACTTATTTTAAACTGGGCGCTGGTGGCGCATGCCTTTAATCCCAGCACTCAGGAGGCAGAGGCAGGCGGATCTCTGTGAGTTTGAGGCCAGCCTGGCCTACAGAGCAAGTTCAAGGACAGGCTCCAAAGCTACAGAGAAACCCTGTCTCAAAAAACAAGAAAAAAAACACAAAAAAACTCATTTTAAATATATAAGCAAGAAAAACACATACATGAAACACATTAGAATGTTGACTAGAGGGGGAACAAGGATGGGTAGATGGATGAAATGAAATGAATGAGCATATGAATCAATACATAAGGAACTAGCAAAACAAAAGGGAGAAACTGCTGAGACCAAGCATAGGATTCATTTAGGTCGCCATGTCTGCAGTCTGAGATCCCGGTGGGACCGTCTATAATTACACACCCGGAATAGTGAGACAGGAAGTCAAGCTGGTGGTATTAATCCCATCAGAGCTCAGAGGACAAAGATTTCCTCCTACTCTGTAGGCTGACTTTTCACTCTGTTAATTCTTCTGCTGTGAGGGAGCAGTTTACTTTTTGGTGATGGCAGGCGTGTGTGTGTGTGTGTGTGTGTGTGTGTGTGTGTGTGTGTAAGCACATGTGTATGTTTGAGAAAATGTGTATTATGTATGGAGCCCTGGCTATCCTAGAACTTGCTCTGTAGACCAAGTTGGCCTTGAACTCGAAGAGATCTGTCTGCCTCTGCCTCCCATTAAAAGCATGTGTCACCAAGCCCGGCTAAACATTTTAATTTGATGCAATTGCATTTGTCAGGTCTTGGGCTGCTAGAGACCTATTTAGAAAGCCTTGAAGGCCTGGATAATGTCGCACGCCTTTAATCCTAGCACTTGAAAGGCAAAGGCAGGTGGATCTCTGTGAGTTTAGACCAGCCTTGCCAGCCAGGACTTCATAATGAGACCTTATCTAAAATTTAAAAAAAAAAGTTTCAGGTTTTCCTTTAGTGATTTTGGTCTATTCTGAGTTGACTTTTGTATAGAGTGATAGAAAGAGACCTAGTTTTACATTTTTAGACATGGATAGCCAGTATCCCAATACTATAGGTCAAAAGGATGTCTTTTCTACACTTCCAGAACATATATAATAGAAATGTAGCCTATATATTAGGTATAGAGAATGCCCAGAAGTATGAATAATCCAATCCGTAAGTGGGTAAACTAATTAAGCAGATGCTTTTGAATTCAAGAGAATAAGTATACAACACCAATAAATACAGGGAAAATGTTCATCATTTTCCAAAATGTTTCGAACTTGTATTTTATTCTCTACTATCGTGAGAGAGTGTGTGTATGATAGGGGCATATGTGTGAACAATCCACGTGCCAGAGGACAACTGTAGAGTTGATTTTCTCCTTCTTTGTGAGTTCTGGGGAACCAAACTTAGTCATCAGACTTTTGCAGCAAGCCCCTTTACCTGCTGAGCCATCTTGTCTGGCCATGTTTATTAACTTTCACCCTGAGAAAAATGCAAATAAAACCTACATTGAAATTGCATCTTATCCCAATAAGAACAACTATCATCAGAGAAACAAAACATAACCAACATCAACAAAGGTGTGAGGGGAAGTAAGCCCATATAGAACGTTATGGAAATGTAAGATAGAGCACTTTGGAGATTAGCAAGGAGGTTCAGGAACTACAATAGGACCCATCCATACCGCTTCTGAAGGAACCAAAATCTACATTCGGTATAGACATCCGCGTACCCGGATGTGAATAGGGACACTATTCACATTGGCCAAATCATAGAAGCAGCCTAGGGGGCCGTCCATCAGATGTGGTATATACATACAACGGAGTACTAATTGGTTACTTTTTTTTTTTTTTTTTTTTTTTTTTTTTTTTTTTTTTTTTGGTTACTTTTTAAAAGGTGGTATGGGGAAAGGGAGTGAAATCATATTGTTTGAAAGAAAATGTATGAAATTTAAGACCATCAGCTCAGCAATGGTGGAGAACACCTTTAATCCCAGCCCTCGGGAGACAGAAGCAGGCAGATCCCTGAGTTTGAGGCCAGGCTGGTCTACAAAGCGACTTTCAGGACAGTCAGGGCTACACAGGGAAACCCTGACTCAAAAAACAAACAAACAAACAAACAAAAGAAAAAAGGAAGGAAAGAAGAAGGGAGGGAGGGAGGGAGGGAGGAAGGAAGGGAAGGAGAGAAGGAAAGGAGAAGAGGGAAGGGAAGGAAGACTAGACATCATCATGTTAGGTAAAGCAGGTCCAATTTAGGATAACAAGTGTTTTATGCTTTCTCTCAAATTGGGTTGGCAGGGTAGGAAACACCTAAGTAGAAAGGAGGCTGTTGGAGAAGGGGACCAGGGTGAAGGGGGGATAAGAAAGAGTAATAGAATATAATCAAAACAAATTATGTATTTTACATACATGAAAATGTCTCAATGAGAACTGCTACATGAGTCAACAAGATAGCTTAGCAGGTGGAGGAATTTGCCAGCAAGCCTGAAACCTGAGCTCAATCTCTGGAACCCACATGGTCCAATAAGAGAACCAACTCCGATAGTAGCCCTCTTATCTCTAAACACAGGCCATGACAGCGATATACACACAGACACACACAAAAAAAATAAATAAATAAATGTAATTTAAAAATCCTTTGGAAAAAATTACTTTAGCTGGGTGGTAGTGGTGCACACCTTTAATCCAAGCACTTGGGAGGTAGAGGCAGGTGGATCTCTGTGAATTCGAAGCCAGCCTGGTCTACAGAGCAAGTTCTAGGACAATCAGGACTACACAAAAAATTCCTGCTCAGAAAAAAAAAATTGACTTTAATCTGTTGTAATGCCAACCACCTATAACCCAAGCACTCAGCAGAGGGAAGAGGATTACTGTAAATCTGAAGCCAGAGGTGTGTGTGGTGGCACACACCTTTAGTACGAGCACTTTAATCCCAGAGGCAGAGGCAAGCTGGATCTCTATGAGTTCAAAGTCAGCCTGGTTTCCAAAGCAAGTTCCAGGCCAGCCAGGCCTACATATCAAGCTCATGTCTCGAAAAAGAAATGGAGGGAGGGAAGGAGGAGAAAACCACTACTCTGTACAATTAATATATACTGATTTTTAAAATTATGATTTGACAATCTAAGCCCATACTTAAGTTAAATGACCTCAAGAAGCCTTTCACACGCAAACATTTAATTATAACATCTGCTGCAGACAGAACCCAGACAACCATCACAGACAATGTCAGCTTAGTGCTTTAAATCTACACCCTCAGCACAAAGTAAAAATCAGGTGTAAACAAGGGACAGAATGGGGAGGGCACTGCTTCCTGCTTCCTCTTAGCTGTTCTATCAATTAACATCAGTAAGCACCAACTGTAAGCCAAAAAGACACAGGGCATATAGTTAGATATGTGACCTGGACCAGCAGGGTGTTCTTCAGTGACAGGATCCTGAGACACAGGACCAGGGGATTGAAAGATAAGGAGACAGTTAAGTGTGGAATTTGGAGGTCTTACACAAGCTATGTCTATGCCAAGCAAGCTTAAGAAGGTACAACATCTTGTACACTATTTCCAGAGGAGAAATGGGACAGAGTAGGCAGAAATGATCACACAATGGGGCCAAGAATGAACGCTAAATCAAACAATGTTGCACAAGGGGAACACAAGGTGTCTCAAGAACATTACAGACTGAGAACAAAGCAGCCTTGGGACAGGTAGCCTAAGAGTTGAGAGTTTCAGATCCGAAGCCACAGCTCCCCCAAGGCCCTGGCCCCAGGCCAGTACTGACTTTGTCAAGCATGTGCCTGGTTTTAGAGAAGGAACAGTGTTCTTTCCCTGTATATCAGGGCCTCGAGGGAAAGGTACCAAAGCCCCATTCCAGGCTATTACTGGAGAATGTGCCTTCTCCATACATCAAGGCCACAGGGAAACCCCTCAGCTGATCAGTTCAGCCCTCAACAGGTATGGCCTGCTGCTCAGTCCTCAAGGCTTCCCAATGTGGATGGCAATCAGATATGATGGATCTAATACAACCAGAAGCAAAGAGGGGAGCTGTCACATGACCAGAGACAGGTGTCAAAGTGTGGGTGAGTAGAGACCATGATGAAGGCTGGGGGCAATCAAACTATAGCACAGATATGACCAACACTGCAGAATGCTGTGTTGAGTGAGGTTCTTGAAGAGATCATAGGTAAAAAAGGGGGAAATCGCTTTAAATGTTGGTTCTTGTATGCTCTGTACAACATATGCCACACTATAGAATCTCTTCCCAAGTCAAGAAATCATTCTTTAATCAGTTCACATCTTGTTTTGTTTTTCCTTAGTGCTAGGGATCAAACACAGTTCCTCACACATGAGAGGTTAAGTGTTCTACCAGAGTTTCTCCCCAACACAGGCGCTAATAATTACAAGTATTAGTGTTTATACCTAAAGAGTTACTAATGTTTTTCTCGGAGAGGGTGAAAAACACTTGATCATCTTTCAGAAGTCATTTCCAAGCGTGCGGTCTCCATGATCCTTTGAAGAAAATAGGAGCGAATTTTTGCAGAAAAGTTAACACAGTAGGGCCCGAGTCTGCTGTTCTTTAAAGGGCCCTTAAAAGACGAAGTTGGTATCATCAAAGAAAAGAAACAACAGATGATGCCGAGGGCGTAGGAAAATGGAAAACCTTCCTTCTTCACTGTCAGTCGGAATGCTAGCTGGTGCGGTCACTGTGAAAACCTGAGCAGAGGCTTCCCCACCACCGCCAAACAAACAAACAAACAAACAAACAACCCTAAAAACCAGAAAAGGCTCAGCAGTTAAGAACGCTGGTTGCTCCCTCAAAGGACCAGGGTTCAATACGCAAAGTCTACATGGTGGTTCACAACCACCAGTAATTCTAATTCTAGAGAACTCAATACTCTCATCTGGTCTCTGTGGGCACCAGGCATGCACATGGTGCGCACAGATATACGTGCAGACAAAACACTCACACTCATCAAATAAAAACTCTTCTAAAACTAAAACCTACCATACAGCCCAGCTATACCTCCTGGGCATATACCCTAAGAACTCTCTATCCCACCACTGAGACATGTGCGTGTCCTCGCCATTCTAGTCACACCGGCTAGGAAGTGGACCCAGCCTAGGGGTCCCCGGCTGATGAACAGATAAAGAAACTGTGGTACACATATGCAATACAGTTCTACTCTTTGTAAAGGGAAAGGCGACTATAAAACCTGCAGGGAAATGGATGGAACTAGAGAATATATTAATTGAGGTGATTCAGGCACAGAAAGGCAAACCCTGTGTGTCCTCTTTCATATATGGACCCTAGCTTCTTGTTTTTTATATACTTATCGGGAACAAGTGGAGGTTGGGGGAAATCCAGGAAAGTATAAAGGGGCCTGGAGGGGGAAGTGACAAGGGTAAGAGAACTAATAAAGCATGAAAGTCAAAGAGAGATAAGAAGGCAGCAGGGTTTAAACTAGGATAGGGGTGCAGGGTGGAGGGAGGCTTTACCCAACTTACATATAAAACACCAGAAGGAAATTTATTACACTATATGCAAATTAAAAAATAAAGAAATAAAGACACAGTTGACCCTTGCATGGCATATGAAAATGTAGAGTTCTCACCATCCTATCTGGTAAGAGAATAAGAGTTTTGTTTCAGGTGCTTTTGGGTTTTTTTGTTTTTTGTTTTTTGTTTTTGCTTTTTGTTTTTTGTTTTGAGACAGGTCTATCTATTTAGCCCAGGCTGGCCTGGAACTCACTATGTGGACCAGGCTGGCCTCAGACTCACAGAGCTCCATCTGATTCTGCCTCTCAGTGATCATTCCACCACAACAATGGCAAGTTTTTGTAACCACTGGTTTATGCTGGATATTCTTCTAGGCTAGAATGTGTTGTGTTGACATCATCAATCCCCAGAAAAGACCTCCCTTAAAACTGAATGTGGAGTGAGCCTCCTTGGTAGACACAACTTCACAGCTCCCTCCTGGGGAGCTAAGCAACTCTTACATGGGGAAAAGACACTTGGAAACTAGCCCCTGGTCTCCAGACATAGCTCCATTTTCAAGGTTCTTTTGTGACTTTGTACTGAACTCAGTACAACCACGCTGAGTCTTGTGAGCTATGGTGAATCACCAAATCTGCAGGTGGCCTTGGCTCACAGGAGAAAGAAATTCAAGACAAAAGGCCCAAGCATATTCTTCTGCCTTTCAAGTGGCTTCACATTACCTGGAAGAACAGAAGTATTATTTTTAAAACACTCAATCAATAATAAGCCTAAAAAACAGGAACCTGTGCCAGTGGCCAACTTAAATGCCTAAGGAATTCCGGCAATGTCAAGAGTACTCAGAACCAGACCATCAAGCAAACCACCAAACCACACCATGAGCTTGGGAGGAGGCTCAGGCAGTGGGAAATAGTACCAGCCAGGCTCTGAATGTGTAGAAAGAGACAAGGATAGAATCCAACCACCCAGTTCCCAGGAAACAGCAGCTGAGCTTGCTTGGGGTGTTAGAACCGTTCCCCATAGCTTGAGCCACCCACAGTTCACCAGACATCCCAAGTGCAATCCCACTCAACAACGTATGATAAGTCAGCGGTTTTGAGATGAGGCTCCAGCAAATGGAACAGGCAGGGGACAAGAATCCTCACATTCAAACATAAGGCGCTGTCGCTTGACTTCTTCCCCAGACATCTTGGCTCTGTGTTCTCCACTCTGGTTCGAAACAGAATCTGACAGTGACGATCAGTACAAGGCACAAGGAACAAGATTCCACATGAGTCCAGCAGGAAGCAGCCAAAATCCGAGAAGAAAAATGGAGGCAGCGTGAAAGGAAGGCAAGGACAGCAATGCCGAGACTGGCCAGTTCTCAAAGGTTACCAGAGTCACTGTCCGGAAATCTAAGAATATTCTCTTTGTCGTCAGAAAACCAGATGACCACGAGAGCCCTGCTTTACATACCTATATAATTTTAGGGGACGCCAAGAAAATTTATCTCAGCAAGTACAGTTAGCGGTTGCTGAGAAATCCAAAGTTCAAAGAAAAGCTGTTTCAAACATACAAGAAAATGAGCAGAATGTAGAGGAAGAGGCTGACGGCACCAGGTGGGGCGTGTGTGTGTGTGTGTGTGTGTGTGTGT
Source organism: Myodes glareolus (assembly GCF_982192425.1). NCBI lineage: Eukaryota > Metazoa > Chordata > Mammalia > Rodentia > Cricetidae > Myodes > Myodes glareolus. The sequence goes on from NC_142034.1 coordinate 62,274,538, forward strand.
GTGTGTGTGTACACGAAGGTCATAGAATTAGTCAAGTCACAAACAAATGTGTGGAGAATAAAGGAGCCCTGAGAAGTGAAAGCAATGATGTGGAAACACTATGTTAGCAATATAACCCTCTAAAAACCAGGACCCTTTTACAGCGTTTCAAAGACGTCTCAGCCTGGTTTAAAATCTAAGCTGCTTCTATAAATAATAAATTCATGACTTTTCATTAATGGGGTTTTTAAAAACCTCAAAGATGAGACCTCAAACACTAAGAGTCACCACATTTTGCTTTGGGGGTTTGCTTGAGGTTGATGTACCACACCAGGGAGGGAATCCAGGGTTTCCCAAAGTACTCTACCACTGAGCTACATCCCCACACACACTGTTGGTTTTTCTGTTCTGTTTTTGTTTTGTTTGATTGTGTGTCTACATGTGTTCTGGGACTTTGTTTTGGATTTTGTTTGTGTTGTTTTGAATTTGGGGGGCAGAAAAATCTATGTGGCACCTACTGGCCTTGAATTCCTGGGTTCAAGCAATCCCCCTATGTCAGCCCCACAACCATACCCCACACTGTAAGAGCAATGGCTCCCTTCGAACCCATCATCTGACCATTCAGTGGGTGTATCAAAGGTCCAACAAAGGACTCCCCACTGTCCCAGGAGCTTCAGCTCGGGGGCTGGAGAGATGATGGCTCAGCAGTTAGGAATACTGATTGCTCTTCCGGGGGACTAAGGTTCATTCCCAGCCCCCACATGAAGTCACCATCTGTACCTTCAGTCCCAGTGGAGCCAACACCTTCTGCTGGCCTCCATGGGCACCAAGTATGCATATGGTGCACAGACCTAGATGCAGGAAAAACAACAATATACATAATATAAAACAAAATTAATTTGGGGGATTCTTTTTAAACTTTTTTGTTGTTTTTATTGAGCTATATATTTTTCCTCATTTCCCTCCCTTCCTCTCCCCTCCACTTCTACCCTTTCCCATGATCCTCACACTCCCAATTTACTCAGGAGATCTTGTCTTTTTATACTTCCCATGTAGATTAGATCCATGTATGCCTCTCTTAGGGTCCTCACTGTTGTCTAGGTTCTCTGGGATTATGAATTGTAGTCTGGTTTTTCTTTGCTTTATGTCTAAAAGCCACTTATGAGTGCGTACATATGATATTTGTCTTTCTGGGTCTGGGTTAACTCACTTAATGTGTTGTTTTCTAGATATATGCATTTGCTCACAAATTTCAAGATGTCATTTTTTTCTGCTGTGTAGTACTCCATTGTGTAAATGTACCACATTTTCCTTATTAATTCTTCAGTTGAGGAGCATTTAGGTTGTTCTCAGGTTCTGGCTATGACAAACAATGCTGCTATGAACATAGTTGAGCACATGTCCTTGTGGTACGATTGAGCATTCTTTGGGTATATCCCCAAAAGTGGTATTGTTGCGTCTTGAGGTAGGTTGTTTCCTAATTTTCTGAGAAATCGCCATGTGATATCCAAAGCACTGTACCAATTTGTACTCCCACCAGCAATGGCAGAGTGTGCACTTTGCCCCATATTCTCTTCAGCATAAGTTGTCATCAGTGTTTTTGATCTTGGCTGTTTTTACAGGTATAAAATGGAATCTCAGAGTTGTTTTGATTTGCATTTCTCTGATGGCTAAGAATGTTGAGCATTTCCTTAAGTGTCTTTCAGCCATTTTAGATTTCTCTGTTGAGATTTCTCTGTTTAGGTCTGTACCCCATTTTTTATTGGATAATTTCTTCTTTTGATGACCAATTTCTTGAGTTCTTTTTATATTTTAGAGATCAGCCCTCTGTCCTATGTGGGGTTGGTGAAGATCTTTTCCAGAAACAAAAGTAATTTAAAAAAAAAAAAAAGATGAGGGCCGGCGATAATACGGCTTACTGGGTAAAGGCGTTTGTTACTAAGCCAATCATCTGAGCTTGATCTCAAGGACATAAACGGTAGCAGGAGAGAACTGACTCTCACAAGATGTCCTGTGACCTTCACACACAGTCGCACAAATAAATAAAATGTAACAAAAAATATTCTTTTAAAGAATGGAAATAAAGAACCTGATTGGCTATCAGAAAAGTGTGAATATCTGGCATACCCCTGCTAGTGAAACTGCCAGACCATGAAATTTATTGTTATTCAATAAATCCTGACACTGGGCAAAGACACAAGCATGTTCACCTACGTTCTTGCCACAACCACTGTTGAACTCTGACAGTATTCGGCCAGCAGTACTGGAGTGCCAGCGCTGGAGGGCTTGGTTAGTGTGATAAGAGATGAGGATGGGTGGGGGTATTGACCAGGCATATTCACACTGAGCAGTTAGACTCCTAGATTCATCAGTGCTCAACAGAAATCCATGTATGCATCCGACAGAGCAAGTACTGGAATGTTCATAGCATCACTGTTTGTAATAGCCCAAAACTACAAACAACCCACATTAATCATGGTCCAAAATGGCTATTTATTTTACAGATGTGTTACACATGTGTAGTAGGCCTTTTTCTTCTATGTACAGAGAATAGCATGTCCTGGTAGCCATGGCAACACCTGAGCAAAATAGTACAGGGACAGCCAGGTCTATGGTAACAGTAATGGCAATCTTCAGATTCTGTTTGGATGGAGGAAGGGAAGGTCATGGACCCTCTCTGAGAAATCCAGCTATCCCTCCTTCTTGCCTTCCTCCTGCTGCAATGATTGTAAAATGGAAGCTGAGTTGAAATCAGGGATCTGTTAGGCAGCATCCATGAGGTGGAGTGGAGCTTAGCATGGTCCAACTGCTTTGGTGGCACCTACACGCCTGTAAGTAACCCCTCACTATAAGGAAGCAAAATAAACTCACTGGTTCCCCAAGGAGAACTTCTAGCAGAGTCGTACTGTGGTCCATCACTGGGGCCCTATCTAGGGTGAATATAAATATTTTGGAGTCTCTCTGGGAAAAGTCAATGCAGCAATACTACAGCAATAAGAACAAACAAACCTTATTTTCTCTAAAGAACATGCACAATCCTCACAAAAGGTAATGCTGGTGGGAAGCAGTCGGGCACAGAAGAACACAGACGATCTGTTCGCATTAACACAAAATGGAAGAGCAGGCAAAACTCAACGACGTATTAGAAATCAAAACAGTGGCTATCCTTCGTGATGAGCTGTCTGAGGTCATGAGAAAGGAGCTTGTCACCTTGGAGCCAGAATAAAACCCCTTGGCAGCTGAGAAGCAAGAACCCCAGCACAAAGACCAACACCTGTGCTAAAGGCTGCCAAAGGCTGAGGCCTGACAGCATAGGACACTGGGTAGGGCATCACCCTTCCCCAGCCACCGCCAAAAGCTCTCAAACAAGATTTCACCTTGTTTATGTGACGACATCTTGTCTTCCGGCATCCCAGTGGACCAGACTTTAACCTTATCAACTGTAATTCTGTCAGGTGCCCCTCGGGAACCACACAGTGATAGGACAGAAACTGCAAACTCATCAAAATCCTAGCTATGACTTGTAAAAACAGCGAGCCGGGCTCTCTCCTCCCTGAAGCCACAGTCAGACCTGGGTGTGTTTCACTTTCCTATTTCTCGTGCCTAAGCCCATATAAAACATCTTTAATAAAATATCCAAGGCTAGTCCTGAAATTACCTTTTAGTATCAAAGCCATAAATGCTGATGTGAACCTGAGTTCAGGTTTCTAACTCTAGAATTCCTCAGGCTGCTGAGATGCAGTGGGAAGCTGTACCTCCTTTACCCCAAAATGCTAATGGAATGAGGAAGACTCAAGGAAATAGAGAAAGTCATTTCTTATTCGAGGGCTGGTTCTGGTTATTAAAATTCATTAAACTATACATTTATAGTTTGCATGCCTTTATGCTTGCATCCCAAAGAGCAGCTGTCACAAAATATATGGGTACATAACCGTATATGGAGTAGAAAATATATTTAACTTTCAAGTCTTGAGTCAGATTAAAAATGGAATAAAAACACAATCCAGCCAGGTGTACATGTACTTGAATCCCAGTATTTATGGATCTCTGTGAGGTTCACAACATAGTGAGGTTTGCCTCAAAATAAAATAAAAACAAACAAAACCTCAATCAAACAAAAAGTAGGTGGGGGGAGGGAGTGGAGACGAGCAATGAATAAGAATAAACAACAGAAAAAAATAAGACAGTAGAAGTAAGCCCAAAGTATCAACAGTCTAAATAAACACTGGTGGGTTAGAGCAGAGGCCAGGGAGACGGCTCAGTGAGGAAAGCACCTGCCGCTAAGCCTGCTGACCCGAGTTACCTCCCTGGGACACACGTGACAGAGGCAGGTAACCAGCTTTCACTAGCTGTCTAGCTGTCCTCTGGCTTCCACATGAGCGTCCACAGTCACACACACACACACACACACACACACACACACACACACCTACACACACAAATATGTACACACACAAAAGAAATGAATAAAATATAAGGCAAAAGCTGCCTATTGAAAAGTAAAAATATGTATCTGTCAAGATGGCTGTGTGGAGAGAGAGGGAAGGACACGGGAGTCACAGGAAGGTAAAAGAAATAATGTTTTACGGAAAACAGTTTGGTGAATTCCCAAAAATCTTCAAAAAGCCAATTAGTGTATAAACTAGTTATTCCAACTTCTACATGTATTCATTTCTCAAAAGAATTGAAAACAGATTCTCGCAGAGAGACCATACTCCCATGGTCACTGACAGTCCCTGACATGTGAACGCAGCATGTATCCGACAGAAGGGCAGATGACCAGAAGATGAGCGCTGTGGGCGTACACAGAGAGCGGAATGCTAGCCTGCAAAAGGAAGGGAACTGCGACAGGCAACATGGAGTCCTTCGGAAATCATGTTAAAACAAAATACTCCTGTCCCTGAAAACCAGCTATCGCGTGAAATACCATCTGAAATACCTAAGCCTGGTCACAGAGCCAGAAAGAGTGACAATCCTGGGGTCTGGGGAGAGGTATGTGTTTCCAGTTTCATTTTCAAGATGGGTGGGCGACAATGACAACACTGGCAAAGCAGGGGCCTAAAAGTAGGTTAAAGGTCACAAACTCCCGGTTCACTGCATCACAAAATCTATCTTTTGGTCTCCTTTCCCTTCAGTGATATGGTAGCCTGGAGATCCCCAAATCTCCCAGCTACAAAATCTTTCAAAAATAGTAATACATGCACAAGCTGTATACACACACACACACACACACACACACACACACACACACACACGGAATTAGTTTAAATAAAGAAACATGGGGAAACCCAAGTCCAAGAATGCACACAAAATAAAGGTATTCTCAGATATCATCAACACAGTTTGTCATGACTGAATGAGATTTTTAAAAGTATACCTAAAGGAACATGAAAATAGTCCTAAGAAGGCGGTCTGTGACAGGAAACGGAATGGAGAATGTGGAGAGTGACAGACAGGTAGATAACGCAAGCCTTGGTGAATGTGATGAACACGGACTTACAAGACTAGAGCTGCAGCAATGCTGAACCCGAGGGTTAAGGTAAAGAAAACACAGCTCAGGTCACAGGGTGAAACTGGACATCTTAGACCTGCTCGGCACAAGAGCCAAATGATTAAATAGAGGAATCGCATTTTTGGCCCAAAAGGACCAGAGCTTGAACACGATAAATTGAAATAAGTAGAAAGAAGCATAAAGTTTAATAACAAAAATTAGCAATGTAGGAAGTAGGAAGATAAAAATCAATAGCATTAATCAGTAAATCTTTGAAGTGATCAAGAAAAGAAGCATTATACATCAGCCTGACCAATAAAAGGGAGAAAAGGTGGGCATGATCAAAGTACATGATATACATGTGTGAAAATGCATGAAAGCCATTGTTTTATACAATTAACACATACTAACAAGAAGAAGAACAAGAGAAGCCTCAAAGTATTAGTATTAATAAGAATAATAACATCATATATACATGAGTTTATCTTCTCAAAGTGAATAGGTACCAGATGCTAGCATGTATTGATTATCAATAACGCGAATGGTTTCCTGAGACAATGAAGGGTATTAATATGATTAAAGCAATAGGCCAACTGTGAGCAATCAATGGTTATGGACACAATTGAAAAGGTGGCTGAAGGGTGGTATCGGCTTCCTAAAGCATCCAGTGGCAGCCCAGGCGGTCTGCAGGCAGTTCATGCCAGACTTCAAGGAACAGATCATTCTTCTGTTCCAATGAAAATGATAGGAAGTCCCCAGCCAGATTGGTGTGAACAGCACAGGCATAATTACATGGCAGGAGGAATAGTTCATAGCATTGCCACTTACTACCCCTGAGGAAAATGTCAGCTTCTCGATCTAGCAAACAAACCAAACATGCATTTAAGGTGGTGTTTTATTGTTGTTGGGGGGGGGTAGTTGTTGGGTTTTTCGGTTTGTCTTCAGTTTTTTGTTTGGTTGTTATTATCTTTTTTTTTTTTTTTTGAGACAGGGTCTTGCCATGTAGCACAAGCTGGCCTCAAACTCATTCTTCTTGCCTCAGTCTGAAACACTGGAATTACAGGCATGAGCTACTATACACAGCTCCAAAGAGTCAGTATTACAGGATTCTAGTTTGAATATCCAGCAAAATAATAATGCATTAGAGTTTATTTAAGAAGGAAATCTTACATGGTCATATCAATACATGCTGTACAAAAGCATGGGGGAAAAAATTAAAAAAAAATAATTAAAAAAAAAGCATGGGGGATCCAATCAGGTATGAATAGAAAAACACTTTAACATAATAGAGTACCCTTACAGAAAAGACGGGGGGAGGGCACTTCTCTAAAACCAAACAAGACAAAAAATGTCCTATGGTGCTTCTTAAGAAACGAGAACATTATCCACCTGGAGCATCCACACATTAGCTTTAAAACTAGCACTAAAACTGGAGCAGGCTTGAGAGAGACCACTGTGTCACCTCTAAAAATGCTCTCTGTGGCCAAATGCGGTGGCTCACTCCTGGAGTCCCAGCGCTCAGGAAGTGGAAGTAGGGGGCACTTTCAAGTCCAGTCTGGGCCACATAGCAATTCCAGACCAGTCAGAACTTCCTAGGGAGACACTTTCTCGAAAACAAAAACAAAATAACTGCAGTGTGAGACCTAGACCATCCAAAGACAGTTAGCGAGACCCTGCATCATAATAATCAACAAACTTGATGACTTTGTGTTAATCGTGCAAAACTATTTCTCTTAGACTAGGGAATTAGAATTGACAAACCTCTGCCCCCACCCTCCATCTCCGTCTTAAACGTTGAAAAAACAGTGTTTGAAACCGGATAACCAAATCTTATGAAACCAAAAACTGATCAGAAGGGTTCGGTCGTGACTTCACTCAAAAGAACTTTATCTCTTGCCTCCAGCCACTGCAGTTACTAATGGATACCCATGTCAACCACTCCGACTTAATTCATCCGATAGAGGGCAAGGAAGAGCACCTTCATGGGATTTTCTTTTCCAAAGCGTATACTGCTTATTATATAAACTTGTGTGTTGGCTTATGAAGCTCCCACAAATTCATACTAATATATTCAGAGTCAAACTTGTCTTAAAAAATAAATAAGCATATAAAACTAATTTTGTTCCGTGGGTATTAAGAAAAAGAGACCGGCACTGTTGCGCTCGCGCCAGGCTGCATACTGCGGGGACACGCACCAGCATCCACACAGTTCCCTGCGCTCCCAGGCATCCTAGAGACCCGCAGCCCGAGCTCTAGGCAATCACCTGAGCAGGTCGCAGCGGCTCTATGGAAGCGCACTCGGGGCACCAGTGTCCCGCCGGCACGCACGCACCTGTCCGGAGGCAGGGGACTCCCCAGGGCCACAGCTGCCGAGCCACCTGGCCTCCGTGCCAGGATACTGCGCCAAAACGGAAGGGAGGGCCGGCCACCTGCGGTCCCCACCTGCAGCGCGATGCCAGCGCTGCCCGCCGCCTGGGTACCCAGGACCGCAGCGCGTCTTCCCAGAGGGGCACCCCGCATCTTAGAGACAGGACTCCTGCACCCGCGTCTTGCCCGCTAGACCTGAGACAAGGCAGCTCAGGAACAGAGGAGAGGGCGGCCCAGACCCCGACTCACCCGCCGTGGTTCACTCGCACTGGACTCCCGAGCCACCGCAGCCCACTGCTGCCGCGGCTTTCCGCGCTCACGGATGCTACCGCGAAGGTCCCAGTGAGCCCACCGGCGCATTCCTGATGGACACCTCCAGGGGGAGCCCGCGTGCCGGCGCGAGGTTTCCTGGGAGATGTAGTCCAGGAGCCTCGGCGGTCCTCGGTGGGAGGGGTTTCTTTCCTGCAGCCTCCCATGTGTTCTCACCATCTCAACCTCCATTGATGGACCCTAGATGATGGAGCATCTCACCGAGGGAGGGGGGGGGGGGGCGGAAAAGGGAGAGGGGCTGACGGGGAGAGAGAGAGAGAGAGAGAGAGAGAGAGAGAGAGAGAGAGAGAGAGAGAGAGAGAGAGAGAGAGAGAGAGAGAGAGAGAGAGAGAGAGAGAGAGAGAAAGTGAGAGAGTCTGTTAGGTTTTGGGTCGGGTCAGTTTTTGCGGAGCTGGGAATGAGAACTAAAACCTCATACATGCTAGATAGGTGGTCTACCCCTGAGCAACATTCACAACACTATTTGGTTTTATTTATTTATTGTATTTCTTTAAAAAAAAAAAACCTGAGACTGGGACCTAGTAATTTGCTTTTTTAACTTATAAACCTTTGACATAGTTTTGAAGTAGATTGAAGTTTGAGAACTTGACTAAGCTTCCCTTGTTTCCTTCAAAGGACTCCATGACTCATTTGGCATTGACTACTCCCCACCACCCTCTCCCCTCCTCCTCCTGCAGATACACTGTAGGGACCACTTATGTTCCAGTCCAAACCTCCCCCTCATTCTAGCCCTCCTCCCTCAACATCTCTAGGACGTCTCTGAGACCCTGGAATTGAACAAGGTCAAGACCACATTGAGGATTGTCACTTCCCTCAGCCTGCTTCTCCCGAGGTGGACCGTGCGTCTGGGAGCTGAAGAACATCTTCTGTATTTATTAACATAAAAGTCACCTTAGACTGTTAAATATGCATGGACAGATGGCAGGCTTGTGAGTCATACTTGAGGTAGTGAGAACAAAACCCAGCCAAGTCTTTTCAGATGCAAAGGGGAGCGGACAAGAGGTCTTGGGACTAGAAAATGCTATTGAAGGAGGGCTTTCTGTTTTAGGTTGGCCTTTGTTGGTGTTTTGCTTTGTTTTTATGATGAGAGCAACTTCAACAGGTTAAAGTGTTTATGAAAAGAATTTCATTGAAGGACAGTTCAAAAAAGTTAATACTGCATGACTCCCCAGCAGACTGTGCACGGATAAGAAGGAAAAGGTGAAGTTAGGTGTGGTGATGCAGGCCTTTAATCCCAGCACTCAGAAGGCAGAGGCAGGTGAGTTCAAGGTCAGCCTGGTCTACAGAGTGAGTTCCAAGACAGCTAAGGTATTATACAGAGAAACCCTGTTGTGGAGTAGAATATTTGTTTAACTATGTAGAAATGTGTTGTTACTTTACCTTGCCTACCTAAGCACTTGCTTGTTCTAATAAAAAGCTGAATGGCCAATAGTTACACAGAGGAGGGATAAGCAGAACTGGTGGGCAGAGAGAAAAGGGGAGCCAGGCAGACAGAGTCTAGCCAGCTAGACATGGAGGAGGCAGGAAAGCAGGATGGACAGACAGTACACAGATGAGGTCAACGAGCCTCTGGGCAGCACATGTATTAATAGAAATGGATTAATTAAATTAAAGAAAGATAAAAGCTAGCTAGAAACAAGCCTAAGCTAAGGCCAGACATTCATACTTAATAATAAGTCTTCCTGTCATGACTTGGGGACTGGTAATCGAAGAAAGCCTCCTACAAAACCCTGTATCCAAAAAAACAAAAAAAAACAAAACAAAGTCCCTATGCTGTAAGATGGGGAAAGCACAAAAGAAGAAAGATGAAGGTTTCCTGTAATAGAGAGGAGAAAGTCAGAGCGGTTTTCTCTGAAAAAGAAATGAGGATATTAGCCATGAGAATGAGTAGGTCATGTGCATGTGCTTGTGTGTGTGTGTGTGTGTGTGTGTGTGCGTGCATATGCATTGGGTGTTTGTGATACTGTAGAAAAAAAGAACCCAGAAAGGAGTTCCTGCTAGCATGGAGTATTGACAGCTCCCAGATCAGGCAGAGAGACTGGAGGGTGCTCTGGACTGGATGACTATGTCCCCTTTCAGATTTTGCAAGACAATCCCCAATGGTGATGTTCGATGTTCACAGGTGGAGTCATTAGGGGGTAATGAGTCAGAGACTTCAGGAAATGGATTGGTGTGTTCATAAAAGGGTTGTTCCCTTGCCCATTTGATCGTGTGAGGACATAGCAAGAAATTGCTATCAATTGATCAGGAAGTGAACTTTCACCAGATACTGAGTCAGCCTTGATCTTAAACACCTGGAGGCCCGTGAGACTCTATCTCCATTGTCTAAGCCACCCAGTCCATGGTACTTTTCTTATACAGCAGTCAGGTAGACAGGGAGATGGGTGGTAAGCACGAATCGAGTTAGGTTCACCTCGTGCCCTCTGTGAGCTGGACAGTAGCCGGCTGTCCGGAGAGAGAAGTGCAATGGAGGCCTCTGTGATTGCTGTCTTAATAAGAAGTAAGCAGACATGGGAAAGATGGCTCGCGTGTAAAGTACCTGCCGTGAAAGCATGAGGAACTGAACTGGAAACCCCAACCGCAGGTAAAGTCAGACTGGGTGGCATGTATCTGTAACTCCTTCAAGGATATTGGAGACAGAGACTGGAGGACCCCAGAAGCTTGGGCCAGGTAGCCTGGTGTACACAATGGCAAACAACAAAGACTCCATCTCAAGGTGAAAGGCAAGGACTGAAGCCTGAGTTTATCCTCTGGCCGAGAACATGCTCTGCTGTGACACACTGTGTTAACGCTTAAACACATGCACACAAGTCAGAGAGAGAGAGAGAGAGAGAGAGAGAGAGAGAGAGAGAGAGATTTTGTTTTGTGTTTTTGTTGCTGTTTGTCTCTTGTCATTATTTTGGTTTTGGTTTGGGGCCAGGTTTTTTTTGTTTTTTGGGTTTTTTTTGGTTTTTATTTGTTTGTTTTTAGCCCTGGATGACCTGAAACTTGCTACTGGTCAAGACCAGACTGTCCTTGAACTCACAGAGCTCAGTTTACCTCTGCTTCCCAAGAGCTGGGATTAAAGGCAGTGCACCTCCAGGCCCAGCACACAAAAAGGTTTTTTTTTTTTAAATGGAAATAAAACAGGAAGAAGACAGATAGTGAAAAAGCTTAATCTGAGCACTCGGGAGACAGAGGCAGGCAGATCTCTGTGAGTTCGAGGCCAGCATGGTCTACAAGAGCTAATTCCAGGACAGGCTCCAAAAGCTGCAGAGAAACCCTGTCTTGGAAAAAAAAAAGTTCAGAACACAGAGTTAAACATGGCTTCCTGGAAACTACAGTCTCTCTGGTGAACTCTGTAGTGTACAGAGACTAGGCTACCAGCTACTGTAGGTGTACCAAAGAGTTCCACAAAGAGCCAGGAATGGAATATAACAAAGGTTTATATATTTGGGGATAAACTCACAGTAAGGATAGCGATGCACAGTCTGAGACCACACCTAAAATGGACCAGTATCTAAAAGGCTATTGGCTGTGGGAGGTTCCACAACAAGCTACTGCCTGTGGGCTGGAGACAACCACCAGCACCAGACACTAGGCTGAGCCACATGCAGCTGATACAGCAGTTGAAGATTTGTCTCAGGCAATCAGAGAATGCTGCAGATTCTTGGAATGCTTAGGAAAGCCAGACCCAGAAACAGAAAACCACTAAAAAAGGTATAGTATGTTTTAAAATGTGTAGGCTTTAAAAAAAAATAAAAATGGGTATAAACAGTCATAAAAATAGTTTATAAATAGTAAGATAAAGTCTTTAAAGAGAAAATAATATTAAAATGATAAGCCATGTAAAGATGGAACGTATACAGAGGAGCCTGGATCCTATATGGTATCTTGCTGATTTTGAATTTTTCGAATGTTAATAAACAGAAAACAATGACTGCTGGGAGACTGAACTGTGGAAGGGACTCCTGAATCAAACCAGCCTAGATATTTTAAAAATGTCTTAACTTCAAAATGAAAGTTAAAAAAAAATATGTTGCATTGGAGAAGAGGTTATGTTTTTGTTTCTACAGAAAATGAAAGATTTTGGATTCTTGCAAGGTTTATAGGTATCAGATTTGATCAGGGAGACTCCCTTAAAGTCCTGACTACAGATGTACATAAATAAACCTAAAAACTATAAGACAACTTATGTCTATTTTACCTGCTCAAACATAAAACAAAAAAATATCATCTTTGGCTAGCTTGTATACAGCACACAGTCCACATAGACATGTATGTTACCTGTGAAAGCTTGTGTGTTAATGCAGATATGTGTGTTCCCTTTGAAAGTTTGTGTGTTTTCAGAGCAAAGGGACCAGATACCAATTAAAATGGATGGCACAGGTGATCCAGTCTCTCAGAGTGCCTCTGCTACAGTTTCCTCAGAGTTCTGCATCCAGAACAGTTTCAAGGCCACTGGTTAAGATGGTTCAGCCTAACAAATTATACTAGCCAGAACTTCAGATAATCCTTGCACTTTCCCATTACACAGAGACTGGACAACAAATGTTATGGCTAGCTCTCCCAGGACTTGACAATTATCCCAATTTTCCCAGGGTCTTCTAAAGATGTCAGTGCTCTAAACAACAGGAGGCAGTCTAGAGAACACAACACCTACATTCCCAAGAGGTGAGGTGGATGGTTTTTTGTGGGTTAAGGATGTTTGTCGTCACTTAGAGGTGTTGGTTACAAATTGTTACTGACCATGGTCGGGGAGAAAGCTAAACATAGGAGATTAGATTCAGACTTCTCTTTCTGAAGAGAAAAGAAGGGATATAGCATAGAAATGATGTGATAAAAGGGTGGATTGTTGAATCTACTTTTGAATAACCACTAGTCTCAAGTATTTTACATTGGTAGGGATCTTTGTCTACTGATACAAATTTAAGGTTATTTTGTAATACTGTATATATGTTCCTACTCTTGTTTAAGGTATTATACCTACACAGCTTATTTAACAATGTAATCTAAATTTCTAGACCTTGAGAGTTATTATTACAAACTATTTTGGATAATTAAGAAATATGGGTTAGTAGTCATCTAACAATCAAATTTGTGGCCATGTTAGGTATGTTTGCAAGGACAAACACAAATATATTTTAAATAGAAAGACGGTCTTCAAACACTTAAAGGACCTACAAAATACTGCAGTTAAGATATTTTAATAACAAAAGATTTTTCAAAAGATAGTGAGACATGTCTGTTCCTGGCAACACCAATCTGCTTCATAAAAGGATGATGGGCATCAAAGAACCTCCATATGGAGTTTGTTTTCTTTGTGTCAAAAACTAGCCATTTGGGCAAGAAACTGTCCTTACCTCAACTGCTGACAATATGCTGTCCAAATTGGACAAGAAAGACACAAAAGAAAGTGACTATCAAACTTTGCCAGGTAACCTCGGGTGCATGGGGGGGGGTGGGTGGGAGGGTTGTTGGAAGGGGAGAGGGTTAGAGAGAAGGGAGTAGGGGAGGAATGGGGAAAACTCGGGGGACTGAGATGGGGGAGGGAGGAAGGATGGATATGGGATCAGGGAAGAATATATCTCAACTAAGGGAGTCATTTTAGGGTTTACAAGAGACTTGATTATAAATGGGATCCCAGGTCCAAGGAGAGATCCCCAGACTGTTCTTTAGACAGAGGAGAGGGTGCCTGAACCGGCCTTGGCCTATAACCATACTGATGAAGATTTTGCTTATCACCATAGATCCTTCATCCGACGATGGATGGCGATATAGACGGAGACCCACATTGGAGCACTGGACTGAGCCCCCCATGGTCCAAATGAGGGGCAGAAGGAGGAAGAACATGAAAAAAAAACTCAGGACCCGCGAGGGGTGCGATCACCCACTGATACAATCTAATGAGAGTTCACCAAGACCAGTTGGACTGGGACTGAACGAGCATGTGATCCAACCAGATTTTCTGAATGTGGCCAGATTCTCTGAATGTGGCTGGCCCGGAGCCTTTCTGAAAAGCCACTGACAATGACACTGGGACTTGTTTCCTCTGCATATACTGGATTTTTGGGATCCAGTCTGTTTGGATACTCACCTTTGTGGACCTGGAGGGAGGGGAGAGGAACTTGAACTTCCCACAGGGCTGGAAGCCCTGACTGCTCTTAGGGATGGAGAGGGAGGAGGAGGGGGAGGGGGGGAGTGGGAGGGTGTTGGGAGGAGGGGCAGAAATGGAAACTTTCATAATTTAATAAACTTTGAAAAAAAAAACTTTGCCAAGACAGAGTCAGACAGTCCTTTAAAATTTCCTGCTTCAAAGAAAAGTCTGTCAGATGGATACCCCAATGTCACAAAGGAACAATGGGGTGACTATCCAGGCAGTCAGATGCCTCTGTCATTTCATATTTTTGGAAGTTGCTTGCTCTTCACTTCCTGCTCACTCAGGTAATATTATATCCTTCTGGGTGCTTTGATGAAGTTGAAAATTAGATAGTTATAATTTTCTTAATTATGATAGAAGGTAAATTAGGTACTCACCAAGATAGTATTAATAACAGAGTATTTTATCTGAACTTGCCAAATGCAAATAGACTGAACATTGTAAACGTAACTCATACCAAATAATTATTTCTATTGTATATAGTTTTACTATGTTAAAGTTAAAACCCTTTCCTTTTTATTTAGACAAAAAGGGGAGAATGTTGCTAGATGTTTGATTACACTGTATAAAGATATGTCACTGTGATTGATCTAATAAAAAGCTAAATGGACAATAGCTAGCCAGGAGGTATAACAGGGAACTTGTGGGCAGGGAAAGCTCTGGGAAAAAGAAAGGTGGAGTCACCAGCTAGATGGAAAGGAAGCAAGATGGGAATTACAGAGTAAAGGTAACCAAGCCAACTAAAAGAACGTAGATTAAAAGACATGGGTTGATTTAAGTTAAAGAGTTAATGAGACAAGACTGAGCTGGAAGTCAAGCATTTATAATTAATAAGTCTCCATGTCATTTTGTGTGTGTGTGTGTGAACTGGTGACCCAAAGAAAAAAAATGTATCCACACGAGGGCCTAAGTTAGAGGAAGGATGTGTAATAAGCACAAGAGATTCTACTGATAGAGGATGCAAAGTACATGGGATCCCTTTCATAAGGATGGGTTCTATTCACTGGGAGACAAAGCTCGGGATTAGGCCCTAAAAAATACTCAGGATTTTGAGACACTCAAAGCTGGCTCCATGGAAAAGCAAAAAGGCCACTGGTTGAAAAGGCATCCTTTCCTTCCCTTGAAGAAAATAGGGGAGTGTTTAGCACTTGGTTCCTCCAAGGCTTTCTCTAAGCTGTGCCTTCTACATGTCACAACCCTCCAAAGAACAACATAATCCAGTCCAGTTTCCCCAGTGTTTCTTGATCTTTCCACAGTTCTTTGGCGCTCATTCACCTTTCTCCCTCCCCTCTGTTCTCCTGGATGACCCCTCTTTCCCCGATGTTTAGGTCTTCCATTTCCATATATTTATAGGTTTTTCGAGACAGGGTTTCTCTGTAGCTTTGGAGCCTGTCCTGGAACTAGCTCTTGTAGACCAGACTGGCCTTGAACTCTCAGCGATCCACCTGCCTCTGCCTCAGAAGTGCTGGGATTAAAGGCATGCGCCACTACCGCCCAACCCCCTTAGATCTATTTTGAACATCCAGTGTCATCTTAGAAAACTGAACGTCCCCTAGCACCACCGTGCATCACCCTGTCTGGAGCTCCACTTCGTCAACCACACTGTCGCACAACAGAGTGACCACTCCTGCGTTCTTTTCTATGTTGTCTTTTACTATTATTTTTTATGTATTTTACATCCTGACTGCAGTTTCCTCTCCTCCTGTTCCTTCCCCCTCGGCCCCCTCTGCTCCCCCATCCACCCCTCCTCTGTAACACTCCCTAGGCTCTGACCTTACTTAACTCCTGCAGCTTTCTCGCCTTCAGCATGAGTTTAGCCCTTCTCTCAGACAAGCCTGCTGAGCTTTGCGTTAGGTGGGTGAACTGTGTGTTCCCATCATTGTCTCATCTCGATTGTGGAGAACCTGGGTCACACATGTGATGAATGAACAAACTGCACAAAAGCAAGGATGACTCAACATTATAAAATCTGTGTTGTTCTCTTATAGAATAGTAGAGAGAAAAACTGGGTACCCCAAAACCATTTAATAAAATAATAATGGTAATCCTGCTCCCCTCCCTCAACAGGGTTTCTCTGTGTAGCCCTGGCTGTCCTGGAACTCCCTCTTGTAGACCAGGCTGGCCTCAAACTCAGAGATCCTCCTGACTCTGCCTCCTGAATGCTAGGATTAAAGGTATGCGCCACCACTACCCGGCTTAATTTCTCTTTCAAATATGTTGAGTGAGTTTATAAACACAAGGGAAAAAAATATTTAGTATCAGGGTCTCATGATAGATCCATAGCTGTCCTGGGTCTCACCACACAGAAGAGGGTGGCCTCAAACTCACAGAGACCCACCTGCCTCTGCCTCCCGAGTGCTGGGATGAAAGGTGTGCGCCACCACACCTGGCACCTCACAAAAAATTTCTAACAAGCAATCTAGCTATCATAAACCTTTTGAATTTTTTTATTGTTTATTTATTTATTTGTTGCACGGGTGGCTGTACCCTGTGTAAATGTGAAGGTCAAAGGACAACGCACAGGTGTCAGTTCTCTCCTTTGGCCACGATCCAGCGATGGAGGTCAGGTCTTCAAGCTCCGCAGCAAGAGACTTTCCCTGACAAGCCATCTCCCCGGCCCACACCACACATCTTTTAAAAACCAGACATGGGGTGCACCCCTATAATGCCAGCAACTAGGAAATGGGACAAGCAGATCAGAAGTTCAAGGTCATTGTCACCTGAACCAGCAAATTTGAGGCCAACCCAAGCTGCTCTCCTGCTAAGCCTCATGTTCTTAGCCCCGAGTTCTAGCTAATCAGCTGAAATCAGGGAGACCACCACGAGTGCTAAAAATAGCTCCCACTGAGCTCCACCCACAGCCACTGACAGGTACTTAACAGTTCCCAGCATGCCTTCTGTTGGTGTGTCCGGTTGGTTTGTCTCAAGTTTTCTCTCCAGTAATTTCTTCAAGATAATTCCTTTTTGTTTTGTGTCTTGGTCTGTGGTGCAGTGAGCGTCACATTCCTTGGTGAAACATTAGAAGTTACCCCATTCAAAGTAAAGGACTCTGCGCAGTCATCTAGCCCCCCCCAATCAAGAAATGAGCAGCAATCAAAGCCCTACTGGGGCAGCAAGATGGCTCAACAATAAAAGTGTGCATGCATGTGCACGCGCGCAGCACACACACACACACACACGCACGTGCGCGCGCACACACACACACACACACACACACACACACACACTGGAGAGATGGCTCAGCAGTTACAGAATGCTGGCTGCTCTTCCAGAGAACCTGTGTTCAATTCCCAGCACCCACATGGTGGCTCACAACTGTCTGTAACTTCAGTTCCAGGGGATCTGGCACCCTCACACAGAAATACATGCATGCAGTACACGACATAAAAATAAAATAAACATTAAAAAAACACACACAATAATAATAATGTTAACAATAATTAAAGGCACTCCAGGATTGCAGTTGGTGACAAAGACAATGCAGGAGTTGCTGCAAGCATGCAATAGGTCCTACCTCTTCTAGGGGCTGCAGTGGGGAGGCCATTCCTCTCTCCACTGGTGCTCTAAGCTGTGATGTCTGCTTTGTCAAAGGGAGTGCCATCAAGAAGTTTGGAATGTACAATGCAAAGGCAAAGCAAACTCTGAATCATGACTCATTTCACTAACTGGGCACCTGATGGCAGTGGAAGGACCTTGCCACTTTGTTTGTGCTGAAAGGCCCTGTGGGAGGCTCTTTGGCTTTGGCCTATCACTATTACTGTAACAAGACCTGAAACAATCAACTTATAAAGAGAAACATTGATTGTGGCCCACTGTTTTGGGGTTTCTGTCCATTGTCTATTGGCCTCCCTGCTTAGGTCTGAATGGAAGGGCAAATCTGCTCACTTAAGGTCCAGAAAGCAAAAGAAAAGAACAGGTCCTGTGCAATGTCCCCTTCTACAGGCATTCCCTCAATGACCTGAATGCTTTTCATAGGCTCCGCCCCTCAAAGGTTCCAGCTCCTTCCAAAAATGCCAAATTGGGACCACACCTATAACACAGGTACCTCAGGACCCTTAAGACTAAATATCACAGGACTGGAGAAATGGTTCAGCAATTGAGAGCACTGACTGCTCTTCCAGAGGAGTTCAATTCCAAGCACCCACATGGTAACTCACACCTATCGTAATTCCAGAGGATCTGACACCCTCACAGAGACATACATGCAGGCAAAACACCAATGCATATAAGATAAAAATAAATCATTAAAAGAATTTTGGAAAAGACTAAATATCACTGTTGAACCCTCAACAAATGGCTCTCTGTCATTCAAATAAATTCTTTTTATGCTTAAGAGAACCAGAGATTATACCTGTTTCTACCAACCAAAATCACTTGGTGAGCGTACCAGGGCCCTCATGCACAAGAGAAATGTCAAACCTTCTCTAAGCAGTGGTAAATTGTTTAGTTCTTGCATAACACAGCTGTCCTGCTTAGTTTTATGTTAACTTCCATGAGCTAGAGTCATTTCAAGTGAGATTATCCAATAGGCAAACCTGTGGGGCGTTTCCTTGATCACTGATTGATGTGGGAGTGTATATGTGTATGTATTTGTATACATATATACACACTGAAGATCACATTAAGATCTCTAGGGAAGGACTTCTGTTCACATGGAAATGAACTAAAACCTCAGAATAGTACTAGAATAGCAATGTAATTCAATCCAAAAATAAAATTTAAATCAAAGATGGCTCAGAATTATCTATTTGCAAAACCTATATATATACTACATACATGAATAAATGTATATATGCATGCATGTACACACACACACACACACACATATATATATATACATTCTCGTTGTAATCATTAATTTTTAAGAGGACCAGGAAACTGGATATGGTGGCACACATCTGTATTGAGAGGTTAAGGCAGAAGGATTGTCAGGAGTTCAAGGCCAGACTAGTCTACAGTATTAGATTTGGTCTTAAAGCACAAACAAATAAAACAACAAGAATAACCAAGAAAACAAACAGACTACCCAACCGCATTCCTCATCCCCCCCCTCCAAGAAGCATTGCAGCAGATCAGATTTAGATGCAGGACTTTGCTGCCACCTAGGGGACTCATCTAGTAGTGACCCATTTGCAAAATTCAGAGTCCCTATGGCTAGAGGCTTTTAATTAAATAAAGCAAAATTCCTTGGAGTTTTGAGCAAGAACTTTTATATTACCTTATAATGGAAGCTAATAATATTCTGGGCCATGAACACATTTTAAGAGGTGATTTAATAACGGACTTCCTCTGAGACATCACATACCTGTTCAGGAGTCAGAGCACTGAAAACCACACTCGCGTTTAGTTCCCAGGAGAGAAGCTCTGTACCAGCGCGTGGTGCAGATGTTTTTGTCTTCTCACATTTTCTAGAAGTCACTTGCTCGCATTTCCTGCTTGCTCAGTTAATATTATATCCTTCTCGGGTCTCTGAGGAAGTTGAAGACGCGATAGTTATAGTTTTCCTTGTCTACCAGACTCAGAAAAGAAATTCACTAAAGAAATGTAAAGTACATAAGGTTGAGAGATATAAAAAGATAATTTCGAATTGGTAATGCAAGTTAGAATAGAAAGTGAATTAGGTACAAGACTTTGGATACACGAAGATAGGACAGATAAAAGAATATTTTCTCTGATTTTTTTTCAAATATAAATAGACTAGACAATGTTTATGTGCTTATTGACTGTATATATTATATATAGTTATTGTACTTATTGTATACAATTTTTCTTCTATTAGTTATAACCTTTTTATTTTAGACAAAAAGGGGAAATGTAGTGATATATTTTGTTTTAATGAATAAAGTTTGCCTGAAGATCAGAGTACAGAGTTAAATCACTAGAGGCCAGGCAGTAATAGCACACACCTTTAATCCAAGAACTCAGGGGACAGAGGCAGACAGATCTCTGTGAGTTCAAGGCCACCTTGGACTACACAAAACTAGTCTAAAAGAGAAACAGAGCTCACACCAAGTTTGGGATCCCACACCTTTAATCCCAGGACTAGGGAAGTGGAGACCATAGTACTATGACTGGGAGAAGAGAGGAATACCAGACAGGGACGACAGGAGCTCATTGCAGTCTGAGGAGGCTGAGGACAGGCTCCCCCTCAGTCTGAGCGTTGGGAGAGGTAAAAGGTCTCTCCAGTGGCCGGACGCACTGCTTCTCTGACCCTTCAGCTTTCACCCCGAATATCTGACTCTGGACTTTTGTTTAAAAAAAATTAGAATTAGTGTTAATAGAGGATTAACTAGAACTTCAGAGAACAAACACAATTTAATTTTTTTATTTTATAAGCTTTATTATTTTTTGAAAAAAAAAACTACCAAATAGAACTGGGCAGGCCGATCTCTATGAATTCCAAGCCAGAAAGACTCTGTCTAAAAAGAAAAAGAAAAAAGAAAAGATAACTACACTCAAAAGAAAACAAAACCTGCAAATAAACAAAAATGTCACACCCAAAATTAAACAGACCTAAACCCAAAACCTATACAACTCAGTGACCTTCTACATAGTCGGGAATGACCTTTAGAGCAGGAACTGTGTCCGTTTCTGTACTCAGTCCTCCCTCATCCCTGTAGACTAACCGTTCTTGCTCTTGTTCCCTTTTCTTTATTTTATACTGTACCCTCATGTACATTTGTTTTTATATAGTATTAGCTAGATTCAACACACTAGAAAGAACAGAGAGAGGTTTATTTCTTTCTAAGATTGTGAGATCTCAGTTAATACTAAACCTTCTAAGTCTATCCATTTTCCTACAAACTTTTTAACTTCATTTTCTTTACAACTGTATTCCTACATATGTTTATATCCCAATATATAGTATATATTCATTATATATTCTTCCGTTCATGGACAACTAGGTTAATTCTGGTTCTTTGTTACAGTGAATAAAGCAGTAATAAGCATGGGTGCAGATATCTCTGTGGTCGGGTGTGGATCAGTCATATGGTGGCTTTGTTTCCTTTTGTTTTGTTTTGTTGATACAGGATCTCTCTATATAGCCCTGCCTGTCCTGGAACTCACTTTGTCAACCAGGAAGTCCTGGAAGTCACAGAGATATACCTCTCTCTGCCTCTCAAGAGCAGGGATTTAAGACATGAGCCACCACACCCGCCGGTGATTGTACTTTAAATGTTTGAGAATCTCCAAACCAACTTCCACAATGGCTGTATTGCTCTGCACCCCACCAACAGTGAGTGAGGGATCCTTTCTCTCCACTTCCTCTCTGACATTTGCTGTATGACTTATTGATGGCAGCCATTCTGACTGGGGTGAGGTGGGATCTCAAAGGAGTTTTAATTTGCATTTCCCTGATGGCTAGGGATATTGAACAGTTTTTAAACCAGTTATTGGTCTTTTTTGGTTTGTGAGACAGGGTTTCTCTGTGTAATCCTGACTGTCCTGGTACTCATTCTGTAGACCAGGCTGGTCTCAAACTCAACTGAAATTCACCTGCCTCTGCCTCCTGAGTGCTGTGATTAAAGATATGCCTCACTATCACCCAGAAGCCAATTATATATATTTTTTTAATGTCTGTTCAGTTCACTTGCTTGTCTGTTGATTGGCTGGTTTATTCCCTTGGTATTTGATTTCTGCAGTTCTTTGTAAGTTCTGTACATTAACCCCTGTCTGAGGTGTAGCTGGTTAAGATTCCCGCTCCTTCTCTGGGTTGTCTGTCAACTTTCCTTTGCTGTACTGGAGCATTTTATTTTTTTTCCCCACAGAGTCCATCTGTTGATACTGGGGTTCATTCCTGTGCTGTTGGTGTTTTACTTAAAAAGGTTTTGCCTAAAATTAAAAAGAAAAAAAAAAAAGATGGTTTTGCCTACTCCAATATCTTGAGGCATAGCCCCGTGTTTTCTTTTTAAGATTTCTCTGTTGGGGGGATTTTTGTTTTTGTTTTTTAGGGTTTTGTTTGTTTGTTTGTTTGTTGTTGTTTTTGGAGGGTTTTGCTTTGTTTTTTAAAAGACAGAGTTTCTCTGTGTAATTCTGGCAGTCCTGAAGCTTGCTCCATAGGCCAGGCTAGCCTCAAACTCACATTCACCTGTCTCTGCCTCTTGAATTCTGGGATTAAAGGTATGCACAACCACCACCCAGCTCGTGTTTGGGATTTTCAATTAAAGTATTGATCTATTTTGAAATAATTTTTGTACAAGGTGAAAGACATCAATGGAGCTTAGTGTTCCTCAAGGCAGAAATTCAGTTTGGACAGCACCAGGTGTCGGTTAGGCTATTTTTTTTCAAAGTATATTTTTGGCTCCTTTGTCGATGTTAAGTGGGTATCACTTTGCTGTTTTACACAGGCCCTGTATTCTATGCTGCTGGTCTTCCTGTCTGTTTTTCTGCCAGCCCCGTGCTATCCTTATCATTATAGCTCTATGGTATGATTTGAGGTCATGTTTTGCTCTTACCTCTTAGAATTGCTTTGGCTATTCAGGATCTTTTGTGGATCCATAAGAATTATTGTATTTTTTTCTAAGCCTATGAAATTGACATAGAAATTTTAATAGGTATTGCATTAATTCCATAAATTATATTTGGTAGACTAGACATTTACACAGTGTTAATTCTGCCTATCCAAAAACATGGAATATTATTATAGCATAGTGTATAGTATAGTATAGTATAGTATAGTATAGTATAGTATAGTATAGTATCATATAGTATCTCCTATGATTTCTTTTGTCAATATCCCGAGATTTTAATTGTAGAGGTCTTTTACTTCTTTGGTTAGATATATTCCTAAATATTTAATGGGAGGGACTTACTTTGAATGGAACAATGTTTCCAATTTCTTTCTCAGAGAGTAGACTTTAGCAGAAAGGCATCTTTTACGTGGATTTGTATCTTCAGCTTTACTGTGTTAGGTCTCAGAGTTGTCGAGCAGATCCAGCAGGGTCTTTCAGTAGAGAATCCTGTGATCTGCAGATGGAGATGGTCTGACTCCTTCTCTTCCTACTGTTACCCCCTTTCTCTCCCTCTTGTCTAACTGCTGTGGATAAGACTTTGAACACAATATTGAATAACAGAGGGGCATGTGGACATCCTGTCTCGTTCCTGCTTCTAGGTGAAATGATCTCAGTTTGTCTCCATTTAATATAACGTCAGCTACAGGTTTGTTGTATCTGACCTTTATTTTTTGAGGTATGTTCTCTCTATTCCTAAAGTCTCCAGAAGTTTTATCATTAAGGCATGTCAGTTGGAATAATTGTGTGGCCTCTGTCCTTCAGTTTGTTTATATGCTGTATTAATTGACTGATTTACATATGTTGAGTAGAACTTGCCTTTTTGGGGTGAAGCCCACTTGGACATAATGTATAATCCTCCTAACGTGCTCCTGAATTTTGTTCGCAAGTATTATGTTAAAATATTTTTGCATGTGTTATCATCAAATAAATTGTTCTGTAGTTTTCTGTTGTTTCTTTAAGCTGGTTTTAGTGTCGAGATTAAGATGGCTTCATAGAATGAGTTTAGTAGGGTTCCTTCACTTTCCATTTTATGGAACAAGTTGGAAAGAACTGATCTGTGATCTTCCTCAAATGTTCAAAGAATTCAGCAGTGAACACAGCAGGCCCTGGGCTTTTCTTCAAGGGCAGGTCTAGAACTTGTTATGTAGATCTGGCTGGCTTGCAATCCCTAGAGAGATCCTCCTGCCTCCACCTCCCAAGTGCTGGGATCAAAGGTGTGCACCACACCTGAGAGAGTATAACATTCTTGACTCACAGTTGTTTACTTCCAGAGCTTGAGAAGTTATATTCTGTGTTCGTCTGGCTTTCCCGGTTACTGAGGAAAACTCTAGGAGATTCTGACATTTTTGCCTTTGTATGTGAGTTGGTCTCTCCTGTTTTTTAGGATAATTTCTTCACATGTTTTTGCATACAAACTATAATATACCATGGAAAGTTTTCTTTCTCTGATCCTATCTGTTTGGGGTTCTATGTGCCTCTTGTGTTTGGAAGCCTACTTCTTCCCGTACCATTGGGAAGATTTCTGCTATAATTTCATCAAATTGCTTGTCTATTCCCTTTGATTTTACCTTTCTTTTAATCATAAATTCTCATATTTTGCCTCGTGGATTAAATATGGCTCATGCTCCTTAATTTTTCCCTTTTCTTATTTTTTCTTAATTTATTTTATGCGTATGGACGTTTTGTCTGCATGTACATCTGAGTACCATGAGCATTCCTGGTCCCTATGAAGACCAGAAGAGGGCACAAAATTCCCTTGTAACTGGAGTTACAGATGGTTGTGAGCTACCATGCGGGTGTTAGGAATCAAATCCTGAACCTCTGGAAGAGCAGTCAGTGCTCTTAACCACTAAGTCGTCTCTCCAGGCTCCATTTTTCCCCATATTTATATACACTTGTATTATTTTCTCAATTTTGTCCTCCATCCCTGAAATTCATTCTGCTGTATTGTCCCACAAAAGAGTTCCACACTAGCCCAGAATAGGGTATAACAATTTATTAGGGGATAAACTCACAGAAAGAGTAGTGATTCTCAGTCTTCTGCATGTGTGGGGTACTGGAACTGAATCCGGCAGCTAAGGGGCCCTCACACACTTTTATGTCTGCATTTATAGTATATGAGACTATGCCCAAAGTGGGTAGCTAACTTAAAGGCTACTGGCTGAAGGAGTTCCCTCAGCACCTCCCCCTTTTGTCTAAATAAGAGAGTTCTAAGCCTAATACAAAACTATATACAATAAGAACAAATATCAAGTATAAAAGAGTTACAACCAGCATGAACAACATAAAACAAGAAATATATGCTAAATGTTTCTATAATTATTCTATCCTAAGGAGTCTAAGTCTTAATTACAAATAGCTTGGCTAAGTCATGAGAGGAAAGTAACTATGACTATCTAGTAGTATTCAACCCCAAAAGACCTGAGAAGGGAGATGATATTATTTGAGTAAACAGGAAGTGCAATCAAACAACTTCCAAAAGGTGCAAGAAATGACAGAGACAACCGTCTACCTGGGCAATCACCCAAAGTTTCATTTGCAAACTGGGGCAACCAACTTTGGCTAAGGCCTAGAATAACTGACAGATCATTTTCAGAGGAAGGAAAAATTTCAAAACCATCTTACCTTATCTTGGCAAGGTTTGGCAGTCTTTTTGCTTGTATCCTGCTTGTCCAGTCTGGACACTGTGCATTTTGTCAGTGGTCAGGCATGGGAAGTTCTTTGCCCAAAGGCCAGTTTTGCCAATAAGATAACAAGCTTCAAACAGAGTGTCTTCAGTGTGCCCAACATTCTTTCAAGAATAGATCAGTGCTACCAGGAGCAATCATGTCTCACATAATAGAATCCTAAGTTATTTAGATGCCATAATTCTACAGTTATTTGAAGTGGTTGAAGATTGCCTATCGATGTGGAATACAATCGCTATGCATCTAAAGAACCTGATTAGTCTAACTATAAGTATGACAAACATGAATGATTATTGACCTATAATTCTTAATATCTATAAAGCTTAAAGACTAAGGCTTCATATTAAAATATTAAACAATCTTTAAACAACTGTGCAGCAAATGAGGACAATGACCTCAAAATGTAAACAGTGTATAAGTATCTTGACAGAGGGAGAAATGTATGGGGAAATATGATAAATATATCCTAAAATTGTATCAATATGCAGAATATCTTAAGCAGAGGTAGAAACATACATGCATACAATATGACAAAATAACTTTACATAGGTGCACAAATATTATACATAGAAATAGGAACATATTCAGTATAACAAATGTAATTTGAATTTGTATCAATATACAAGAATTTATACCAATGTAAATTGTCTATAAATAATAGCTCACAAGTATTTTCACTATTGCTCACTATTATTATTAGTGTGAGTAAACCCACACTAAATTACCTATTACCCCATCCAATTCCCCCTTTTTTTCAAAAGAGATCCCTGAGCCTACTTAATTTCCACCCCCAACTCTATACCACTTATAATCAACCCCTAATAGATGACCTTAACTGACGACGGACGTTAAAAAGAAATACCACACCAATTCAGAACTGAGTATAATAAAGGGTTCTTTATTTAGGGGTAGACTCACAGATCACAGTCCTCTGCACAAATGAGGAAACAGGAACTGAATCCAGCAGCTGGGAGAGAAAAGGAACATGCATGCTTTACATCAGCATTTATAGCGTAAGAGGCCGCACCCAAGCGGGCTGATAAAGGCTCCTGGCTGAAGGAGTTCCTATAGCACCTAACTTTGAGGATAAACTCTGTTGGGAGAGGGGATGTCCTCTTCTAGAATTACTCCCAGCTGTCATGGGGATGATGTTATTTCTATCGGATCTTCTTAAAAACTAAAATGATACTTAAGTTTCAACATTACTGTCTGGTACAACTTCTGACAGTTTCTGAGTAGTCCGTTGGGTTTTTCTGAAGTTCTTATTTGAAGTTCTAGCCAGAACATTGTAAGAAGGTGCACCATCTCAGCTAGCCAAGTTGGAGTCATCTTGAGCAGTTGTAATCCAAAATCGACCTTAAAGTGGTGCTATCAGCATAATTGACATCATATCAACCGGGTGGAATTGCTGTTGTGGGTACCGTCTTCTTCCTGGAAACTTCAAAGATTACTGCAGGATAAGTTGTTGTTCATTGTGGAAAACTTAAACATTATTCATATAGACATATATTCAATGAAAGGTACCACAGAGACAAAAATAGGTATGGAGAAGTAAAATTTTCCTCCATATTTTAAACTTTCCCTGCCAATTGTTTAACTGTTTCTTTCACTTTGGAGACTATCCTGTCAAGGTCTTGGGTAGATTTCCTTAACTCATGTGTCTATTTGTTTGATTCTTCTGTATGATCACTATGCTTTTGTTACTATTTTTTTTTATTTTGGGGTTTTTTATTTTTGTTTTTGTTTTGAGACAGGGTTTTTCTGTGTAGCCCTGGCTGTCCTGGAGCTTACTCTGTATATTAGGCTGGCCTAAAACTCAGAGATCCACCTGCCTCTGTCTCCCAAGTACTGAACTTAAAGATGTGCACTACCACTACAAAGCCACTAATTCTTTTGAACAGTAAGACTCTAAATTATTTCTCAGACGTTTTGGTTATCAGTGTGATTTTGGATTTCTTTATAGGGGAGTTCGGTTGATTGGCGGCTGTGCTATATTCCTTGTGTTAGTTTGTCATGTTTTACATATCTGTTGAAGTGGGTTTTGTCTTGACTTCCTTTTCTCCAAAGCCAATTGGGAGTTCTAGTTTCTGCTCCTCTTGGAGTAATATCTGCAAGAAGTTTATCTAAGAGGACTATTGAAACTTCACTATTAGGAATGAGTTGCTGAAGTGATCCTGTGATCCTGTCTTGACTATGTGCCAACAGGACCAAGAGTGGGGCTTCACACTACACGCCAAGATGAGCAGATGGAGCCTACACCGTGGTCACCTCTGGATTCTATGAACCTGATGAAGGCAGGGTACCAAACTTCAGACCCAGAGAAGCCAATATACTACCAGGGGACTGTGGTTAGATCCAAAGGCCCAAAGTAGCCTCTAAAACCACTGAAATAGAGACAATGGGACCTGAAATGACATTTAGCAACTCAAACATCAGAACCCCACCCCATATTGACCTCAGAGACTACTAAGACCAAACTTGATGTCTCAGATGACCCTGGGCACAGTGGAGCAGAAGCTCAGCCCCACGCTGACTTCTGAGATCACTGAGCTGGAGACTTGGTCCAAAGAGGCTCTCCAGTCCTGGAAAAGGCAGAGACCTTGCCACCCTGGCTCTCTGGTCCTACAGAACCACAATTCCACAATTCAGTTTCTTAATACAATGTAAATCAAAGATGGCTCAATTTTTGTATCTTTACAAAACATTCCTGAGCAACATTTTCCACTTCACAGTGAGCTATTGACCCAGACTGAGACTTGCTTGTGTGGGAGAATAGAGAGCGATCCAAGCAGTCGAGCCAAGTGTTCGCCACCGCCCAGTCCCAGCTCCTTGCTCTACAGCATGGGCAGTGATGAACAATGGGCAAGTTCTGGAGTTTGATTGTAGGTTTACCAGGCGTCTAACTTTGGAATGTAACGATGGGATGGAGTGAGGATTAAATGAGATAATGAATATAAAGGCTAAGTCTGAAAGCTGATACATAGTGAACATTTAGCAACAGTCAGTCACTTTTTTCTTTCCTTCTTCCCTCCCCACCTTTTTAAGAGACAGGGTTTCTCTATAACATAAAATCGACATTGACCTCACTGGCCATGAACTCCTGGGCTCCTCTGAGTTTCTAGGCTCAGTTTCTCAAGAAATTGGAACCCATGTGTTTCTTCACAAATCCAGGGGTGGTACAAGCCTGGAATCCCAGCTTTTTGGAGGTTAAAACAAGAGAGAATCATAAGATCAAGACCAGCCTGGGCTACATAGAAATTCAGCACCAAACTGGGCAACTTAATAAGACTGACTCTCAAAAACCACAAAACAAACAAACAAAAAGGAAAAGAAAATAAAGAAAGAAAAGAAAAAGGAGGTTTTAGGAATATAACTCAATAATAGAGTGTTTGTTTAGTACACACAGATTCCGGTAAGTACCAAATTCAGTCTCCAGTACCAAAAAATAAAAATTCCAATAAATGAGTTTCTAGGTCAGGACCAAAAGGGACATCACACAAAGCACTTCCCTTTATAGCATGTCTCTTAAAATGAAGCAAGTGAAGTGATCCATGTAAAAACAGACTCTGTATAGAGAGCAGAGGAAGCCCTGAATGCGTGAAGTCCTGAATGTGCTCTTGACCCAGGCACGGCCATGTCAAGGACTCCAGTGTCTTAGCCCCTCTGGAACGGCAAAGTCTAACCCTGCGAGGCTCAGAGGGATGGCAAAGCTTTCCTCTGGGATCTGAGTGCAGGGTAGTGACCAGTGTGGCAAAGCTAGCAGATGCAGCGCCCTCTTCCCTAATGTTTACAGACCTGGAAAATTCACTATCGAGACGCCTAACTTTTCTCCTGTGCTATACATAACAAACACTCTGAGGTTAAGACCGAGGTAGGAGCCACTGTGGTGGTAGTAAGTGCTACCTCTTCAGAGTGCGTACCCTCCATCTGACCCCAGTTTGTGCATGTGTCTATGTGTCTCTCCTTCCGCCATTCTCTTGTAGCCCCCAGTCAGGATTCCAAGACCCAAGCTTCAGAGGATGGAGTAACTACTTGCAGAAATTCCCTTATTTAAAATATACAAAAATTAACAAAATGCAGAGAGGAATTAGTCATAAATTCACAGTGGCTGCCCAGCTGGGTGCCCACCTGTAGTCCCAGCTCTTCAAGAGGCTGAGGCAGGAGGGTGACTTGAGCCCAGAAGGTCAAGGCCAGGCTTTAAAAAATGACAACAATCCTATCTACAAAAAGTAAAAAGAAAGTTACAGTGGCAGCCAGAGAAGAGGATATAGTTTTTTTTTTTAGTAAACTTTAGTGGAGCCAGCAAAGCCCCCATGGATGCTTACAAGAATTCACGTGGTTCTGTATGGGATGAGGTTCTCAGTGGCACTCTGACACCTAGATGAGGTGCGGAAAGGGATACTCAATTAGGTATGCCAGCAAATACGGTGGCCCACAGAGCTGCTCCTAAATATACCTTATTTTTCCCCCAACCTCATGGTAAGATACCACTTCTCAATTTTATTTGAATTCCACCTTTGAAGTAAGCATGGAAGTTGAGCACAGCCCTGTGATTGCTTTGACAGATGCAATGTGAGCGGAAGTTCTGACATAAATGTGTGCTTTGATGTGTCACTCAACCCCAGATACATCGGGGTTGAGTAGCATCGTAGCCCCTGTGGTGATGGCATTACTGTCCACTCCATCCTTTTGGATATCGCATTAAACAGAAAACCCTTGGGGACCTTTGTTAGAAGTACTAGATGAATGATAAATAATCTTTATTGTCTCTAATGACTGAACTGTTAAACCTGTTTGTTACAGCAGCATAGCCTAGCCTATACTGACAGACCACAGCCCCGGAGAAGTGCAGATCAGCTGAAAGTAACAGTCTTGGCAATAGACATGAATGGATATGAGTTTGTTCCATTACCACTTTATTTACAAAAATAGATAGTGAATGGGGTTGTGTTTGGCCTGAGGGCCTTAATTTGTCAAATCCTACTTAAGAATCACTAAGGTATAAATTGGAATTCTGTCTCTGCTGTAGCTGTAGCAGTTTGGCAAAGCTTTCTAAGTCTGAGATTCTCTATCTGTAAAATTGAAATTTAAATGCCTTCCTCTTAAGGCCGGGAGAAAACTGAGATAATGCATAAAGGGTACCATGAACACAATACGTGTTCAACAACTGTTAACTCCCTGGTGCTAAGTATGATGGGTTAAAAGTGATTAAGCCATCAGAAGTTAGAGAAGTCTGGGAGAACTGGAGACTGGAGGTGGATTTTAAGCTAGTTTCTAAGGAGAGGAAAGATAGGAATTGGACAAAGGAGACTAAGAGAACACTATGATTGTTACTATGATTGGAATAAATGGCGACTAAGTTGCATTTTCTTCTTCTCCCTCAGAGCCTCTGAGAACAGCCCTAACTTCAGGGATCTGTCCCCTCGATGAGTCTGCCCATATTAAAACAGCAACAGATTTTAATCTTCTGTACCCTGGAGATTATAACAAGGCCTGCATCTTCAGTATACATAAGTAACAAAAGCAACAGAACCACTGAACCACCACAGCAAGGGTGGCTCCAGCTACTGAATACATCCTGGAGGATGACGTTCTCTTCCAGCCACTTCCAATACTATGTTCTGATGATGTCTGTGTATATTTTTCTTCTATGTGTATATATGTTTTGTCTTCATGTATGTTTTTGTCTGCACCAAATGAATGCCTGGCGGCTGAGGAGGTAGAAGAGACTCGCAGATGCCATAGAACTGCAGTTACAGAGTGTGAACCAGCATGTGGGTGCTGAAAGCCGAACCAGACCCTCTGCAAGAGCAACAGTGCCCTTAACCGTTGAGCCATCTCTCCGGCCTCAACACACTGTCTTCAAATGCAATGTCCCATAGGAGTTGAGCGAGTTTTCCAGTTTACAGATGCCCCTCTCCAAGGTTAGAACCTTACCCATGGAAAGATTGTATTAACCTTCCCATTTGCCAAGTCAAATCTTTACAGTGTAGCAAAAAGACAAGGACTTTAGAAACAAGAGAAATCTATTTCAATACTTAGCTCTGCCTTTACTCACTGAAAGATCATAGGCAATTTATTTAATCTCTCAGAAGACTCATCTCCCCATCTTCCAAATGAGGAAAATAGCAGTATCTGCCATTCCAGGTTCTCGTGAGAATTAAATGCACCATTACATTTAATGAAATGAAAAATCCCTTGGATGGCCTCTTGCAAGCGGTACACACTTGATGAGGACAGACTTACCTCGCTGTCTTTTAGTAGCCATTTAGCGTCTGAGAACTGGTCCTGATAGTAGTGGAATATTGTTGAATTGCCATCCAAATTTATTAAAAATTATTGCAGGTAGGAAGGTAATTAAAGGAGGAAGAAGGGGTGATTTTCTTTAAGGCTTAAGGTCACCCTACTTCTTGCTTCCTCCCTCTACTTCCTGTGTGTGGAAGAAAATCAGATCAGCCAGCTTCCTGCTCCTGTCACCATGCCATGCTTTCCCTACCATTATGGACTCGAGACTCCTGGAACCATAGCTAAAATAAATTCTTTCCAAGTTGCTTTTGGACAGACAGTGTTTGACCAGGACAACAGAAAGGTAACTAATGCAGGATCTAAGCACCAGGTGGCTCGCAGATAGGTTTAGTGAGCAGACACGCAAATAATCTGCAATTAGCAACATCAAAATTAATCAGTCCTTCCGCTATGAGTAATTGATGTGGCTCTGGAGACACATAACAGCTGGGGCCCGCAGCTGTCTGGAAGTACTGTGATTTGTGTCCTCAACCCAAATTCCTTTGTTGGAATCCTAATACTGACAGTGAAGGATTACAAGGCAGGAGCCTTTAAGGAGTGAGCATGTCCCAGCCTGGTCTACAAGAGCTAGTTCCAGGACAGGCTCCAAAGCTACAGGGAAACCCTGTCTCAAGAGAGAAGAAGAAGGAGGAGGAGGAGGAGGAGGAGGAGGAGGAGGAGGAGAAGAAGAAGAAGAAGAAGAAGAAGAAGAAGAAGAAGAAGAAGAAGAAGAAGAAGAAGAAGAAGAAGAAGAAGAAGTGATCATGTCACAACAATGGAGTGCCATGAATGGTACTATGAAGAGGGACCCTATTCCCTTCTGCCTTGTAAGGACACAATAAGAAGGTGCCATCTGCGAACTAGAGAGGATCCTCTCACCAGACACTGGATTTCCCAGCCCTATATTACTTTCTGTTGTCTATAAACCTCTTAGTCTTGAGTATTTTGTTATGTGGGCTGTAACAGATGGGAGATGATGATAATTTGAAAGAATAGATGAGTTGGGCGGTGGTGGTGCACACCTTTAATCCCAGCACTCGGGAGGCAGAGACAGGAAGATCTCTGTGAGTTCGAGGCCAGCCTGCTGTACAGAGTAAGTTCCAGGACAGACTCCAAAGCTACACAGAGAAATCCTGTCTCGAGAAAACAAAAACAAAACAAAACAAAACAAAATCTCACAGCAGCTATGAGAACAAGACAGGAAAAATATCCTTTGCAGATTAAGAGTGCTGTCTGCAGTTAAGAATAAGCCCCTGTTCGTCATATATTTGTTTGGCCCATCTGCACCGAATGTGCTTGATCACACGTGAGCAGGAGGTACGGGGGCAGAAAATATGTCAGGATGTATGCTTGCCCTGATTAGACCTGATTCAAAAAGCAGCGAATTATGGATTTTACCTTTATAAGCCCCTGCAAAATGTGAAATCCAGTGAGGAACCTCAGCAAAGCCCATCTATCTGGCCAGTATTTAATTAAAGCTTGCTTCAAATTTGACTTTAAACTGTTGTGATGGTCTTATTCGCAACCAGTGGAATTAACACAAACAACTGTCAATCACATAGCAAAAGCCACCTCACCCTGCAGCAGCTGTCTTTCAATGTTTAATGGGAGAGGTAGGGGTTGAGCTGGAACTTTGTGCATGCTGAACACATGCTCTGCCCCTGAGCTACATTCTCGGCTCTCCAGAAGCTTGAGAAAAGAGTTGCAGAATTGATCTTGATGGTTATCAGACCCAGAAGCTAATGGAAATATTAGGAAATTTGAAAAAGGAACAGAGCACAAACTCTTAACCAGGCTTCTGGTCAAAACTGATGGGCAATTGGAACTCGGTGTTGCTTGAATCTTCAGAGTTCTCCAGTGTCTTCATTACCCCAGAAGACATAGATGCTGTGCAAATTGCTACTTGCTTTGCTGGAGTAGACTCCCCACTTCAGATTGTGCCTGGATAAATAACCAGAGTTGGGTCACTGAACAGCTGATCAAAGAAGCCAGTCCGTGCTGGATAGGAAACAACACATTCATCAAAGACTCTGGTGTGGGAGAAACCAGGGTGGCATGAGTGTTGTTTTAGCAACAGCTGTATTAGAGCTGAGTGGGTGTGAGCAAACTCATCTTCCTTTTGTTTAATATGTGATGGTTAATACGAATTATCAACTTGATGGAATCTAGAATCACCCTGGAGACAGCCACTGGGCATGCCTGTGATGACTAATCAGGGTGATTAGGTTACCCTCTGGCCGTGGCTGTGAGGAATTATCTGCATTAAGCTAACTGAAGTGGGAAACTCATTCTTAAAAGTGGGTGGCACCATTCCCTGCTCCTGGACAGCAAGTGGGGCTGGCTAAGCACCTGCAGTCACTCTTCTCTCCTTCGTGACTGCAGTGACACCATGGCCAACTCCTGCTGCCAAGACTCCTCCGCCGTGACAAACTGAGAGCCAAAATCAGCTTTTCACCCCTTAAGCCGCTATCATGTTAGGGTTTTCATTGCTGTGATGAAACACCATTGGCTGAAATCAACTTAGGGAGGAAAGGATTTAGTTTCTTACTCTTCCGTGTCACAATCCATCAATGAAGAAAGTTCATGCAGGAACTCAAGTCAGGAACCTGGAGGCAGGAGCTGATGCAGAGGACTTGAAGGAATGTTGTTTACTGGCTTGCTCCCCATGACTTGCTCATCCTGCTTCTTACAGCCCAGGGCTAGCACTGATCAGTAAGCTGAGACCTCCAATATCAATCATCAATCACGAAAAGTACAATGGTCTTGCTCACAGGCCAGTCTGGTGGGGGCATTTCCTGGATTAAAATTCCTTCTTCCCAGATGACTCTTGCTTGTGTCAAGTTGACGTAAAACTAACCAGCATGGTCAGAGGATTACCATAGAAATGGAAACAGTAAATAATGAAGTGTGTATGTATTTGCGTGTATGATGCTGGTGGGAATCATGTGTTGCCCTACCCCTTACACAGAGACTGGCAACAAATGATACACCTAGGTCTCCCAGGATTTGATCATCATCTCTGTTTTCTCAGAGTCCCTTAGAGTTACCATGCCCCCCGCCAAAAAAAAACAGGAAGCAGTCTAGAGAACATGACACCCACATTATCCAAACTTTTCTTTTCAAGGTCCCCAAAGATGCTGTCATTCCCAGACAGCGGGAAGTAATTTTAAGAGCACAACACCCAAATTCCCAAGAGGTAGGATGGGTGGTTTTTGGTCATTCAGTGGGTTCTGGATATTTGTCACCATTTAGGGTGGTTGGTTACAAGTTGTTATTGGTAATGGTCAGGAAAAAAGCTGATCAAAGGAGTTCAGATTCAGAGTTCTTATTTTGAAAAGAAAAAAAGGGGGATATAGATATGATAGTATAAAAAGATAGAATATTTAATCTACTTTTAAATCAAAAAAGCAACTACTAGTTTTTAAATATTTTACATGGATAATATGAATTTTGTATATTGTAATTGTCAGTAAGAAAGCTGAACAAAGGAGATTAGACTCGGGGATCTCATTCTGAAAAGAAAGAGGGGATATAGAAATGATAGGATAAAAGGGTAGGTTATTGGATCTACTTTTAAACTAAAAAGCAACTACTGGTCTTAAAATTTTTACATTGGTATGAATCTTTGTATATTGAAACAAATTTAAGGTTATTTATTTATTTATATATTTATTTACTTATTGGGGGGGGGTGAGACAAGGTTTTTCTCTAGCTTTGGTGCCTGTCCTGGAACTAGCTCTTGTAAACTAGGTTGGCCTTGAACTCACAGAGATCCACCTGCCTCTGCCTCCCGAGTGCTGGGATTAAAGGCATGCACCACCACCACCTGGCCCCTAAAGGTTATTTTTGTTATACTGTACTTCTATTCTTGTATAAGGTATTTTTGTATATTGATATAAATTTAAGGTTATTTTTGTTAGAACATGCTGTACATATGTTTCTACTCTTATTTAAGGTATTATACCTATGTAGCTCATTTAATAATGTAAATTTTGAGTCCCTGAATGTAATTTTTACAAATTACTTAGGATAATAAAATGTAAATGGAGACTGCTCGTTTGTTTTCCAGCCACCCAGACCCAAATGATCACACAGAAACTATATTAATTACAATACTATTTGGTCAATGTCTCAGGCATCTTTCTAACTAGCTCTTACATCTTAAATTAACCCATTTCTATCAATCTATGTATCGTCACTAGACTGTGGTCTAATAGTAGGCATCTTTCTCCTTCGACAACTATATGGAATCTGCCTGACTTTGCCTTCTTTCTTCCTACATCTCTGCTTGCATTTGCCACCTTGCTATATTCTGCCCTGCCATAGGCCAAGACTGCTTCTTTATTAAGCAATGGTGATAAAACATATTCATAGCATACAGAGGGGAATCCTACAACAATAAGAAATGCAGGTTAGTAGTCACCTATAACAATCAAAC
The DNA here is from genome assembly GCF_982192425.1 of Myodes glareolus. Classification (NCBI taxonomy): domain Eukaryota; kingdom Metazoa; phylum Chordata; class Mammalia; order Rodentia; family Cricetidae; genus Myodes; species Myodes glareolus. The sequence goes on from NC_142034.1 coordinate 62,310,767, forward strand.
TTGTAATCATGTTGGGTATGTTTTCAAGGTCCAACAGAAGTATGTTTTAGATAGACAGGTGTTCTTCAAACACTTCAGAGGGCTACAGAATATGGCATTTAAGATGTATTAATAACATAAGACTTTTCATGACAATGAGATACATCTGCTGCTGGTGGAACCAATCTACTTCTGTGACATGGGAAGTTCTTCTGTATATGTGATGCTTTTTATTGGTTAATGATTAAAGACTCTGCATTGGCTTGTGATAGGACAGAGTAGAGCTAGGCAGGGAAAACTAAACTGAATGCTGGGAGAAGGAAGATGGAGTCAGGAGATGCCATGTAGCCACTGAGAACAGATGTGCCGGAACCTTGCTGGTAAGCCCCAGTCATGTGGCAATACACAGATTAATAGAAATGTGTTAAATTAAGATGTAAGAGTTAGCCAATAAGAAGCTAGAGCTAATGGGCCAAGAAGTGATTTAATTAATACAGTTTCTGTATTAATTAATTTCGAGTCTGGGCAGCCAGGAATGAACAAGCGGTCGCCAACAACAAATTGATGTTCCAACTGTGCTAGTCAAATCCACATAAAACATGAGAGGGCTTGGAAAGGAATTCTAGATACTGAAAAACAAAGTTTAGCTGCATTTCTTTTTTGGATGGGCTCTGCTTGCTGACAGCATGCTGTAGCTCCTTCAAAAGATGTTTTCCTGATTTAGCAGTAAAAACAAAATGTGCAGTTTCAAAATGGTGGCTTCCTGGACCATGCTGCCAGCACTAATTCTAACTCTTTCATGAGGCCGAGCACTTGAATGGGTTTTGTGGGCAGTGTGCTGCAAGTTACTTGGTGGCAGCATGGCCAACTGGTTACCAGAGTTGAGGTGATGAGCATGGCTCCCACCCAGCAGTCTCAGAGGCAGTGGATGGGCAGAGTTAGCAGGCAGGGCCTTATTTGCCCTAGCAACATCACTGCTTAGATTTTTAAGAAGCACTTAGCACTTTAAGAAGCCATCCTGGTCAGAAAAGGATTATAGATACACAATAAGGACAGATTCAGACATAAAATACCACTAAATGAGACACAGTGTGTTTAAAAAATGTACATAGGCTTGGGAGAGAGAAGAAAGAGAGTATAGAGAGTTATAAAAAGAAGTAAATGGTTTTTTAAAAAAAAAATAAAACAAAGTCTTTAAAGAGACAGAGTACAGACAGTCATAGATTAAAAGGAGTAAAGAAAAATAAGTCACATAAAGATGGAATATACACAGAGAGTCTGGATTATGTATATTATTGTGTTTTCTTTTAATTTTTTGACTGTGAAGGAGCTAAGTACAGAGAGACATTTCATTATATGAGCGGTTAAGCTAACCAACAAATATGTTTTAAAGGTTTCTTGACTTAAAAATTTGAGTCTAAGGATATGCTGCTTTGGAAAAGAGGTTCTTCTTTTGTTTCCATAGAAGATGAAAACCTGTGGATTTAATTAATATAGTTTCTTTGTGGCTATTTCAAGTCTGGGCAGCCAGGAATGAACAAGCAGTCTCCAACAACACTTTTCAGAAGATGATGGGCATTGTAGAACCTCCATATGGGCTTTGCTTTATTTGAGACAAAAGTTAGCCATTGGGCAAGAGACTTCCCTTGCCTCAGCTGTGGACAGTATGCTGTTCAAATTGGACAAGCAGGACACAAAAGAAAGTGATTGCTGAACTTTGACAAGAAAAGGCAGAACAGTCCTTCAACATTCCTGCTTCACAAAAAAAAGTCTGTCAGATATTCTAGGCCAGTAGGCCAAAGAATGATGCCAAAGTTGCAGAAGAACCTTGGGTGACTGTCCAGGCAGCCAATTGTTTTTGTCATTTCTATAGTTCTCTTTTCTCCACAACCTCTTCAGCATAAGTTGTCATCAGTGTTAAAACAATGTTTTGAGGTCTAAAAAGATAGTTTTAAAATGGTAATATAAATTATAATAAAAATGGTTTAGGTATAAAGCTTTAAATTCATCAATATAACATATATATGAGTATTTTCTCTGAATATTCCAAATACAAACGCACTAGCACTGTGAATGCAATTCTTACTTGATAATTGTTTTTATTGCATATAGTTTCATTTGTTAAAGTTAATGCTATTTCTTCCTATTTAGATAATACCTGATAATTGTTCTTATTGTGTATAGTTTTACTGTGTTAGAATTAAAACCTTTCCTTTTTATTTAGACAAAAGAGCAAAATGTTTTGGAACAATCTTTTTGTACACTGCGAAGATGTGTCACTCTGATTGGATTAATAGAAAGCTGGACAGCCGCTAGGTGGTGGCACACACCTTTAATCCTAGCACTTGGGAGGCAGAGGCAGGCCAATTCTCTACAGAAAATTCCTACAGAGCAAATTCCAGGTCAGTATTCAAAGCTATCGAGAAACCCTGTTTTGGAAAAACAAAAAACGAACAAACAAACAAGAAGCTGGACAGTCACTAGCTAGGTAGGATTTTCAGGGCAGACAGGATGCTGGGAAGATGCCGAGAGACACAAAGCACACAGTACGGGCAATTCAGAGATTAGATAATAAAGACATGAGGCAGAATTTAAATTAATAGAAACAAACCTAAGCTATCGACCAAGCTTTCATAATTAATAATAAGTTTCTGTGTCATTATTGTCACTATTGGGGAGTTGATGGTCCTGATGAAAAATCCACCTAAAGATTATTTCATTGAAACCACTACAATAGATAGTCTTTAAAAAATAAATCAAGCCGGGTGGTAGTAGCGCACACCTTTAATCCCAGCACTCAGGAGGCAGAGGCAGGTGGATCTCTGTGAGTTCAAGGCCAGCCTGGTCTACAAGAGTTAGTTCTAAGATAGGTTGCAAAGCTACAAAAACAAAAACAAAAAACCCTGTCTCGACAAAATAAAATAAAAACTTCAAATTGCCTCTGATCCCAAGCAATTTTCATAAAGGATGTGTGAAAGCAAGGCTGGACAGCTGTTTGCCACTAGATGATCTCACACGCTCCTTGCCTAGCTAAGGTTTATGCCCTCTGGAGTCCTGACCCAAGTCCAAGTCCAGGCATCAATCCACTGCGTAGCTATTTCCTTGCAGCAGACACTGAATTCAGTACGAAAATATGCATCCAATAATTTTTTTATGTTCATCTCAAGTCCTTGAAATCTAACTTGTCATTGTTAGCTCTCTGGCACTTCTACACAGAGGCTAAAGAAAGATTGGAGACAAAGAATCCTTGGTACTTGTTACACGACATTATTCCTGGGGAGATGTGACCATCTACTGAAGTTCTGCTGAGCCCAGTTAGACAACCAAAGCAATGACACAACCAAAGTCCAACGTGGTGAAGCAATGAGTTTTCTGGGGTTACTTGTAGGAGCAATTGTGACTCCGAAGCAGCTGCTGTTGGTTTAGAGTGCACAGAAAGACAATTTGTGTTTTACAACTTAAGAGCTATCTTAATTGCATCATGCATACGGCAAGGGCTGAATAGCTGCATGTGGCTAGTGGCTACCATACAGAACAATGCAGGTCTGAAGAAGGCTTGGTTGGACACTGGAGCATTGTGTTGGGGATCATACTAATTGGATTCAGTGAACAATGGCAAGTATTCTAAGTGTGTTGGCATGAACATGCACGACAGTGGATAGCTGTGCAGTCACTCGGGTACTGCTGTAACCAAAGTAGTGAAGAGAACAGCTCAAGGGGAGGAAGGATTTGTTTAGCTCATGGTCTCATGTTTTCTTGGCCTCATGCCCTTGGACAGAACACCGTGGTATGTGAGATAGCTTCTTCACTAGCAGACAGACAGCAGACAGGAGCATGTAGGAAATCAGGCCAGATACAGCCCCAAAGACAGGACCTCAGTGATCTACTGCCTCCGACCACACCCTACCTCCTACCTTTCGTCACCACTAAAAAATTCCATAAAATGATAAGCCCATCAAGGGACTGATCTGTTTGTTAAGTCACAGCTCTCATACTTGTGTCTCCGGAAACATTCTCAGATCCCCTGGGCACGATCAAACTGACAATCAGAATTAACCAAAAAAATGTTTTCACCCAAGAAATGTTTGGACAATCCCAAATATGTGGAAATATGAAATAGGCACATAAAACAAACGTTTACTGACAGAAGTAGAATTCAACCATTTATTTAAAATGAAAGCAAATCTGCACACTAAGGTTTGTCTGTTTATTTTTACACAAAGACTTAACTATTGGCTAAATATTTGGTACTATAAGATACAAAGCACTGTCAGTGTCTGTCAGAGTTGGATGATATTTTGATTTTATAAAAGTCACTGCTGACAGTGCTGCTATAACTAAATGTTTGGGGCCATTTCAGAGTTTTTGGGAATGTCTTTGGCCATATCCCAAGAAAAGTTTAACAACTTTTAATGAAGTGTAATTCAGAAAATCAAACAGAAAATTTCAAAGTCAAACCTTCTAACAGTGCAATCCAAGCATATACTAATTTGATGCTTCTATGCTGAGGAATTGGGTAGGAAATATTGAACATTTTCCACAATGAAAGCATTGTATTTCAATAACATCAGAAAACTTAAGGGCTGGAGAGAAGGCCTGAGAGGTTAAGAGCACTGGTTGCTTTCCCAGAGGACCTGAGTTCAATTCTCACCAACTACATGGTGGCTCACAACCATCTGTAATGAGATCTGGTGTCCTCTTCTGGTATGTGTACATATAATGAATAAATTTAAAAAAACTTGATAAGTACAACAAAGAACACTGAAATTTATAATATATAGTAGCCTCAACTCTGATCTAAGGTGTTTCGGGCATTATTTACTGGTGTCCTATGGAGAGACGTGTGTTCAAAAGCAAGGCTGCATAAAGGTTGTGTGATTCATCAAGGCAAGTGCTGATGGAAATATCTTAGGGACTTATCACACCTTTGATTTTTAATTTTATTTTTAACTGATTTGTTAATTTATAAGTGGACCTGTGGGGGGGTACACATGCCTCTCTCTCTCTCTGTGTGTGTGTGTGTGTGTAGAGGCTAGAGTAGGGCATCAAGTGTCCTCTATCACTGTCTGCCTATTCTTCTGAGGCAGGACCTCTACCTGAATCTGGGAGCAAGCAAGTCCCAGCCATCATCTTGCCTCGGCCTATCTCAGAGTTGGGGTGACAAGTGTGCACTGGACACACAGCTTATTATTTAGTTCCTGAGACCCAAACTTCAGTTCTCATGATTATACAGCAGATGTTTTTGCTGGGTCATTCCTCCTGGCCCCATTTTAAAGTTTTAGCCATTGTACATCCAGAAACCTTTCGCTGTAGCCCTCACATTCAGTTAAGGGATCCCATGTGTGTCACATTTTAAGAAGCTGGGGGTTACCGTTCACCTATGCTTATCTTCCCCAGAGAGGAGTCTTCCAAAGCAGATGCAAGTCGTCCTGAGTGGTCGTAACTAGAGCAAGACCTCCAGAAGTCACAGCTCCACCAGCCGTCCTGGGTGTGTGGTTCTGCGGCTGGAGAATTTTCTCCAAGTGGATGTGGTGTGCTGAGAACAGCCACACTGCCCTCTGCTGGTTGCCAAAGGAGAGGCTGCTTGGCTGACAACTCAAAGTAGCCAGGCACAAGTTGGGGAAGATCTGTCAACTGTCACTCAAGAGACTAAATTCTTGACATTCTTACTAGTTTAGCTTACTTAAATAATCAAGTGTGATTATGACAAAAACTAATCATAGGATTACCATTCTCAATAATACAGTATTGAGGCGCGCATCCTGACCAGCAGGAATGAACGCCACCAAAAACGAGAATTCCTTCCCTGGTCACATCTTTATTCGGAGCATTCCGTTGAGGAAAATTGGGGGAAGGGAAGATAGAGCAGGGACGAGAGAAAGCTTAGAGAGAGAGGAAGTTGGGTCCAGAGGCAGCTGCTTTTAAACGGTGGAGAGGCTTGAACGCTGTCCTGATTGGTTAATGCCATTCTGCTGGTCTGAGCATTTGCAGGCAAGGGTGCAGGCAAGGGTGCTCAGCCCCACATGGCTAAGCCAGGCATACCTCCAAACTGCAGGACCACTTGTGCCTCCAGGTGGCTCCCTACACAGTATTAAATACTAGAGGTCAGAACACAAACCTTTAGCCACATAGCCTTTGGGAGAGGAGATCCCTAGGTCTGTCTCAGAGAGAAAGGGCTGAAGTTCCATGATTCCCTTTCTGCTCCCAGAGATCTAATGTCGTGGCTCTTAAAGTTTCCTCCACTTCTCAACAACACCACAGGCTGATGACCAAGCCTTCAAACAAGAGCGTTGATCAAAAGGCATCTGTTCCTGAGTACTAGATACAGGGGTATTAACTAGAAGTGGAAAGTGTCAGCCCCCAGACACAGTTGTCACCTCAAAAGGAGTAAGAAAGTTTGTTTAGGAGCCAAATTCAACTGATCATGGCCTAGGAATACAGATTCTAGTTTCTTCCAAATGCAATATTCCATTGTAGAAGTAATTACATTAGATTTCTCTTAGTTACAAAGCAAAGTATTTATCTACCTGTAAGTGGGTTAGAGCAAAGCAGGAAAGCTCTGTTATAGGTTTTAATCATACCTGATGACATTCTTAGCTTTTGATTGATGGAAGTTAGTGGTCTGTTAAGGATACATTTCAAGGTCTTGATAGTTATAGGTTGTTAAATCAGACACAGGAATGGGATATGAATGGCTTTCAAAAGGACTAAAAATATCTCAACATATTTTGGTTCTTGTATGCAACATCTTAACTGCTCCAAAATTTTAAAGCTAATCATTTGGCCTTAAAGAATTTATAACACAGGCGTAGTCTTCCTTCCTTTCCTTCCTTCTTTACTTCATTCCTTCCCTTCCCTTCCCTTCCCGACTGAAACATCAGTTGAAATCTTGTCTCTACTTCATATCACCTTTGTAATCCTAGGTCATTATGAAGAACTCCAGACCATCGTCTCTAAACAGGAGTCTCTTATGGGGTAGTGGTGGGGTGTGTGTGGAAAGGACAAGTGAGGTCTTGATTGTAAAGTGCTAGGCACATAGAGACCACATCACAAATTCTCAGTAAATAAAGACAGCTATCATTAGCCAACTGCTGTATCTTTATTTGTCTCAGAGATGCTATAAAATAATATAATAATGTATTCAAGAGACTAATAGAATGAAGCAGATTTTAATACACAGTTTTGCCACCAAAGAGAAAGGCAAAATTGCTGGTGCAGTGCTTTGGTACAGGACAGTGGTTTTTAAAGTCCTTCAATCTGGAGAAATTCCTGTCCTTGTCTTCATTGGCTGGGACTTGCCCCTTTCCCAAATTTCCCATTTTATTGGTTTAGGGCACAAGGCCTTTTCTAAAAAATAGTTTGGAGCTTGAGAGAGCACGCCCTTCCCGCTTAGGACCATGAGCTCAACTAAAGCAGCAGAATAACTCTGCGACAAGCTGGCATCTCATACTGAAAACGGACCATGGTAATCTATTTCTGACAGAGAATAAAGCAACTCCAGAGTTTCTGGTAGATGGGACTCAAAGGGATCAATCTTACTGGGAAACAATCCCTCAACACTGATCTATGTTAAGTCAGAGAGAGTGAGTAAGGGTTCGTACTAGAACCACAGCCCTCTCCTCAACCCCTTTGGCATTTCGCTCATTCAAAAGATTTTTCCCGCTTATCCTTCTGGGGATCCTCCTGCCCTGATCAACCAAGCAAACCACAAATACAAAGCAGTCCCTGCCAAGATCGGAAGTCCAGAAGGGAAAGGAATGAGATAAGCACTACACATTCTCAGAGAAGAGAGTGGATGCTCTAACTGCGACCCTTCACAAGTGTTGTCTGTGCTCCTAATTGCTATGCCATTCCTTCAGCACCCTGTTTTGTTTTCATCATTTTGAGACAATTTCTATGTATCCCTGGCTGGCCTGAAATTCCCCTGTAACATGACGACTGGCTTGTTGGGGTTTCCGTCCCGCCCAGTACCCCAACAAGCCGGCAAGTCCCAAAGAGAAATTACACACAGGACTCCATAAGGTTATAAACTGATTGGCCCATCAGATCAAGCTCCTTATTAGTCCTTGTAACTTACATTAATCCATTATCATTATCTATGTTAGCACATGGCTCCGTACCTTTTTCACCTGGGCAGGTTACATGCTGCCTCTTCAGTGGTCTGCACAGGAATGGCAGAGGAAGTTTCTGCTTCCCAGAATTCTCCTGTTCTCATTGCATCACCTCTACTTCCTGTCTGGTTTTCCCACCTATACTTCCTGCCTGGCCAATCAGCGTTTTATTAAAATATGATTGACAGAATACAGACAATTCTCCCACACCATTTCCCTCTTTTTTTTTTAAACAAAGCAAAATACCCATAGTCCATTTGTTGGGAATGTGGGCGTAGTATTTCAGGCTACTTCCTGCTGGTTGGGGGCGCTGATAATCTTATGGGGACCTAAGGAAAATTTAGAGTTATAATCAAGTCCTGACTGGAGTATCCTGTGAGTCTTGATCATCTCAGGCAGCAGTTTTGAATCTGTTCTGGATGTAGAACTCAGACATCTGGGCCATCTATTCCTGTCGGAGATTTTCCAGGTGGCCTCCCTTGGTCAAAGATGATTTTTCTTAACTCTGAATAAATCCACGGCCTCTCATTTTCTGTGGAAACAAAAGCAGAATCTCTTCTCCAAAGTAACATACCTTTTGACTTCAATTTTGAAGCCAAGGTATTTTCAAAATACCTATTTTGGGTTAGTACAGCAGCATTTTTAAACAAAAGTCTTTTAGCAACTGTTGCTCCTTCCTCAGCATTCAAACAATTCAAAGAGAGCATAATAACACACAGTATCAAAATTTTCTGTGTATTTTCCATCTTTATGTGGCTTTACTTTAACCTCTATTTCTTCTATTTTTACTTTTACTTTTTGAGACTGGTTCTCTGTATATCTTTGTCCTGGAATAACTCTGTAGACCAGGCTGTCCTTGAACTCACAGAGATCCTTCTGTCTCAGCCTCCCCAGTACTGGGCTCAAAGGTGTTTGCTACCACACCTTGAACTCACAGAGATCCACGTGTCTCTGCTTCCCCAGTGCTAGGATTAAAGGTGTGTGCTACCACACATTGAAGTCACAGAGGTCAATCTCTACCTCTGTCCCTTGAAGTCACAGAGGTCAATATGCCTCTGCCTCCCAGGCATTGGGATTAAAGGTGTATACCACCACACCCTATTTCTCCCTTTCTTTCTTTTTTATTTTTAATGACTTTAGCCTGCATATATTTTTAACACATTGTAAACTCTTTAGAGATTTTCTTCCTCTTTGAATCTCTCTTTACTGTATCTCTCTTTTTCTGACTACATGAGCCTTTAATTTACTAAGCAATATGGAGAGCCATGGCTTTGACGGCTAGATCCATCCCATTTCTTAGCTTTTTAGCCCCCTGGCTGAGATACCAGTCAGAGCTAGCAAGCTCTGTGTTCACTGCCACAACTCTATGGTGTTTCAAGGTCCTTGCTAGCAAGCAAGCTGCAGCATTCTGCTCACAGACCACACTCAGTCGGACTGCCTGCCTGAAAGAGTCAGAGTTTGCCCTGGCAGGACAGCCCAGAGAGCCAGCATTTTAAAACAGCACAGCTTTTTTCCTGCTACTGCTGAAAACCCGAAAAGCATGCGTTCAGCTTTTCATCAACACCGTTTAAGTGCTTCGTGGCAGGACCTCTTAAAAGAGCTGCAAGGTTTTGCAGCTAAAGCTGAGTCAGGAAGCCTCTCTTAGATGAGAGTGCTTGCTTGCCTCTAGCAAGCAGAGTAGACCAGAGAAATTGCTGCTACCAACAAAACATGCTTTACTCTATTCTTTCCCAAACTTTCTCAGGCTTTCTGTGGATTCAGTTATCCACGTCTGGGCGCCATATGTAACATGACGACTGGCTTGTTGGGGTTTCCGTCCCGCCCAGTACCCCAACAAGCCGGCAAGTCCCAAAGAGAAATTACACACAGGACTCCATAAGGTTATAAACTGATTGGCCCATCAGATCAAGCTCCTTATTAGTCCTTGTAACTTACATTAATCCATTATCATTATCTATGTTAGCACATGGCTCCGTACCTTTTTCACCTGGGCAGGTTACATGCTGCCTCTTCAGTGGTCTGCACAGGAATGGCAGAGGAAGTTTCTGCTTCCCAGAATTCTCCTGTTCTCATTGCATCACCTCTACTTCCTGTCTGGTTTTCCCACCTATACTTCCTGCCTGGCCAATCAGCGTTTTATTAAAATATGATTGACAGAATACAGACAATTCTCCCACACCATTCCCCAAGTAAACCAAGCTGGCCTCAAACTCAGGAGATCCATCAGATTCTCCCTTCCAAATGCTGGCATTAAAAGCTTAACATTATTAGGCACGAAATGGGGTTGTGGGTAGCTCAGAGTGCACTGGTAGGTGTTCCTCTGATCTCTACATAGCAGACTCTTCCCACCATTATCTCATTAAAGACAGTCACAGCCTCTGCTCCTCTTTCCTGCTCTTGTTCAGCATTTCTAGAGATGGTTTTTGTTTTGAACCCGGAAGAGGTGCGACCTTTAAACTCCAGCTTCACTTCTAGTTAGCTGTGACCTTAGGTGGGCTGTGCCTCTCGCCCTGTTTCCTCCACACCAAGAACAAGTCAAAAGACTGTTACTAACCTGGAGGACTTAGTACAATATCTATGCACGATATATTTTTAAGAGTTTAGCTCTGGTGATCTTTCATGTCTTAACAAACAGGCCCGAAAACAAAATTGGCAAATGTATTAATCAGCTCTTAACAATATGATTAAGACTCCAGGCTTTATTTAGTTCCTGTTTTACACATCGAATAATTAGGCAAGTTGCATCTTCTGAACTTGTTCCTCCTTCTGCCTTATCTAGACTTCACCTATTCAACACAAAAATCAGCGAATATATGCGTCTTGAGTTCCTGGTTCCTTTCTGACAGGAGCTACAGCTATGGTGATTAACCACTCAGGGCACTAAAGATGGGGAAACTTTAAGGGTTGAAGGAAGTCAGTAGAATGATAGGAAGTTAGTATTCGAATAAGAACGGAAAAGGTTCACTGTCGACGCTTTTAGGTTGCTGGCCCTTTCCGTTTTGAGCATCTGTAGGGATCTCATTCTGAAGATAAGCCTACTACTCCTCTTTCCTTCCCGAGGTCACTTTGAGGGACGGAGACTCAGGAGCTATGTAAGAGAAGATGACTGCCCTTGACTCCTAGTCCCGCTGGTTTGCCTGCGCGTTCGGGAGACCTAGCAGGGCAAAGCTGCCAGTCAGTCCGCGCCATTTAGCAAAATTCCGCGGAAAGGCGGCGGAGCAGTGCTGGCTCCTGCTTCGTGAAGACGATCAACGAAGACACACCAACTACCCGAGTCATCCGCAGAAAGGGCTCGCGGATGCGAGGACGCCGGGTCACGTGGGCTCGCCGGGCGCGCTCCCCGGCCCCGCGGGAGGAGGTGCGCGGGAGGGGGCGGGGCCGGGGCCTCCCGTGAAGCCCCGCGCGCGGAAGGACCGGAACTCCGGGCGGGTGGCTTGTTGATAACATGGCGGCAGCAGCTGCCCGGGCATCCCGAGGAGGTGGCAGCGCCCACACCCGGAAGAAGGGGCTGTTTTCGGGCTAGTGCGGCGGCTCCTGCGGACCCGGAAGTCCCAGCCAGCTGCTGAATGAGGGGAGCAGGGCCCTCCCCGCGACAGTCCCCCCGCGCCCTCCGCCCCGACCCGGGCCCCGCCATGTCCTTCTTCCGGCGGAAAGGTAGCCGAGGGGTCGCCGGCCGGGGGCGAGCCGGGCGGCGGTGGGGCGGCCGACCTGCAAGGGTTTTGTCAGGGCGGCTGCGAGGCTCTCGGTGAGCCGCTCGGCCTCGGCGCCGACACCCGCGGTGCGGTGCGGTGCGGTGCCCGGGACTCCGCAGGGTAGAAGGTGGCCTCCTCCAGCGAGGTCGGAGGGGGCATTGTCGCGCTGGGCCGAAAGTGCTCGCTCAAACCCGTAGAAGTTAACACTTGTTTGCTAAAGAATGGCTTTTCTGGTGTGTTTGGTGTCCAGAGGTTTGGATGTGTGTGTTGTCTGTGTGCACGCGCGCACTATGGATCGAGATCAGGGAAATCCCTTTACTTGTAGGAAGTCTGACTTTTTCGAATATCGAGGGACTTGTACCTGAAACCACGTGAAACTGTTGTTTGTTCAACCAAAGCTTTTTTTCCAGTTTCCTCTTTTGGGGGCGGGGGTGGAGAGCGGAAGGGGGCCCACTGTTATTCCTAAAATAAAATATCTTACTACTGAAGTTCCGTATTCAGAAGACGACTGCTTTTGCTGATTTAGCAAGTTTACAAATTATTGGAATCGTTGCAGTTTTTATAAATGAACTACTTAGGTTTCTGGTGTTCATTTGTAAAATCTTGCTCCGTTTTAAAGTAGAGGCAGGGTGATTTTGATCCTGGAGAAGGTTGTTGCATTTCTTTAAAAATACATGAATTGAACAAGCAAATCTCTTTAGATCAGACGATGGTTCTCTCTGTCCCCTCTTGTTGCTTCAGAGAAGATGTAACAGACAGAGTATTTTTTTTTCTATTTTGAAAACACATTACGCTAAATCAGACTTGTTGTATTCACCTGACAACTTTTTCATAAACTCTGTAACCTGGGACAGCCAGTTAACCCACTTCTCTCCCCGCTGACAATCATAGGGACTGAGGCTGACTGTTAGCACTAGCTGGTAAAGTGGCAGGACGCTTCATCAGTACAGTACCAAATGTTAGCGATGCCTCCGGAGTCATTAACTGGACCTCGTTTGACAGTGGTGGGTGCTTACTTTTTAAGGGGGAAGATACATTCTAAGTATGGGATTAATTTCATGTTGCAGGACAGCAGAGGGTTGTCTGTTTATTCAGCACACACTACCAAGTGACCAGTCGACCAGGCACTGTGCTAGGATGTCATTGAATAGTCGTCTGGACCTAGTAGTCTCTACCTATGGAGCTCATTGTTGGCAGACAATAAATAAGCAAAAATAAAAAATTGAATTAAATTAAAATAGTTGCATATATATCCCTTACAAACTGAATTTTGTGTAATGAGTAATTTATGAAGAGGAATCATTTTGGATGGATGTTAGAGGAAGAACTCAGAATGTAACCTTGAAACATAAAGCTAGCGGATCAGTGCTAGGATGTAACATTAGAGAGGTCAGGAAAGACACTGTAGGTACCAGGAATGAAGCACTGGTGCCCTTCAGGAAAGGCAGGCCAGCTTCTGTGACTGAGGCATAGAGAGATAGGTGGGTCAACGCCACATTATTGAGTTTTATTTCAAATACAGAGAGCATATATTGTAAAACTTGGAGAGGGATAATGTGACAATAGAGTGATCTGATTTTTTGTGTGGAAAGCTCATTCTCGAGCCAGGCGGCTCAACAGGTGAAGACCCTTGCTCTGCAGCCTGAGCATCTGAGTTTGTGCCCCAGGACCCACAGTGGTGGAGGGGAAAGAGTGGCTCTGTAAGTTGTCCTCTGACCTCCATACATGTGCTGTGACATGTTCACACCCACAGAATAAATAAAAGTGCTTTAAAAAAAAAAATCATTCCCGATGAGTTTCAGAGACTGGATGTGGCAGGTGAAGCTAGAAACAGACCTTCTTGGAGCATTGGGGTTGAGGCGGTCTAGCTTTGCAGCATGGCTTTAGTATTTACTGGTTAGATCAGGGCGCCCTCAAACTTGTAGCCACTATCCTGCCTCTGTAGTATTGGGATTGCAGGCATGTATCACCACGTGTCTTCTGAAGACACTCCTGTAAAGACTCATTTTATTTTTCTTTCTTAATAGAGATTTATTATATTACATTTCATTTAAAATGGTAAATCTGAAAGCTAGAAAAAGAGACGGGTGGCTCAGCCCTTCAGAGCCTGTGTTACTGCACAGAAGAACTCACGTGGTAGCTTACAGCCATCTGTAACTTCAGGTCCAAGGAGTCCTGTACCCTCATCTGGCCTCCTTGGCACTAAGCATGCACGTGGTATATATACATAGATAGGCAATTAAACACACAGCAACAACCAAATAAGAGGAAAACTAAAAATTACCTTAGTGTTTTCTCATTTTCTTATTTTGAGAGACCCTTTTTGTAATTTTTCTGTCATGGCTTTCATCTTTTATTTTGGGGGGGTTTCATATCAATATCTTGATATGTGGTCATTACTGGCCCTTAAACGTACCACAGTCCTTTCTCAGTCTTCTGAGTACGGGATTGGGATTGCAGGGCTGTAATAGAGCCTAGCCTGTCTGTCTCTTCTGGTATACACGTTCTAGAATGGGTGGAGTTACAAGATTCTCATTTGTCCATGAAAATATCTTAAAGATGTCACTCATGGTCAGGTACGGGTAGCTCACACCTTTTATCCCAGCGCTCGGGAGCCAGAGACAGGTGGACCTCTGTGAGTTCGAAGCCAGCCTGGTCTACAGTTCCAGGACTGCACAGAGAAACCCTGTCTCCAGAAGCAAAAAGTCTATCATGATGGTCCCTTTATTTCTACTTTGACATAGAAAGTGTTCCATAGGAATTGGCACTGACTTTTTAATTTTATTTGTATGGGTGTTTTGTCTGTGTGTATGTATGTGTGTGCACCATGTGTGTGCCTGTGCCTGAGGAGACCAGAAGAGAGCATCTAATCCTCTAGAACTGGAGTTACAGATGGTTGTGAGCCACCATATGGGTGATGGGAATTTATTGTAACTACTTGATTCTTTTATAAATATATCTCTGTTTAATTAGTTTTGAACTAGTAATAAACTAGTTTTCCTAGTAATAAAACTTATTTCTTAATTTTTACTTGGAAACATTGATGTTGATAAGCATTCAAGTAGGTATCTTCCTATGCAAATATGCAAGAATATCACCAGGCTGAGATAACAAATGCAAAGTGGTCAGAACAGTTGCCCTACTGTAGCCGTGCTTTTCCTTATTCTCATCCTTTTTTAAAGTGTGCCTGCTTTCTCTTTTAGAAATGCTGTTGATAGGCACAGTTGCACACTGGGAAGGCAAAATATAGCTCCCAGAACATAAACTATCACACCTGGCCACTTGGCACTGTGCTTTCAGCCAGTTGAATAGATCGTGGTTCTGAAACCCAAAAGACGAAAGCAGAAAGGAGAATGCCTTCTTCAGTTCAGTGACCTCAACTTTCAAGGGCTAATAAAGATCCTTTGGTCATATGCTGGACCTAAGAAGAGCAGCAAATTTCAGCCCACTCCAGTACACTCAGAAACTGCATTTGAGATGGAACTTTCTTCTTCTAGAAATTTGTTTTTAAAATTCTTTAAATTACGTGTGTGTGTGTGTGTGTATGTGTGTGTGTGTGTGTGTACACGGGAATACAGGTGCCCTGAGTTCTGAAGAGTGTCATATCATCTGGAGTTAGTGAGTTGCAAGCCACTTGACACTTGTGATAGGATCCAAACGTGGGTCGGCTACAAGAGTAGTGTGTGCTCTTGGGATTTTTTTGTTTTGTTTTTTGGTTTTTGAGACAGGATTTCTCTGTGTAGTCCCAGCTGTCCTGGAACTGAGACCCATCTGTCTGCCCGAGTGATGGATGAAAGGCGCGTGCCACCACGCCTAGCAGTGGTTTGTGCCCTTCACTATAGAGCCATTTTTCCAGCCTGCTGTTTTAAAATACTGTTCTCTGCCCCAGGAGCAGATGTTTGTTTGTTTTCCCTCTAAATCATTTCAAATTTTGTTTTATTCACCAATTGTGCTCCTTATTTGGAATTTTTATTTATATATATTTTATTATTGTGTGTGTGCACAAATGTCACTGGGCATGTAAGACCGGAGTACAACTTTGTGGGGTCAGCCCTCTTCTCTCAACTGACTGTGGGTTCTGAAGATCAAATTCAGGTTAATCAAGCTTATGTGGCCAACTTTTCATGGACTAAGCCCTCACTCTAGTCCTTGAAATTTATTTATGTATTTCAAAGACAAGATACAGTCCATTAGTTTTTTTTTTGGTTTTGCATATATATGTATACACACACATGAATGTTTTGTGTACATGTATGTATGTATATCATGTGTGTATCCTGTTATGGATAACTATGAGCCATATCGTGGATGCTGGAAACTAAACCTGGGTCCTCTGGAAGAGTAGCACAGGCTCTTGACCACTAAGCCATCTCAGCAGCACAGCGCACCACCAGTTACTGTAGCACAGATGTGTCTGTGTGTTTAATAGTGCAAACAGAGACCTTTGAGGTCAGCAGAACTCAAAGTAGTTACAATTTGGGACTTGTGGGATGGTGCAGCACTTTGCCCTGCTGGCAACTTGACCTCAGTGCCTGAAACTCATGGTGAAAGGGAAAAGGACTCTCAAGCATTGTACTCTGATCTCCATACATGTGTATACTGATAGACACACACACACACACAGTGCAATAAATAAAATAAAACTTTGAGATGAAAAATACTGTGTATGGGTGTTTGACCTGCATATATATTTGTGCTTCATGTGCAAGCTGTGCTCTTGGAGACTGGAAGAAAGTGTTAATCCCCTAGAGCTGGAATTCCAGTCAGTGTGAGCCACCATGGAAGTTTTGAAAATCAAACCTGGGTCCTCTGGAAGAGCAGCCAGTGCTCTTAGCCATGGAGCCATCTCTCCAGCCCCAAATAGAAAATTTTGAAAATGTCTATACTCTGACCCTTTTTCAGGATAAGTTTATGAACCTTTAATATAGATAAAGATGTATAGATACAGATAAAGAATAAGAGGTAGGAGATGTGGAATTTTTTCATATTAGATAACCAGTTACCCCATAAGGAAGGTGATAGCAAAATACTTGTGCTTTCCCGGTCTTATAAAAATCAGCTCCCTCTTGACAGTCAAGCTGAGATTCAAGTAACACCTCAGAGACTTCCTCAGCTGCCCAGCCTAAACGGAGGCGCCTGCCAGCCAGTGTTAACTGTCAGAAGTGGTGACCCATGGCTGGATTTAGGTTAAGTTCTGAGATAACTCATAAAGGACTGCTGACTGGTGAAGTGCTGAGCAGGAAAGAGAGACAGTTAAGGATGGACTGAAGTTTTACCCTGAGAAAGTCCATACTAAAAACCTGATGATAAGTAGACATGAGCCAAGTTGGAGCTAGGTTTCAGGTAATTTAAGTAAACCTGTCAGATAAAAGTGGAGCACAGTTAGCTGCAGCAGTCTGGATTAGATAAGGAGCAAAGCTGAAGATGTAAAGTTGGAAGTTAGAAATACACAGGTGATGTTAATGGCATTGGCCGTTTCCTGACTGTTAATACGTAAGGGTCTTGTTACCTTTTCACAAACCCACAGCAACAGCAAGCAGTGGGCTGGAACCTCAGAGCTCCACTTCTCAAAATATGTGATAAAAACAAGGATGATTAGAAATCTGTGGTGCTTGCCTTTAATTCCAGCCCTTGGGAGGCAGAGGCACACGGATCTGAGTTCAAGGCCAGCCTTGTCTGCAGAATGAGTTCCAGTATACCCAGGGCTGCACAGACAAACCCTGTCTCAAAACAAGCAAACAAATAAAAGATTTAAGAAAAGTCAGTGCTAGCTGGGCGGTGGTGGCACATGCCTTTAATCCCAGCAGAGGCAGAGATGGAAGTATCTCGGAGTTGGAGGCCAGCCTGGTCTACAGAGTGAGTTCTAGGACAGGATCCAAAGCTACACAGAAATACTGTCTCACCCCAATCCCCAACCAAAAAAGGTCAGTGCTAATTCTTAGAGGACATTTCTATGTGAAAATATAAATAAGGGCAGTCTTGACACACCTTAAGGTATTATTTAAAAGGAAAATGAGAATCTTGTAATTCCATCCACTCCAGAGCACAGGTTTTTCCATCTCTTGTTAGATGAATATGACCACAGTGTGCTGGTGGGTGGTGCATGCATGCAGTTCCAGCACTTGGAAGGCTGAGGCAGGAGGACTGCTGTAAGATACCAGTCACTCCATCACACGCCCTTGTTTTATGTTCCTGATGGCAGTGAGTTGTACCAGCCAGCCAGTTGTACCACCTTATCTTTTCTATGTTGATGCCTACATGCTTGGAAGTAGACTTGCTGAAGGCAAGGGCACTGCTCTGACATGGGAGAGTTGGGCACATGCTAGGAACTCAGGTTGTTGATGGTTTGGTTTGAGGGAGATTCTCTGACAGCCAGCTATTTTTTGCAACTGGCTTTTCAACTTTAATATTTCAGAATATAGAGACACGGCACATTCTGATATTTCTTACTTGATAAGCCACTCAAGATGAATTCAAGGAAATTTAGTGTTTAAAACAAACACAAGAAAAGTAAAACAGATTAAAAATAACCTCATGTCAGGTCTTATAATAGAATCCACACTTCGCCTAGAGCATTTACAGCTTTTTTGCTTGCTGTTATAAGCTTCTTCGCTATAGAATTTTCACTGTTTCGTGTAATAAAGGAAAGATGATGTAATCATTTTGGAGACAACTTGTTAGACTTTAGGCTTAGGAATTGAGGTTTGTACCCAAAGCTAGAGAGGGCATACGAAAGAATTAAGATGCTATATATAACCAAAGAGGCCTTTCTTTACTGCACTTGAAGGCAGGCATAGTGGGTGATTTGTGGCATTAACATCCTAAATTCATTTCAGATGCCTTTTACAAGTGTTTCATTTTTCATCAGCAACCCTCTAAGTGAGTTTTATTAATGACCTGATTTTACTACTTGAGGAAATTAACATTCAGTGAAATAAAAATAACTTGTCCAAGATTACATGGCTGATAAGTAGCAAGAGGCAGAACTTGAATATAGCTGTTTTGAAAGTTGGCTCTTGAGAACCCCTCCCAGGGATTTTGATCAAGTGCTGTTCAAAGGTTATACTTTCTCAGAGAATTCTTTTCTGAGAACTGACCCCCCCCCCCTTCCAGGGCTCATAGTTCATTGTTTTGGAATTTAGAATACTCATCTGTTAGATTCAAGCCTCTCTGGTGGTGACAGTTTATAGAATGGCTCTCTTTGACTGCAGAAGTTGGTCATGATGCCTTTTTGTGTTCTAGTGAAAGGTAAAGAGCAAGAGAAGACCTCAGATGTCAAGTCCATGAAAGGTGAGTGAGTTCTCCTTTGTATTCACAGCGATGGGCTTTGGGGTTATAAGTGTTCTGATTTTTATCTCTTCTCTTGTGACAGTAGTCATTCTTCATTATTATAATTATTCATGATTATGACTTAATTTCTCTTTAGCATGTATATTCTAACAAAGCTTTACTGGCATTTGCTGACTACTCTAAAGTGAACCAGTTCCTTATTAATCATACGTTTGATTGTTCCCTAACAGTCATTAGTTGGCTTTGGTCAGTAAAACACACACTGAGCCATGACAGCTAGAGAGACTCCCATTCGCAAGGTTGGTTTTCTATCTGTTCAGAAATGTGGATGAGTAGTTTTCACTGTATTGGGATCAGTGGCCTTCATTTAAGCTTATTTACAGTTCTTTGTGAGTGTTAATACACTGCTCTTATTTATGGGTTTAAGTATGGTTTTTTCTTTTTCTTTTTTATGATATGTGGCTAGTATTGAGTGTTTACCATCTGCTTAGTTTGCCAGAGAGTTTAATTATACCATTTACAAGGTTTGCAACATTAGAGAAAAACATGCCCCTACAGCCTTAACTGAAGCGTATTACTGATAATTTAAAGTGAGTTGGAGTCTGTATTAGTTTAAACTATTTTCTTTAAGTCAGATGTGACTGGCATTTGGTTAAGGTGAAAGGTCTGTGGACCAGGTCTGACTGTGGTAGAAGGAAGGGCCTACTAGCACAAGCCGTCAGAACTGCCGTCTTCACCCAGAGCGGACACTAAGTGTGACTCTGGAAAGTCAGGGAGCTTTCTTCAGATTCATTTGTACAGTGAGGAGATTGCCGTCGTTTTGTTTTCCAGTGGGTTTTTAATTCTCTAAATTAATTGAACTTTAAAAGCTTCATGCTAGGTCGGTAAAGTGAAACATACAAAAGCATTAAAAGAGGCAGTCCTAGAAGTTTGTACTCAGAGGACCCTCGAGAGACTCAGTGGGTAAAACTGCTGGTTGGCAGGAGAGAGCTGATTCCTGGAAGTTATTCTCTTATTTCCACAAACACACATGCTCTCAAACTTGTTTGCATGCATGCATGTGCACACATATGCATACACACAGCCATACATGGGGATAAAAGTAAAGTTGCGGTGTGATTACCAGGTCCTGCTTTGATTTACAGTAGCAAATAGAACAAAAATAATAATGGCCTCCATTTATAAATAACTTTTATTCTTTTTGTATTTGGTTTTTAAAGATAGGGTTTCTCTGTGTTACAGCATGGCTGTCATGGAACTAGCTTTGTAGACCATACTGCCTTCAGACTCACAGAGATCCTCCTCCCTCTGCCTTTTCAGTGCTGAGATTAAAGGTGTATGCCACCATGCCCAGCCAGCGCTTTTATTCTTGGCATTAAAAAAAGTTGGCTGTAACAGAGATCACAGAAGACTGGGATATTTATTGCCTTTATTGAGTCATATATTGGTAGGGAAGAGGAAAAAATGCCAAATAATTTTTCCGGGTGGTTTGAACTAGTGATGGTAATAAAGAGATCAGAACAAAATTGAAAGTCCAACAGGTTAAATGAATTGAGGGTGTTATTGATTAGATCTGGAATGTGAGGGACATGGATGTAAGGTTTATCACTTGCTACCTTTCTGGCTTGCCTCACAGAACCAAGCTAGGGAATTACA
Organism: Myodes glareolus; assembly: GCF_982192425.1. NCBI lineage: Eukaryota > Metazoa > Chordata > Mammalia > Rodentia > Cricetidae > Myodes > Myodes glareolus. The sequence continues at coordinate 62,331,495 of NC_142034.1, forward strand.
TGTTCAGTTGTGGTAGATTGCATGGAAGCACTTTTGAGTCATTCATTTTTATGTGTTTCACACACAGTAATTCTAAGGTCTGAAGTTTTAACCAAAGATACGTGACTCTAGATGACCTAGGTTGGAATTCTGTCTGTTGAAATGGCCTTCCCAAGTTCATAGATCTAGGACAAAGTGTTTAACTTTTCTACGTTTGCCTTTACCTCTAAAATGGAGGAAATACCAGTCTTGAAGAATTGTCCAGAGAGACCAAAACGTAAGTAAACCCCACAAACCAAACAGTGGAGTGCCTGGTCTGTCACAGGTGGTGCAGTGGTAGTGATTACTGCCTAGTGTTAAATAGTGAGCTGAAGTGAAGGATTGCAAGGAGCCCAGAAAATTTGAGGTCAGCAAACTTTAGGGAAGACTTCATGGAAATGATGCAGTCTATATACACACTGAAGAATAAGAGGATTTAGGTTAAAGAGAAAATTGTTTATTTTGTCCCTGCTAGCCTTTAAGTTTTTAAAAAAAATATATATATGTATATATATATATATTCAAATATGTTCAAATAAATATATGTATACACACACACACACACACACATACATATATATGAAGTAAAAGGGCCATCAGATAAGTAAAGGGAAATTTTTACAGAATGATTGAAATGAGGCTATACAGAGCCAGAGCCATAAGGACCAGAAAAGAGGCCCTAGTCACTGAGTTGCTGCCAAGGACTCAGCTGACTCTCCTTCCAGACCCCTCACTTCCTGATGCTCCAGTGTTCCCTGTCTGTCCATTCCTGCTGCCACCCCTCTTCTCCTGCAGCGGTCTTGCGCAGGCCATTTTCACCAAGGAGAAGAAATTGTATCAAATGCTTGTTCTCCAGAACTTCCAAGGTTGATGACCTACTTCCTGATGGCACTGAGTGCTAGCTGTTTCATCACTTCCTTCTCCAGCCCCTAAGAAAAAGAACTACACAAACGAATTCATAGCATTTTTGTTATTATGGATATCTAATGAAGATATATTTAGAAAGGAGATAGTCACATAGAATTTTCAATGTATCTATTGCCTGTATGAAAAAACTAACCAGCAGGCATGGTGAGATGGCTCAGTGGGTAAAAGTGCTTGCCATAAAAGCCTGGAGACCTTGGATTTGATCCCCTGGGACCCACATAAAGGTGGAGGAGAGAACCAACTCTGCAGAGTTGTCCTCTGCGTTCCACACGTGCACTGTGGCATATATACTCATACACACATCATGTACACACACACTTGTAAAAGTTTTTTTTTAATCTATAAATTGGCTGTGTTAATGCACACCTGTAATTGCTAAACTCTGGAAGCTGAAGCAGGATTGTGAATTTGTGGATAGCCCGGCCCAACATAGTCAGACCATGTCTCAAAAATAACAACTGAAAACCTAAACTATTGTTTATAAACGTGCTAAAATGGTTTTACTTCTTCAATTAAACATGAAAATAAAAACTAGGGCAGCCTCCTTTTAAAGTTGAACAAATAGTTTTTTGTTGTTGTTTGTTTGTTTTTTGAGACAGGGTTTCTCTGTAGCTCTTGGAGCCTGTTCTGGAACTAGCTCTTGTAGACCAGGCTGGCCTCGAACTCACAGAGATCCGCCTGCCTCTGCCTCCTGAGTGCTGGGATTAAAGGTGTATGCCGCCACCACCACCTGGCTGACAAATAGAATTTTAACTCAGCTTTAACAACAAGTTTAAGTGTTACTCAGCAGTGTTGGAGTACTGGGTTAGTATTTCCTGCTAATGCATTCGTAACTTTTTTGGGAGCTGAGCTCTTATTCTTTAGAGATAAGTGTAATTCTCAACTTTGGCAGCTGAGCTCTCTCTCCAGCCCATAATTTAGAATGCTGAAGTCAAAAGAATGATACTATTTCTTCAGACTATTAAAGAAATATTTTCTGAACAAAACAATTTGTGGTATTGAGGATCAAACCCGGAATCTGCCTGACAAATGCTAAACAAGCAGTTCTGCCACCAAACTGCATCTCCATTGGCTTTGTAAATTTTAAGTGTTTATTATTATTATTAGTTTTTTGAGAGAGGATCTTATGTAACCTTGGCTTGCCAGGAACTTACTATGTTGACCAGGCTGGCCTTCAACTCGAGAGAGATTTCCCCTTATTCTTTTTCCTCTGTTTGCTGGGTTAAAGGATGGGACTGCCCTGCCTAAGAGTTTTATTTTTAAGTAGCTTGAACTTCAGTTTGCTGCTCAATTTAAAAAGTAAAATATTATGATAAACAGTTTTCTAGATTTTTTTATTTCTATCAAGAATTTATTCTAAATTCAGTTTTGTTTGTGAAGCAAACAAAGATTAAGAAAATGAAAAGGTTTACCTTTCAAAATGCTTTCTAGGTTTTTATACTTTTCTCTTTTGGGAGACAGGTTTTGCCACTTTGCCCAGGCTAACCTGGAACCTGACTTGACTTCCTGGCTCCCTGCTGGGGTGTTGGTTGTATAACACCACACTAAGCTTGGCTTCTGTGCTTAAATCAAAGTTTTCAGAGAAAGAGCTCTCTAAGTCATAGTTTTGGTGCAGTTTCTTGAGAGATATAAATAATAGTGTTTTCTTTCTGCTTTGCTTCTGTTTTATAGAATTATCTTCTAAATATTTATTTATTAGAGGTGGGCTATGAAGCCCTGGCTGTCTTGGAGCTTTCTCTGTAGACCAGGCTGGCCCTGAACTGACAGAGATCCACCTGCGGCCTCCTGTTTGCTGGAATTAAAGGCATTTGGCAACATGTCTGACTTACTTTAATTTTTTTTTTTAATGTAAAAGGGTGTTTGGTCTGCATGTGTATTGTGTGTCTGTATATCATGTGTGTGTCTCACAGAGGCCAGAAGAGGGCACCATATCCCTGGAACTGGAGTTGCAGGTGTTTGTCAGCCTTCATGTGGGTCCTCGGCTTGTACCTGAGTGCTCTGGAGAAGAGCCAGTGCTCTTAGCTGCTGAGCTATCTCTTAAGCCCCTTAACTATTTTCTGAGTGTTGCTTAAGTATTAGAAAGTTTAGTTTTTTTGTTTGTTTGTTTGTTTTAATTTTCTTAAAGCCTGCTCATGGGTTTCAAATCATCAAATTGTGTTTAACTTTACACATTTTTTTTCAAAATTTATAGCTTCAATAGCTGTACATTCCCCACAGAAGAGCACTAAAAACCATGCCTTGCTGGAAGCTGCAGGACCAAGTCATGTTGCAATCAATGCCATTTCTGCCAACATGGACTCCTTTTCAAGTAGCAGGACAGCAACGCTTAAGAAGCAGCCAAGCCACATGGAGGCTGCTCATTTTGGGGACCTAGGTAAGTGACTGCCACTTCTTATTAACGCCTAATAAAGGGCAAACGTAATAAAACATATGAGATTCCAGTCAAAAGATACTGAACTTCATGATTGGAAGAGACTTTGAAAAAAATTAGATTAAAAAAAATAAATGCAAGTGTAATGAGGTAGTGCTGTATTGTGTTCATGTAAATATAAGGAATGTCCAATAGAAAACTGAAGAGATGCATTTGACCACTTGATAAAAATGCACAGAAAAGATTACTGACTTCAATAGTACTTTGATGCAAATCAAAATCATGAGTTAAAATATTAAAATATACTCAGAGTTTGCTAATTTGAATGTTAAGTGGGGTTGAAGGAAATGGCTACTCCTAGTTAACAGTGGTGTAAAGGAGTAAAAAAGATTATTTTGGAAATAGTTTTTTTGGAAGTATTGTCTGATTCCAATGTTAGAAAAGTTTGTCTTTAGATAGGAAATTGTTATCAAAATAGCTAATTTATTTGCTTCTGTCTTTTAGGCAGATCCTGTCTGGACTATCAAACTCAAGAGACCAAATCCAGTCTTTCAAAGACCCTTGAACAGGTCTTGCGTGACTCTGTTGTCCTCCCATATTTTCTCCAGTTTATGGAGCTTCGGAGAATGGAGCACTTGGTGAAATTTTGGTTAGAGGCTGAAAGTTTTCACTCTACAACTTGGTCCCGAATAAGAGCACACAGTCTGAACACAGTGAAGCAGAGTTCATTGGCTGAGCCTGTCTCTCCATCTAAAAAGCCTGAGACGACGTCAGCATCTTTTGTAACTGAGTCTCTGGACAGGAGGTTGGGGGATTCTAGCTCAGCCCCACTGCTCGTGACTCCACCAGAAGGAACTGACCTGAGTGGTAGAACTCAGAACACTCAGGATCACCTGCTGCTCTCCCAGGAGTGCCACAGTGCCCCTGCTCTCCATCTTGAAATGGCCAGAACAGGAGCTCCTCAGATCTCCACAGACTCCCGAGAATCCTCCCCCAGACTTACAGTAGCCAGTAGAAATAGCCCCTCTTCTCCACTGCGAGAACTGTCAGGAAAACTCATGAAAAGTAAGTATGTGACACCTGTGCCTCATCACAGTGCGGGACTTCAAACGAGGAGGACGGGTCAGCATAGAATCTTTCTGCCCCAGTTTACAGCCGTAGGAGGGCCCGGAGGAGCGAGGGAGCCACTGTGGAAGTGGGTGCTGAGTGGGGACAGTGCAGCAGGGCACTGTGCTGTTTATTTACACATTGGTCTAACTGCACTTTATAGGTTTATTTTTTTCATTTTATCTTTTAGATTGCTGGTAGGTATCATTTATGGAGTTCTGTATTAAGTATATTTGGATTTCATTTAATTGTCATGATAGCTGTGTTAAGTAGATATTAATATTCCATTTACCCTTGAGACTATTGTGGTTTAGAATGTTCCTTCCTGAGTTGTCTAGTAAGTGATGAGCTAGAATTAAACAGGCATTTTGAAAATAACACTTTTTTCTTTCTTGTTATGTTAATTCAGAAATTGCACCACATTCTCATTATTTTAATTACTGCTCTTTGGAATTCTTATTATCCAGACTATCTCTTCTTCTTCTTCTTCTTCTTCTTCTTCTTCTTCTTCTTCTTCTTCTTCTTCCTCTTCCTCTTCCTCTTCCTCTTCCTCTTCCTCCTCCTCCTCCTCCTCCTCCTCTTCTTCCTCCTCTTCCTCTTCTTCTTCCTCCTCTTCTTCTTCCTCCTCTTCCTCTTCTTCCTCCTCTTCCTCTTCCTCCTCTTCCTCTTCTTCTTCCTCCTCCTCTTCCTCCTCCTCCTCTTCCTCTTCTTCTTCCTCCTCCTCCTCCTCCTCCTCCTCCCTCCCTCCCTCCTTCCCTCCCTCCCTCCCTCCCTCCCTCTCTCAAAGGCTGGGTGACTTCTTCAAATGCTGGTAGCTCTCTACAAAGATATGTCTGGTTTGCTAATGAATGAATTTTAGTGTGTCAGTTCATCTTTCAAAGTTTCTGGATTTCTGTAAGATTTTGTGTGTAAATGTGTGTGATTGTAGGCTTGCATGTAGAGGTCAGAAGAGAGTTTTCAAGTGTGCTTCCTTCCATATTAGGCTCCAGGGAGTGGCTCTCAGGTTCATGGGACAAATGTTTTTACCCACTGAACCATTGCCAGCCCCTGAATTTATTTCTTGAAAAAAAAATTTTTTTTCTGAATTTTTTTTTTTTTGGTAATTTCTTTCCTTCACTCTCATTTTGATCTTATTTTTATCTTCTTGAATTTGTTAGATATAGTTGTCTGATATTCCCATATAGTTCTAGTGGATCCAAGTCAGTGTGGTTTGTTTTGTCAGACTCACACTCTTGGTTTGGAATGGTAGATTTTTTTCAGGGGGTGGGTATTTACCACAGTTTTGTAACTGAGCTCAACTAGCCACCTGTTTTGTGACCCTGTGCGTGTGGACAATGTTTAGACCCTGTAACTAGAGTTACTCTTTTGTAGTGTTAAAACAGTGGCCAGAGGCAGCTTAGGGAAGGAAAGGGTTTATATCCTCTTACACTTCCAACCATACTCCATCATTTAGGGAAGTCAGGGCAGGAGTTCAAAACAAGAACCTGAAGGTTGAAGCCATGGAGGTATCTCACAGAGATCTTCATTTAACAGTCCATTGGCTTCTGTGAGCAGCATTGTCTACCCATTCTGTTATGTCCAAACTCCTTTATATTTTAAAATTACCTTTTAAAAGTCATAGGTTTCCATAAAGTTTTTGATCCCTCTCCTCGCATCCTTAACACTGTTTTCTATTTCCTTTCTCCATTAGTGTCTGCCAGAGATTAAACATAGAATTTCAGATTGAGCTATATCCCTTAGTCTGTACTTTATTTAAGAAGATAATAAATTTGATTTCAAGATCTTAGTTTATGTTGTCAAGGAGAGAAAACAAAGTAATTTTTTTAGCTTTGATAAAGATAATTAATTTTCCTAGTATATATGTGTCTTCATAGCTACCTCCCTGGCTTTCTGGTTGGCTTTCCTGATAGCCCTGTCTGTTGTGGTTCTTATGGTTTGGCCCCACTTCCACTGACTAGTTGCTTCATTGTGTTAAGCTTGTTTTATCATCCAGCATCCTCACCTAGGGGTTACTGACCTTCCTGACCTCCTGGTTTTTATAGATATGTATATATAATCTGTACACCCATTCTGTGAGTTACGTTTGTGTGTGAGCCACCATTTGGGTGCTGGCATTAAACCAAGTTCTCTGGAAGAACAGTTAGTACTCCTAACCACTAAGCCATATTTTCAGCCCCATGACCTCAGATTGTTTGTGTTTTTTGTTCATAAAGACATTGTTAGTAATTTAAAAAATAATAGAAGAAATTTGGTTACTTTGTGTGGTAAATTCATTATTTCAATAACTAATTATGTAAATTTATTCTCATACTTACTATACATCTTATTCTGTTTTGTTTTTTTTTTTTTTTTTTGAGACAAGGTTTCTCTGTAACTTTGGTGCCTGTTCTGGAACTAGCTCTTGTAGACCAGGCTGGCCTCGAACTCACAGAGATCTGCCTGCCTCTGCCTCCCAAGCGCTGGGATTAAAAGTGTGCACCACCACCGCCTGGCTACATCTCATTTTTAAGATATAATAATAAATGGCATAGTCACAGGCTAACTATTCAGGGAAATTTTTATTCAATTTATGAAATATCTGAAGAAATTTTGATTACGTAAGCTTTTATATTTTAATTAATTTTAAATTATTTCATATGCCCTGAATTTCAAGAATTTTTTTCTTAAAATTTAGTGATCTAAAGTCTTATTCTTTAAATTTTTTAAGATTTATTATTTTATTTTACATGTATAAATGTTTTGCCCTTATGCATGTATGTGCACAAAATGTGTGCCTATTGGGTCCCCCGAATGGAAGGCTATGGATGGTTGTGAACATGTGGTACTGATAGTTGAACCCAGGTCCTCAGCAAAAGGGACAAAATGTTCTTAACATCTTAGTTCTCTCTTCAGTCCCTGAAATATATCATTTTCAGAAAAACAAACAACCAAAACATCACCAACAAAAAACCCTTGTATTATCTTAATTGTAAGAAATAATAAAGCTCTAGATATATTTATTTGTATGGTCTCATGGAGTCACTATTTGAGTGCTATTGTGGTTGGTTGAAAATCAGTTTTGAGCTGAAAGACAAGGTCTTTTTATTTTGAGTGTTTATGTGTTTTGTCTGCAAGTATGGCTATGCACTGCTATGTGCAGTGTCCTCGGGGCCTGAAGGTCCTGGAACTGGAGTTACAGCCAGTTGTGAACCTCCATGTAGGTTCTGGAAATCAAACCTGGGTCCTTGGGAAAAGTAACTAGTGCTCTTAACTAAGAAGTCCATCTCTCCAGCCCCTTAAATATTTTAAAAACTAATTATAGAAATGCTAAATTGAGTAACTTAGTGCTTAAGCATCTTCCTGATGCCTGAAGGAAAGTTCCTTTTTTCCAATTTTTGATGTATCACATACCTTAAAAGATACATTTTAAAAAATCAAAACGGGATATTTAAGGAAATTTTTCTGTTTCTTTTTCTTTTTTAAGTCATATTGCATTTGTGTGTGTCTGTATGTGTGTGCACTGCATGCTTAAGGTCAGAGAACAACTGCTACTGTATGGGTCCCTGGTGAGCCATCTTTCAGGTCCCCTTTATTTTTTATTTAGTTGTTTAGTTTTATTGTATTCTCCTGTTCTTTTTATTATAGAGTATTAAAATTAGTACAATCTAAATTGTTTGTATTGTTTTGTTGGTTTTAGTTGATTGATATTTTGTTAATATTATCTATCTATATTGCCCAAAGTGGCCCCAAATTCCCTTGATAAGCTCTTAGAGTGATCATCCTGCTTCACTTTCTGAAGTAGGTGGGACTATAGATGGTCTTAACTATATATAGCTTTTCTGACATATTCATTGATTTCCTCCTCAACCCCCGGGACAGAGTCTCACTTTGTAGCTTTGATTGTTCTAGAACTTACTATGTAGACCAGGCTGGCCTAGAACTCAGAGATCTGCCTGCCTCTGCATCCTAAGTACTGGGATTAAGGGTATGTGTTGCTGTGTCTGGCTTCATTGATATTTAAAAAAGTTTTATTACTTCTTTGAGAAATTTGTGTGTTTATATTCAGCATCCTAAACTCTGCTCAGACCCATACTCCCTATTCTACCCACCTAACTCTGTATCACTTTTTAAAAATTTATTTTTTTATTTAAATCTGTCAAGACTTGTACTACCCAAATAGTCTTAGGTATGTGATCTTCCACTGGCATGTGGATGATTTAGAAGTGACTAGTTATAGTCTTAGAGAAAACTGATTCCCCATATCCCAGCAAGTATCGATTCCTCAGCTAGGGGTCACGTGGGACTTTGTGTCCCACTTTGGAGGACAGGGTCTCACTGTATAGCTTTGGCTGTCCTAGAACTCACTCTGTAGACCAGGCTGGCCTCAAACTCTCAGAGGTCCACCTGCCTCTGCTTCTTCCGTGCTGGGATTAAAGGAGTGCTCCACCATACCTGGCTTAACAACTCTCCTCTTTATGCTAGAATTTGAGCTGACTTGGGCTTACACGGGTTTTGTATTGTAACATGAGGGGGACCAGCTTGTTGGGGTTTCTGTTTGGGCGCCATTCTGTAACATGAGAAGGCCGGGCCTGCTTGTTGAGGTTTTTGTCCTGCCCAGTTTTCCCAGCTGTTTAGTCCCAGAGAAAAATCACATTGAGATCTCTATAAGTTATAAAGCTGATTGACCCATTAGGTCAGGTTACTTACTTGCTAACTCTCACATCTTGATTAACCCATTTTTTTTTTTTTTTGATCTATTTTAGCCATGTGGCTCAGTACCTTTTTTAGTGGGGCAGATCACATCCTGCTGCTTCGGTGGTCTGGGCAGGAGTGGGAGGAATCGACTTTCTCCTCCCCAGAATTCTCCTGCTCTCCTTACATCATTTCCACTTTCTGTCTGGTTTTCCCACCTATATCTCCTGCCTGGCCAATCAGTGTTTATTTAAAACATGATTGACAGAATACAGACAATTTTCCCGCACCACTTCCCCCTCTTTTTTAAAAAAAAGAAAGGAAAATATCCATAGTCCTTTTTTGGGGAATGTGGGCGTAGTATTCCAGGCTACTTCCAGAGGGTTGGGGGCGCTGATAATCTTATGGGACCCTAAAGGAAATTTAGAGTTATGATCAAGTCCTGACTGAAGTATTCTGTGAGTCTTGAACCTGTTCTGGATGAAGAACTCAGACATCTGGGCCATCTATTCCTGTTGGAGATTTTTCAGGTGGCCTCCCTTGGTCACATTGGATTTTTCTTAACTCAGAATAAATCCAGAGCTTCTCGTTTTCTGTGGAAACAAAAGAAAAATCTCTTCTCCAAAGTAACATACCTTTTGACTTCAATTTTGAAGCCAATGGGGCTGGAGAGATAGCTCAGCGGTTAAGAGCACTGCCTGCTCTTCCAAAGGTCCTGAGTTCAATTCCTGGCAACCACATGGTGGCTCACAACCATCTGTAATGGGGTCAGGTGCCCTCTTCTGGCCCGCAGACACATACACACAGACAAAATATTGTATACATAATAAATAAATAAATAAATATTTAAAAAAAATTTGAGGCCAAGGTATTTTCAAAATACCTATCTTGGATTAATTCTGCAGCATTTATAAGCAAATATTTTTTGGCAGCTGTTACTCCTTCCTCAGCATTTAAACAATTCAAAGAGAGCATAATAACATACAGCATCAAGATTCTCTCTGTATTTTTCATCTTTACGTGGCTTTATTTTAACCTCTATTTCTTTTATTTTTACTTTTAACTTTTGGCTTTTTGAGACAGGTTCTCAGCATATCTTTGTCCTGGAACTCCCTCTGTAGACCAGGCTATCCTTGAACTCCCAGAGATCCGTCTGTCTCCCCAGTGCTGGGATTAAAGGTGTGTTCCACCACACCCAACTACTCTTTTTGTTTTTTTATTTTAAGGCTTTAAACCTCTTATTTTTAAAGCCTGTATATATTTTTAACATATTGTAAACCATTTAGAGGTTTTCTTTCTGTTTGAATCTCTCTTTACTGTATATCTCTCTTATTTTGACCACATGGGTCTTTAATTTGCTAAGGAATATGGAGAAAACAACAGTTAAAAGCTCTTAAGGCGTTTCAAGGTCCTTGCCAGGAAGCAAGCTGCAACAGTGTTTCCATAGTCTGGACTGCCTGCTTGAAAGAGTCAGAGTTCTCCCTGGCAGAATGTCCCAGAAAGCGGGCTTTTTAAAACAGCGCAGCTTTTTTCCTGCTATGGCTGAAAACCGAAATGCTTTACTCTAGTCTTTCCCAAGCTTTTTTAGGCTTTTTGTGGATGCAGTTATCCACGTTGGGCACCACTCTGTAACATGACAGGACCACCTGTTTCTTGGGGTTTTTGTCCTGTCCAGTACCCCACAGCTGGCAAGCCCAAAAAAAAATCACACAAAGATCTCTATTAGTTATAAAGCTGATTGGCCCATTAGGTCAGGCTACATACTGGCTAACTCTCACATCTTGATTAACCCATTTTTTTGATCTATGTAACAATGTGGCTCAGTACCTTTTCCAGCTGGCAGATCACATCCTGCTGCTTTGCTGGTCTGGGCAGGAGTGGGAGGAATCAGCTTCCTCCTCCCCAGAATTCTTCTGCTTTCCTTGCATCATTTCCACTTCCTGTCTGGTTTTCCCGCCTACGCCTCCTATTTGGCCAGTCAGCGTTTATTTAAAACATGATTGACAGAATACAGACAATTTTCCCGCACCATTTTATATGCTTCCATAATTGTTGTGAGTTCATGTGTGTAGCTGCCCTGCTGTGTTCATAAGATACTGTTTGCTTGTAGTCGTCTATTGCCTCTGACTCTTAAACTATTCCTGCCCCTCTTCCACAATGATCCCTACCTAAGTTTTGAGATGAGGAAGTATGATATGCATGTTGCATTTAAAACTAAACATTCCACAATCTCTTATTCTCTTCCTCGGCCAGTTGTGAGTCTCTGATGAAGACTGAGTGATGCACTAATTAATGGATATATAAATAAGTCATTAGATGTCAGTTACTGTGTCCATTTAGTGGTAGGTTCACCTCTGGGGCCTATGACTTGTCTAGCTATAGGTTCTTGGCCCAATAATGCTACTAGATATGGGTTTTATATTATAGAGTGGACCTTAAATCTAATCCAAGAGTGGTTGGTTATACCTGTGATTGTCCTGCCACTGGTGCACCAGTGGGCATGCCTTGCCAAGCCATCCATTGTTGCAGCCAGTGAGTTCATAGCTGGATGAGATTGATGACTGTTTCCCCCAGTCCTATGCATAATGCCTTCCGTGGCTGTAAAGCCTAGTCAGTGGGAATGAGGTTTTCAGGTTGGTATCTATCTACATGATCTATGACTTAAATATATGGTGTCTTCAACAATAGCATCCGTTTTTGGTTTTGTTTTTTTGAGACAGGGTTTCTCTGTTGTAGCTCTGGCTACCCTGGAACTCACCCTGTAGACTAGGCTGGCCTTGAATTCAGAGATCCTCCTGCCTCTGTCTCTCCAGTGTGGGACTCGAGGTGTGTGCTGCAACCACCCGGCAGCAACAGACTCTTAGTGTCAAGTTTTAGAAGTAACTAAGAGATTAACAAGGGCAATAACTTCTAATGTTTAGTAGAGTCTATGGAACCTAACTTGCCAATAATTGCAAAAGAGATAGCCAGTTCCTGGCACTGGACTTTGTTAGTCTCTGGTGTTGTCTAGTAGGGTATTGTTACTTCATTATAGGGCAACTTACTTTTAACATCTTACTTTATTTATGTGTGTATTTTAAGGAAACTTCTACCAGTAGTAGTTCTCCATATGACTTTTTCAAAATGTCTTTAGTGGAACTTGTCCCTTCCTATTCCCTTTTCTGCCCTATCCTTCCTACCTCACCTCAGTTTAACCCTTCCTGTTACCACTGTTCCTTTTTAACCCGGCATAACAGAATATTCTGTCTCTTCTCCCTTAAAAGCACCCCTTCCCTGTGAACCCTTCGTAACTTTCTGACATATGGGTATCCAAATGAAACAAATATGTCTGACAATTCAAAGCTACAGCCATGAGAGAAAACATGCATAAGCTGTATGTTTTTCTGGGTCTGGGTCACCGTACCGAGAATAATCATTTTCTTCCCCATCCATTTACCTGCAAATTTCACTTTTCTTAATTCTGAATACTATTCCCTTCTGCAGGTGTGCCAAGTTTTCATTATCTGTTTGGCAGTTGATAGACGTTTAGGATGTTTACTGCAGATCTACAGGACATTCTGCCCAAATATTAAAGAATACATATTCTTCCAAGTTTTAGAGGTTTAGCCGCCCATGGAACTTTCTCCAAAATAAACCACATAGTAGGATACAAAACAAGTTTCAACAAATATTGGAAAATTGAAATCACATCCTGCATTTTTTCTGGCCACTGTGAAATAAAGCTGCTTTTCAACAATAGAAATCATAAAAAGTACACAAAGTGAACAACACACCATTGAATCAAAGTAGAGTGAAAAGATAAAGTTTTCAATTCGTAGAATTGGACTTCAGAAATGAAAACACTGCATATCAACATATGCATAATGAAGGCTGTGCTAAGAAGAAAGCTTATAGCACCATGCATGTACATAAAAATATTTGGGAGATACTTTTCTACTAATTTAATGGTGCACGGGAAGGTGTTAGAAAAAACAAGAGCCATCAACAGCCCAAACAAGCAGAGAGGAAGAAATCAAAATCAGAGCTGAGCGAGAAGGCAAAGGCTCAACACCAGGATTAGGTCTGAAATCAGTGAAGGAAATACAAAGAATGTATGAGACAACTGGTTCTTTAAAAGGGTTGGCATGCCCTTACCTTAATTAGGCAAAAGAGAGAGGATCCAAGTTTGTAAAATTAGATGAAAAGGAAGATTATAGCAAACACTGAAGAAATTCAGAGAACCCTAGAGACATACTTTAAGAATCTGTGTTCCCAGCCGTGCAGTGGTGGTACATGCTTTTAATCCCAGAACCAGGGGGAGGGGACAGAAGCAGGCAAATCTCTGAATTGAAGGCGAGCCTAGTCTACAAGTGCTAGTTCCAGGACAGTCTTCAAAACTAAAACTACAGAGAAATCCTGTCTCAACCATAAAGACAAAACTCTATTCCCCTGAACTGGAGACTCTAAAATAAATGGGTAACTCTCATTTTTGACCTCAAGTTCAATCAAGATGAAGCAAATGATTTGCTTTCATCCTGCAACAAGTAATGTGACAGTCACAGACTAAGGAAGAGATGATCCCTGTTGGCCTCAGTTTCATAGAGTTTGGTCCATGGTTCCTTGGCTCCATGTTTAAATGTCTCAAACATTCTCTATAAATGTAGATTTATACAGACTGTTTTGAGCTTCTACATTTGTGTTACTGTGCACATATTTCAAGCTGAGACTCCAGAGCAGAGACAAAAAGTAACAAAGAGATCATTGTTACTAAGGAGCTTAGTAGCTCATCCAGACAGTGGGAGAAAAAGCTGACACAAGGTTTTCCAGTTCTGTGAGCCACACAGTGAAAGGGCAGTTTTCCATGGAAGTTGACTTGTAATAGCACCACACAGCAAACAGCCCCCTGCTCTTAGGAACACAGTCCTTCTCAGTGGTTTGAAGTTGTCCTTTTCTTCTCTTGTAGGTATAGAACAAGATGCAGTGAATACTTTTACCAAATATATATCTCCAGATGCTGCTAAACCAATACCAATTACAGAAGCCATGAGAAATGATATCATAGGTAAGCAGTCATGGGGAAAAGAACTGACTGGTTTCATTACTGACTAGGATTTTTTTTTTTTCTTTAACATTATTGTTGAGTTTTGTTTCTTTGTTTTCAGACAGGTTCTTACTATATAGCCATGGTTGACCTGGAAGAAAAGGCTGGCCTCATAGAGATCCATCTGCCTCTGCCTCCTGAGTGTTGGGATAAAGGCATATGCCCCCACACCCAGCCAAAAAAAAATTATTTATGATTTTTATGCGTATATATGTGTGCGTACATGAAATATATGTCTATCACATGAGTGCAAGAGCCCATGATGATCAGAAGAGGGCGTCAGGCCCTTGGAACTGGAATAACTGACGGTTGTGTGTGGCCCTGTGGGTGCTGGGTACCAAACCTTCTGCCAGAACAGCAAGTGCTCTTAAGTGCTGAACCATCTCTCCACCCCCAAGGAGATTTTGTGTGTGTGTGTGTGTGTGTGTGTGTGTGTGTACACATACATGAAATATAACAGTTCTCGCCCTACTTGGTTTTCTTTCTTCCTTCCTTTCTTTTTTTTCTAGACAGGAGTTCTCTGTGTATCCCTGGCTATCCTGGAACTTGCTCTCAAACTCACAGTGGTCCACCTGCCTCTGCCTTCCAAGTACTGGGATTAAAGGCGTGTACTGCTGCCGCCCAGCTCCTAGTCTGTTTTCAAAGTGCCTATTAAATTTTAAAAAATTTAATATTTATTTTATGTGTATGTATGTGTGCTTGAATATTAACCATGTGCTTGCAGTAGCCCACAGAGGTCAGAATGGGGCATTTGGTTCCCTGTAACTGGAGTTACAGGTGGTTGTGAGCTTTCGTGTAGGTGCTAGAATAATGGTCTTCTGTAAGAGCAGTAAGTACTCTTAATTGTACTATCTCTCCAGCTCCCCCTCCCCGGTACTTTTCTTTATCTTTTTTTTTAATATAACTTTATTTTATGTGCATTGGTGTAAAGGTGTCAGATCCCCTGAAACTGGGGTTACGGACAGTTGTGAGCTGCCATGTGGGTACTGGGAATTGAACTCGGGTCCTCTGGAAGAGCAGCCAATGCTCTTGACCACCAGCCATCTCTCCAGTCCCCCCTCTTTTTTTTTTTTTTTTAAGATTTGTTTATTATGTATACAACATTCTGCCTGCAGTCCAGAAGAGGGCACCAGATCTTAATAAAAATCTTGCGAGATGGCTCAGCAGTTAAGTTCACTGACTGCTCTTCCAGAGGATGTAGGTTCAGTTCCCAGCACCCAGCTCACAACTGTCTGTAACTTCTGTTCCTGAGGATCTGCTAACCTGCAGAGAAAGAAACACCAGTGCACATAAAGTAAAATAAGTAATTTATTAAAATAAAAAGAATCTCACAGATAAATACAATTTTGTAAATGAGGAAGCTTGAGAGTAGAGAAGTTAGGTGCTTTCAAGGACATCACAGGGTTTGTTTGTAATTAGTTTTTGTTTAGAGACAGGGTCTCACTATGTAGCACTAGCTGACCTAGAACTTGCTATGTATACCTGATTATACTCAAGATTTTGCCTGCTTTTACCTTCTGAGGGCTTGGATTAAAGGTGTGAACCCCTATTCTCTTGGTGACAGTGTGTTCATTCTGTAAGTTAACATTAGTCTTATTTTATGACCTCAAATCCCTGCCGAGAAAAAGACTAGCATAGAAAAATTAGTGTTTCAGAGTCATAGAGGCAAACATTTAAAAAATGTATTTCCATCATAATATGTGTGTATATATATGTGTGTGTGTGTGTGTGTGTGTGTGTGCATAGACAAAATTGTGTCAGCAGCTATATTTCTCTATGGCTCAAAGTTTTACAGTGGGGAGAAGAGGCACTGGAGAAAAGAATAAGAGTGCTTCATGGCGGGCAGTGGTGGCGCATGCCTTTAAACCCAGCACTTGAGAGGCAGAGGCAGGTGGCTCTCTGTGAGTTTGAGGCCAACCTGGTCTACAGAGTGAGTTCCAGGATTGCTCTGCTACTGAGAAATCCTGTCCCCCCCCCCCAAAAAAAAAGTTGCTTCCTGTCCTACCAGACCCAGTTCAGTTCTCAGCACCCTAGAGCTCCAGCTGCAGGGGACCAGCTCTCCCCTTGGCCTGTGAGGTTACCTGCACACATGTCACACACATCCCACAGAGATTAAAAAAAAAATTTAAGAGAAAATTCTTTGTGGGGCTGGAATGATGGCTCAGCAGTTAAGGAAAACTGGTTTCTCTTTCAGGGGACCTGAGTTTGATTCCCAACACCCACAGTGGCTCACAACCACCTCCTACTCCGGATCTAGGGGTCTGGTTCTTTCTGGTTTCCATGGGCCACAGGCATGTATGTGGTCCACAAAAATAAATGCAGACAAAACACCTGTTCACATTTTTTTGTAATTGGGAGAGCTGGGTGTTCCTGTGCAGAGCTATAATCCCAGAGTTGGGGAGGAGACAGGTGACGATATGGTTTTGTGGAGTGATAAAGATATTAAATGATGCTGATAGGTTAAATAAAATGAGCACTAAAAATTTGGAGGATTTGGCAACTCCATATACCCTCCTCATCTTAGAAATAGTAAACTGTAGACAAAACTTTAGAGTCTTCAAAGAGCCAAATATGGCAGCGCTTGCCTTTAATCCCAGCACTCAGGATGCAGATGCAGGCAGATCTCTGTGAGTTCAAGGCCAGTCTGGTCTACAAGAGCTAGTTCCGGGACAGGCACCAAAGCTACAGAGAAACCCTGTCTCAAAAAACAAAAAAAAAGGGGGGGGGGGTTGGCACACTAGGATGGCGTGGCCAGGCTCTTCTCTCCTGTATACTCTCAAAATGTGAGACTGGTCTGTGACACCGGATACATGGGGTTTTCCCCCCTCAACAACTAGTTAAGGAAATGATTCTCTAGCAGGTACTCCTTAGATGTTTCC
Organism: Myodes glareolus; assembly: GCF_982192425.1. Classification (NCBI taxonomy): domain Eukaryota; kingdom Metazoa; phylum Chordata; class Mammalia; order Rodentia; family Cricetidae; genus Myodes; species Myodes glareolus. Next base: position 62,348,548 of record NC_142034.1, read on the forward strand.
TTGTCAGTTCAGTTCTGTCATGGATTACCTGGAAGTAGCCTCAGATTCTGCAGATTGAGGACTTGGTCCCACAATGCTTCCCCTTTCTAAGAAGGTCACGGCCCATGTTGTTGCTTCTCATATACCCTCCTTGGGTTTGGTTAGTTTCCTAGAGCAGCATGTAGAATTCTAGGAAATACTTATATTTTCTAGTTTGTACTTAAGGGTATTTAGAAAGGACTCAGGTCCATAGTCAATGAAGGCTATGTACAGGGCAAATTAGAGAAGGAACATGGAGCCTTCATTTTTCTCCATATACGCATGAGTCTCTGTGGTCATTAATGTGAAACTCCAATTTCTCAGGCCCATACTTAGGTTTTATAGAGGCTTCATTGTATGGGCATAGCTGAACATGATTATTGGCCATGAGTCGTCACCCTGCCTTCAGTACCCCTCGCTGAAAATCCTTGCCCTCTCATAGGCCATAGTCATAGGTCCCAGTCGTTCTGGTGACCAGGCCCCTTCCTGAAACTCTCTAGGGTTCCTAACTACTGGCTGTCTCATTACATAACACCAAAGACTCCAAGAAGTTTAAGAGCCGACTGCTAGGAAGTTGGTCAAAGACCACACATGTGTCCCAGTATCACAGCTTAGTATTGTCTGGGAGAGTGGTAGATAAAGGGATCAGGATGTGACCCTTGAGTTTCCTGATGCCTTTCTAAAGACAGGAACAGAGCAGAATTGGCTATTACGGTTGCTTCAGGGTTTTTCTAGGGATATTTAACAGCCAGCTAAATATTTGTGAATGTGCTATAATTTATTTAGCCAGTTCTCTTCATAACTCTCACTTCTAAACTTTCAAATCTTATAAATAGTATTGCTGATTAAAAGTATTTTGTTTATCCAAAGGCAGGGATAGGTGAATCTGTGAATTTGAGGCCACCTATTCTACAAAGAATTGCAAAGACCAACCAGGGCTACATAATACCTGTCTCCAAAAAAGAACTAATGTAGAAACTGCCAGATTACCCTGTAGAAGATACACTGGTGTATCCTGCTGATAGCAGTGGTATCAGTTTTCCTCTGCCCTAGTTAGTTTAATCATATACTATTAAGTAATGTGTGCGTGTATTGGCCAAAGCAGTTTTATGCTGATTTTCTTTCTGCTTCATTTGATAACTCACAAGTTTATGTATCTTCATAATAGCCATTTTGGTTTTGTTATTATTTGTTTTTTAAATAGAAGAAAACTGGTAGTGGCTGGATAATGACAAGAGTGCCACCCACCTCTGTTCCTTTCAAGTCATCTGTTGTACCTTGGTTCAGTTTTTATTTGGGATGTGGGCCATTAATTAATGGTAATTTTTTTACTTGTCATACATATCCTGACTTATTTTTTCCTTTTTTTTTTTTTTTTGAGACAGGGTTTCTCTGTGTAACAACTCTGACTGTCTTGGAACTCATTTTGTAGACCAGACTGGCCTTGAACTCAGAGAGGTCTGCCTGCCACGTTTCCTGATTTAAAAAAAAATAATTTATTGCTGGGCATGGTGGTGCATACCTTTAATCCCAGTATACAAGAGGCAGAGGCAGTAGAATCTCAGAGTTCAAGACCAGCCTGGTCTATAGAGCAAGTTCTTTCAGGACAACTAAGGCTACACAGAGAAACCCTATCTCCTCAAAAAAAACCAAAACAAATTATTTTAAGTTGTGTGCGTACGTACATATTTCTGTGTGTAGGTGTGAACATGTGAGTTCAGGTGTCTGTGGAGTTCAGAAGAGGGTGTCATATGCCCTGAAGCTGGAATTATAGGTGGTTGTGATCTGCCTCACATGGGTGCTGGGAACCAGACTTGAGTCCTCTGGAAGAGCAGTATATGCTGCTAACCACTGATCCAACTCTTATCCTATTCCCATTTGTTTTAATTGCCTTTTCATCTTGTTTTTGGAGCAATGTGTTTTGGAGCAATACTTACCTTGTTTAATATTTTGATCTGTTTTTCATGTGGATACCTCAAAAGATTTTTCCTGTTCTAAGATGTTACCTATATTTTATTCTCATTCTGTTTATTTAGATCTTTATTTGGGGGATAGTGTATATACCACAGTGGAAGTTGTACAACCCGTAGGAATTGGTTCTCTTGTTCCATCACATGGGTTTTAGGTGTTGAACTTGGGTCATCAGGTTTGGCAGCAAGTGCTACTGAGCCATCTTGACACCCCTTTTAGTTCTATTGGAAATGTCATGTGTATGCCCTAACTATTATTTCCAATTTGGTTTAAAGTGTGTATAGCTTGAATTTAGTAGAAATTCAATTGCTATTTCTTTCACAGCAAAGATCTGTGGAGAAGATGGACAGGTGGATCCCAACTGTTTCGTTCTGGCACAGGCTGTAGTCTTTAGTGCAATGGAGCAAGAGTAAGTTCATATTCTCACATTAGCATTCTTGGGAAATCTGGCTCCTGGTTAGAAAATGGACTTCACTCAACCAAAAACAATACACTTTTGAAGATTCAGGTCACTTGGATAAAGTCGTTTGGGGTGATTGAGGCTGTAGTATATGACTGATAATCTGTTAGTTTAGTAATGCATGTCTTCAAATGGACATCTGATTTGTTCATGCTTTCAGTTTATGCTCTATAAACAATAATAAACTATCTCCAGACTTTTTAAGATTATTGCTGTGTCCCTTTAAAAATTTATATATTCATTCTTTTACTCCATATTTTTTACGTGTTTTGTACAGAGCCACAAGTAGATATTATGCCTAATTTAAAGGAAGTTACAGCTCAATAAAAGAAACAGCCCATGTTCTTTGGTTACCTTAACATGAAGTAGCATGTATGAACTATCAGGAGAAAGCCACAAACTCATTGAGAGATGGGGAGATGACTGACAGCTGAAAGTAATCAGGAATAACATCTTGGGAAATAAGGCAACCTTGACCCAGGTTTTTAAGATTTTGTAGGAATAAAGCCATGCAGTGGTGGCATACGCCTTTAGTCCCAGCACTTGGGAGGAAGATGTAGGCGGATCTCTGTGAGTCCAAGGCTAGCCTGGTCTACAGAGCTAGTTCCCGGACAGCTAGAACTACACAGAGAAACCCTGTCTCGAAAAATAAAAAGAAAACATTTAATAGGAGTAGTTTTGGAAAGAGTGTTTTGTTTTTTTGGGTTTTTTTTAGTTATGCTCTTTCCTTGGTCTTTCCCTCAAATACTCTCTTTTTGTCCACATGCAGGCACTTTAGTGAGTTTCTGCGAAGTCACCATTTCTGTAAATATCAGATTGAAGTGCTCACCAGTGGGACTGTTTACCTGGCTGACATCCTCTTCTGTGAGTCAGCCCTCTTTTATTTCTCTGAGGTAAATTTTGCATTTTCTTTTATACTCTGTTAGAACATTCCAGCCCCGTGCTGGGGATCTGTCTAAACAAAATGACATAGAAGAGATAAGTCATTTCCAAAATGATTGTTTTAGGTTGTGCTTTAGGCATATTCATCAGGTTAAAGAGAAAACTCAGTGTAAAATAACTCTAGCTTTTAAAAAAAAAGCACTTTAGTTACACTGTAAGAGAATACATTATAAAAAAAAATTTGAACTATTTTAAAGCCATAGAATTGAAAGCTAGGACTATAACTCAGTTGGCAGAGTACTTGCATAGCATGCTTGAAGCTCTAGGTTCAGTCTCTAACACCACGCAAAACTAAGTGTGGTGCTGCAAACCTGTAATTCCAGCACTCATGAGGTGGAGGCAGGATGATCAGAAATTCAAGGTTATCCATCCTTTGCTACATAATGACTTTGAGGACACCCTGGTCTAGTTGAGCCTCTACCTCAAAAATAAATAAATAGGAGCTGGGGAGATAGCTCAGTAATAAAGTGCTTGCTGAATAAGCATGAGCACCTGAGTTCAGATCCACAGAACCCAAGCGAAAAAGCTGGGCATGGCAGTACATGTATATGCTCAGCATTGGGGAGTGGAGACATGAGACTCCTTGGCGCCTGATGACTAGCTAGTCTACTCGGTTGGTGAGCTTTGGGCTAAGAGACCATGTCTCAAAAAATAAGGTAGGGTGCAGTAAGGAACACATCTGATGTCAACCCCTGCCTTCATATGCTCACACATGAACACAGGTACTCCCAACATACGTCCACACACTAAGCGTGAATAAACAGCTGGGCATTGGTGGCACATGCCTTTAATCCCAACATTCGTGAGGCAGAGGAAGGCGGATCTCTGAGTTCGAGGCCAGCCTGGTCTACAGAACAAGTTTCAGGACTGACAGCTACTGAGAAACCCTATCTCGAAAAACAAAAAATAAATAAATAAGGCCATAGAGTTGTCTACTTCATTCCATTGCAGTAATTACAGACCAGATATCAGAAGAAAGAAGGGTTTTCCTATGTTCATCATTTTTACTTTTGCTACTTGATAGAATTTTTCAGATTATTTTTTGAAGCAAACTGTTAATCTCTTTGAGACGTATGTGGTATTTTTCAATATTTATTCATCTTATTGAAATCTTTTGTTGTTTAAAGATTTATCTATTTATTTATCGTGTATAGTGTTCTTTCTGCATGTCTGCCCGCACGCCAGAAGAGGACACCAGATCTCATTATGGATGGTTGTGAGCCACCATGTGGTTGCTAGGAATTGAACTCAGGACAGTGCTCTTAACCACAGAGCCATCTCCCCAGCCCCTTATAGAAGTCTTTTTTTTAATTATTAGCATATAATCATACATGATAATTTATGACCTATTCATAGATGTACATAATATATTTTGATTATATTCACATAAATACTTTGCTTTCTCCCCCCCCCCATTTCCGTCCTGTTCCCAACTGCCCCTCTTCTATTTGTTTTATGGGGTTTTGGTTGTATGTGTGTTTTGGGGTGTGTGTCCGTGTCCGTCCGTCCAAGTGACCTTCATTAGGGTTGTTTACAGAAGCATGGACACTTACATTGACTTTCCCACTAAAGAACATGACTCTCCATCCCTCATCTGTCATTAACGTCATGTAATCTTTGGGGAGCTGTGTAACCCCATGACCCCTTTCCCCTTCCACAACAAGGTTGTTGATGGGCCCAGTCTGTGGCGATCTTTGCAGGTAATCACAGCTGCTGATTACCTGAGTTCAGCAGGAGAACAGCCACACTGTGCCTGGGATTCGGTGTTCCGCATTACATGTTCCCTTCCTCCAGCTGTAACTAGAGTCTTTCTGACTCCTCTTACATGATTTTCCTCAAGCCTTGGAGGGATACAGATGTCCCATTTACAGTTGCATATTCAACAGTCACTTATGGGACTTCGGTCATCACCACTGATCATTACAGAAAGAAGTTTTCAGCTTGACATGGTGCTGCACGCCTTTACTCCCAGCACTGGGAAACTAAGGCAGGTGGATCTCTCTGAGTTTGAGGCTGTCTTGATCTACATAGTGAGTTCCAGGCTAGCCAGAGCTACATAGTGAGATCCTGTCTTAAAAAAAGAAAAAAAAAATGTCTCTCATCAAAACTATAGCACTGTTCTATGTGTTTGAACATGTTATTTAGAAAGCATCTTGACAGTTGACAAGCACATCATATTAATTTTGCAAAGCAACAGTAGTATCATACCCCCTAGGGCTTCTGACCTTCTTAGCCATGAACTTTTTGCCTGTGTTTAAACTACCAAATGTGGATTATTTCCTTTGAGGTGGGTTTCAGATATAATCAGAAAACAAATTGATTACCTCCATGACATACTTGCCACTGTTGTACTAGTGAGCACAGCTTGCCTGACTGGTGAGGAGTGTTGAACACATAGTCCTTAGCCAGGTAAGATTGTAACAGTTCTCCCCTGTACACTGTACAGAGCCTTCCTACTTGAAGGCTTCCTACTTGAATGGAATAAGGAAGGCCTTATTCCATTTCCAGCTAGATTTCTCTTTGTCATGTGATCAGCGTGATTTTCTTTAGCAAATGGGTTCTTACCATCTAGTTCTGGTGGGAAAACAGCTGCAGTGGCAATTGTCTGATATTATTTTGAGGGTCTTGGGCCTTCCTGCTCAGCAGCTTGTAAGAAGATAGCACTTTCTGGTACTTAAATTTGGTTTAATATCTTATGGCTTCTGGGAACAGCATTATCCACCTAAAGCAGGTGAGGCATACAACTTTATATAACTGTTTATTAGGCTTTAGCAAATGAAATATTTTTGTTGTGAAACAAATAGCTATTTTAAAGATTCCTGTGGTAGGTTCTGGTTTAGCCATCAGGAGGCCATGGTTCATAGTCCCCAGCATCATTTGGTAGAGCAACTCCCAGTTTCACAATACCACGGCCTACATGTTTGAATTGGGCCTTTTACAAGAATGCACTGAACATACAGTTGACTTGCTTTACATTTTTTCCCTTTCTGACCATGCTTGAGATCAGTATTTGTTTAGATTATCTTTCTGAACTATTCATATGTCCTAATGGAATGGTAGCCATGATTGGGTGTAAAAGAATTAGTTTGGCTAATTCACTGTCATTATTGGTAAGGAAGTATGAGTCCAAATTTGTCTGATTTTTTTTTTTTAACTCCAGTGAACTGAAGTTTGTATCTCATTGTCCGTGGTGTGGGTTTTTGTTGTTGTTAATTTTACTCCCCCAAAAGAATATTTAAAACTTGTCTACTATGTGCTTCTAAAACTTGTTTCTGTGTTGCTGATGGGTGTGGAGTGAAGGGGGTCTTTGTCTTTTTCACTTTATTACTAACAGCGTATAAGTTAAAAGTGGTGAGGAAAACTGTTTCTTGTCTTACTCTTTTGTGTTTTTCTTCCTAGTACATGGAAAAAGAAGATGCAGTGAATATCTTACAATTCTGGTTAGCAGCAGATAATTTCCAGTCTCAGCTTGCTGCCAAGAAGGGCCAGTATGATGGACAGGAAGCACAGAATGATGCCATGATTTTATATGACAAGTAAGTTTCTCAGTGTGTTTTGAGCAGAACTATCCACTGTGGTAATGATGTTGAATAAGGTCCGTCTCCTGGCAAAGGAGTCCCCAGGACACTGCATAAAAGTTGATTTGGATGTGTCGGATGCAGAACTTTCCAGTCAGAGAACAAAAGTCCCTGCTGAGGAAATTGAGGATTTTTATATGGCAAGCAGGACTTGGGGCGGGGTGGGGGGGGGCTTCCCAGAAAGAAGCTATGTTGCTCTGGGTTTGATTAAGAAATCCTGACTCAGGGCTGGATGGCTCAGCCACTAAGAGCACTGCTGCTCTTCAAGAGGATTGGACTTCCATACCCAGCACCCACTTAGCAACTCATAAGCACCTGTTACTTCAGTTACAGGGAACTCTGTGCCTTCTTTTTGACCTCCTCAGACAGCAAGCCTGCACATGACACACAGACATACATGCAGGCAAGATACTCAGACACTTAAAATAATAATAATAATAATAATAAAATATATATAGAACATCACCTTTAAAGGAAGAAAGAAGCTCTACCTCAAAGGAGAAAGTAGATAAGTCATCAACAAAGACTCTTAGCATCACCCTGTGGCCTCCACACACATATGCAACACATGCATGATCTCTTGCACGTGACCATGTGTGCGTCCATAGATACATACATACATACATATGTGAAAAGAGAAAAGCTACGGGCAGGCCTGCTTTTGACCCCACCCGGCTCCCGCACAGCTAGCTTAGCCCCGGAAATAATAACACACAAATTGTATTCATTTAAATACTGCCTGGCCCATTATCTCTAGAGAGTTAGTTACTGACTAACTCTCACATCTTGATTAACCCATTTCTAATAATCTGTGTAGCACCACGAGGTGGTGGCTTGCCGGAAAAGATTCAGCATGTCTGACCTGGTGGCTGGCTCCATGGCGTCTGCCTCACTTCCCTTCTTCCCAGCTTTCTGTTCTGTTTACTCCGCCTACCTAATTTTCTGTCCTATCAAAGGGCCAAGGCAGTTTCTTTATTAACCAATGAAAGTAACACATAAACCCTCCTCCATCAGAGAAAAAAATAATTGAATTTTGCCAGGCAACAAAAGCTTGAAAGCAATTTTCACACAAAAGCATTGACGCAGTTATGAGAAGTGTGACACCCAGAAGAAACTGAGATAGAGGCAGCGTATATAGAGCCCCGTGGACCAGCAGCTAGGCTCCATCGTTCTCAGCATCAAAAAGGAAAGAAAACTTGAGTTTGGGTAATAAAAATGTTTCTAGAACATAATAGAAGTACACTAAACTAATTGGAACAGATTGGAAAGGGTATGACTTTACCGTAGGTTCTGCTACATTGATAATAAATGTTAATTTGTTTTTTTTCTCCCATTAGTTTTATGGCTTTTGTCTTTAGTTGTAGGAATTGAACCCAAGACCTTGTATATGCTAAGCATGTCCTCTACCTCTGGGCTACACCAGCCAATTTTTCATTAGTTTTCACCAAAAACAAGAAATTGGGGGGGGGGGGGGAAATCATTTTATAAATAAACTAAAACATCTGCTTGGGAAAGTGAGAGAACTGGCCAGCTCCATCACCATGTTGTTCCTTACATTTATCTTTTCTTGTGAGGAAATTGTTGTTTGTATCCACAGACAGATGTAAAAAAGTGACTTGAGGATTAGAGAGCTTTACGGGCCTGGGGACTGGACCAGTGACTCACCAATTAAGAACTCTTGTTGCTTGCTTTTCAGAGGACTCAGCTTCTATTACCAGTAACGCCTCAGGCATCTCATAACTGTATATAACTCCATCTCTAGAGGATTTGACACTATATTCTGACTCCATGGGCACCTATACACTTTTTGCACATCCATTCAAACAACACACACATGAAAAGAATTAAATATAAAAGCAAGAACCCTGTGGTGTTAGAATGAAAGGGCCAGACATATCTAGACCATTGGTTGCTAAACATGGGACTACAGGTTTGTGTCAAGTTGTCTGTGTAATAATCATTTAGAAGGGCTGGCAAGATGTCTCAGTAGTTAAAAGCACTGGATGCTCTTCCAGAGGACCTGAGTTCAGTTCCCCAGCACCCATATTTCAATTCAAAACCATCTCTAACTCCAGTTCTAGGGAATCCAAAGCAACTAGGCACCCACGTGGAACACAGACACACTTATAGACAAAACACCCAAACACATAAAATAAATAGAATCAATCTTTAAAAAAATTCACTTAAGAGCTTGTTAAAAATTCACTTCCCGGGGCTGGAAAGATAGCTCAGAAGTTGGGGGCACTGTGGCTGCTCTTCCAGAGGACCCGGATTCAGTTCCCAGCCCCCACATGGTGCTTCACAATTGTCTTCTCCAGTTCCAGGTGGTCTGACACCCTCATACAGATATACATTCAGGCAAATCCCCAATGCACATTAACTAAATAAATCTTTTTTAAAAATTCACTTTTAGTTCTGTGCATTAGATTCTGATTCAGCAGGTTTGAGGGAGAGCCTCAGAAATGCTCACTCTTTTGAAAACATTTGATAATTCTGAGGAATTTTGCTGTTTTGAAGGTAAGGAACTAAGTCACATGAAGGACATTGTTTCTCAAAGTCACAGAGCAAGGTAGTGGCAGAGCTTTAGTAGAGATCTAATTCTTCATATTCAGCCGAATACTCTCTGCGATGGTGAGTTAGTGGAAGGTGGTAGGTGAGGACAGTGATGCTGTTGGATGGGAGGAATGCGCATTTGAAGTTTGGTCAAGGGTGCCTGGAAGCTGAACTCATGGGAGAGTATTTGCCACTGCGTCCACGGGACAGGTGCTTTCTGCTATGGAAATGCTGATGAAAAGAGATCAGTTTCTGAATGGTGGAGCAGAGTAGTGGCCAGGGCCCCTCTCAGTCCTGACTGGAGCTCAGGAACCGCACAGAGCAGATGCAGTGTATTCACTGCATCCCATTGCACTCCGGGAGTCAGCTGCTGCTGTTGTGTTAATTGGTTGTTGGATTGGACTTTGTAGTTTCCTGCTTGTATTCCTCTTTCCTATATGCATCATCATCCCTCTGTGTTTCTGTCATAGATGGAGACAGACGCCCCTGGACTATTCAAAAGTTTTCTTTTCCTCCTGCTTGTACTGCTTTTTTGTATCCATAATCAAAGCACTAAATATCAGCTGCACTATATTCTGTTATGTTCAAACTCTTGGGTTCTATTAACTATTCTTTCCTTTCTTTTCTAAATTATCAGCAGGTCCTTTGAGTTAACTACTGTTAAATCCATCCGCTTCATCTTTAGTACTGTTTGTTTTGGGGTTCCCATGTGTTTATTACTATATTTTGTAGGTATAGTGGTATGCTCTTACATTATATACAGGTTTTTTTTTTCAGGGAAAATGATAGGGTCTTAGAAAAATTTCTTACATAAACTCCTTTTTAAATTTTAAACAGAGAACAGGTACCTATTAAGTGTGTGTAGCTGGTTGATTTCTTTGCCTCCGTATAACCTGACTCACAGCTAAAATAGCAGAATTTATTCTGGCTATAAATGGCTGGGCACCTAAAGGTGTTTGGAAGGCAAGTGAGAGGTAGCAGGTTTCCTAGAGTGTCCGGGTTCGGTGCTCCAACATAAACTATCTCTCTGGACTGGCGTGGAGGCACGGGAATAATTGAGACACAGTTCACACAGCAATATGGGAAGGGAGTCTCAGGGTTCATCCAAATCTGAAGATCACCTGCGTTTATTTTCCAAACATCTTTTATCCCCCAAGATAAACTGAGGGGAAAGTTCATTAGCATTCTGTTTCTTGGGTATCTGGACTAATTAAAGTCAAATTCACAGCTCTGTCACTAGCTTGGAATTGACACCTCTTCTCAGGTTATCTTCATAATTACAAAGAAAGGATCAGCACAACACCAGCATATCCTGAGCTCCGGAGACAGCTAGTCTGAAGATGCTTTTAGTTAGCACCTCTGTTGCTGTTGTGGCTTGAGAGGCTGGCTGCTGATGCAGAAATGTGTGGCCTGTATAATATTGCCCCACACTAGAGGAAGTGAGAATAGTAAGGTTGCACAGTGGCACTTTCCCTACCTGGTTCTGTACCCCAGATGAGGGTGCCTGAGTATGGACCGTTGCTCACACTTGTGTACAGTTTGGTTTTACTTTGAATCTCTGTCTGCCATAGGTACTTTTCCCTCCAAGCCACACACCCCCTTGGATTTGATGATGTTGTCCGATTAGAAATTGAGTCCAATATCTGCAGGGAAGGTGGGCCGCTTCCTAACTGTTTCACGACTCCATTACGTCAGGCCTGGACAACAATGGAGAAGGTAACTAGATCTTCAAATAGTAAACTACAAGAGTTTTACTTGTGGAACCTGAAAATGCATTGTATAGCACAAGAGTGGGAAACTGAAGTGTGTAACATAGTGATTAAGAGCAGAGGCTTTGCACCTTGACTTGGTATGTATTAACCTCACCTGTATAAGCTGAGTGGCCCAGGCAGTCACTGAACATCACATTGAAACACTAATTTTGTGGGGTTTGATCACTTTTGAGATATCACTAACAGCTTAAGAATAATGTCAGTATTTATAAACAACTTATTTAATGACTTAGGACAGATTTGTCAGGAATTGTACTGAGTCTGGGGCAAATTTATGAGTTTACGTCACTGAAACATTTCATGCTTATCCAGGTGGAAAGGGATTGATTAAGCACTATTATAAAATGTCAGACAGACACACACACACACATACACACACACACACACACACACACACACACACACAAAATGGACTTAAATGCTAGGGCAGTAGCTCAGTCAAATTTGAGTTAGGATCCTCAGTGATTTCTTAAAAAGCCAGGTGTGGAGAGGTAGCTTCTTATAATCCTAGCACTGAGGACTTAGAAACAGGAGGATCCAGCCAATCAGTGAGCCCCATGTTCAGTGAAAGACCCTGTCTTCAAAGATAAGGTAGAGAAGTGTTTGAGGAAGATACCTAAAATCAGTCTTTGGTTTTCACTTGCATGCACATACACACATAAAAAGACTAAATTTAAAAGAATTAGTATAAAGGCAAGTTATGGCAAAGCTAGAGATAATATGATAAATTATCAATAACAAACCAAGATAGTAACTTTTTCTTGATTTGAAAGGAAAATCCAAGTTGGGGGACGGGATATAAAAAATATAAACTTAATAAGCAATAAAATACAAAGAAATAATGTAGTTGGGCATGGTGACCTACAACCTTCAATCTCAGATAGGTGGGAATTAGTGTTCACAGCTATGGGGTGGCTTGGTTGGTAATGTGCTTGCCTTATAAGCATAGGAACTTGAGTTTGATTCCTGGAAGTCCAACAGAAATGCTGGGTAGAGTGGCATACATCTGTAATATTCCTGTGGCTCACTGACCAGCCAGTGTAGAGTAAATTGGTGACCTCCAGACCAGTGAGAGACCATCTCAAAGGAGCAGACCAAGTTCCTGAGGATGACACACATAAACTGACATATTACAGAAAAAAGAAGAACAGGCAGAATTTTTTAGAGGTCAGTTCCCAGAACACATGGTGTAAACAGAGTACTAACACTTGAAAGTAGTCCTCTTACCTCTACATGTATGACATGGTACATGGACACCTACTTACACATATGCATGCATGTGTGCAACAGTAAATAAAATTAAACTGAAAAAAGAAAAATGAAAATTCAGTGACAGCTTGGGCAATTGAAGGAAATCCTGTCTCAAAAAATAAAAGTGATTGTGTTTGTAACTCAGCGGTAGTGCGCTTGACTGTCATGTGAGAGATCCTGGGTTCTATCCTCAGTACTTTTGAGAGAAGGAGGACAAAAGAGCTCTTAATAAATGTTGATTGGTAAGGAATTTGTACTAGGGTTTTTGTTTTGTTTTGTTTTGTTTTGTTTTTGTTCTTTTAGCAGTATGGGGCGTTGGAGACCCTTCAAGACAGACTTTGATTATGTGGCCCAGGTTAGCTGTGAACTCATGATCTTCTTGCCTCCACCTTCCAAGTGCTGGTTATAGACATGAGCCACCGTGCCCCCACTCCCTTGCCCTAATATTAACAGTAGCAGACCTAGCAGGTAGTTAAAGGATATGAAGACTTGAGTGATACATTCAGCAAATACTTTTGAGTATTTCTACACTGGTTGTTGTTGTTGGGAAACCAATGGGGCTTTTGGCCTTTGAAAGTTAGGTCTTTGAGAAGACATTTCATTACAGACGGACATATCCACAGTTGTGCTAAGTGCTGTGAAAGCCGTCTGTAGTGGAAAATAAAAATGATAATCATGAGTACTTATTCAGTATATTCAGCCCATTAATAATTCTTAATGACTGTAAAAACATGCTCCAATTAGCATTTATTCAACAAGTATCCTTAGTTACTTGGAGACAAATGAAAAACTAGCATTGGGAAGCTTGTACAAATAATTTATGTGTTGCAAGTGATATACAATGATAGCATCCTTTTGATATTCACCATATATTTGAAGGTTAGAATTTAATTTAGCAGTCATATTCCTTGTAATTTTTTGTTTACTCGTTTGGGGGGGTTATTTTGGTTTAGTTTAGTTTTTTTGAGACAGGATTTCTCTGTGTAACAGCTCTGGTTGTCCTGAAACCTACTTGGTAGGCCAGGTTTGCTTCTAACTCACTGAGATCTTCCTGCCTCTGTCTCTCAAGTGCTAGGAGTAAAGAAAGGGGTCTGCTTACTGACCACTTTGTAATTTTTTTTAAAAGTTTTTTTAGTTTTAGTTTTCATGTCTGTGTATAAGTTTGTATTCCTGGGTGAAGGTGCCCATGGAGGTCAGAGGTGTTCTGTCCTCTTGGAGCTTAAGTTGCTGACATGACTGTTAATGGTAGACTTATAGATAAAGCTTTTAAAGTGAAGTACTAGATGTGTTTGATTTTCATTGTTAAAATGCTGTTCCTCTTTCAGGTCTTTCTGCCTGGTTTTCTGTCCAGCAATCTTTATTACAAATATTTGAATGACCTCATCCATTCAGTTCGAGGAGATGAATTTCTCGGAGGGAACATCTCATTGGCTGCTCAAGGCTCTGCCTGCCTTCCTGAGGAGTCTCACTCAGGTGGTTCCGATGGCTTCTCTGCTCAGGTATCAGCTAATGTCAATCTTTCAGTGGGAAGGAAGGCATACAGAGCCTTTCGTTCGAATGCCAGCAGCCGATCCCATTGATATGTTTTAAGTAGTAAAGAAAGTAAAATCAACTTGCTTGTAAATTCTAGTCAAACTGCCAGTTGTGATTAGGCTTATGTAATACTGTGAGTATCATGCTCTTTCACTAAAGCTTCCATCTGCTTGGCAACATGGCTTTTCATTTTAGTGACCAAGGTGTTTGTATTCGTGCACAACAGTGTGCCTAATGTATGTGCAGAGGCCAAAGGTCAGCCTTGGATGTTAGTCCTCAGGCATTATTCACCTTGGTTTTGGGACAGAATCTTTTACTGGCTCAGGACTTGTTATTAGGTTAGGCTAACTGGCCAGCAAGGTCCAGAAATCTTCCTGCCTCCACCTCCCCAGATGCCATGACCTGCATGGCTTTCAGATTGACCTGACTGTGTTGACATTGACAGTAACATATACAGAAAAACTCTGATGGAGATGCATTAGCAGCCCAGAAATTCAGTGTATTTGTTATATAAAGCTGAATTTAAGTAGGGGGCCTTTTGGGGGAGCCGTCTCAGGCTGCAGTCATCCAGGAAGAAGTAGCGATAGTTGATATTTTCTGCAGCACCTGTCAATATCTGTTCTTAGACCAAGGGAAGGCCTTGCCAATCCCATGGTTCTGAGGCACTGGGGTCCTTGATATGACTGCACTCATGTCAGCAATACACATTCACACAGGATTTCCACTCAGGACTTCATCTGTCCCTCACATCCCAGGGACTGGGATTATTGGTATTTCACCATTCCCAGACTCTGTGGGTCCTGGTGGTGTGGATCTTGGGTTTTCATGCTTGCATGACAAGCACTTTACTATCTCCTCAGCCCAGTAAAAAGTATTTTGAACTATGTTTATAACTCTGAAGAACTCTTTTACAATTATTTGAGAAATTTTAATAACTAAATTTAGGATACTTTTTGTTACTAGTGAAGTCAGATTGTTTTAATTTGTTGAAAATGCTATATTTATGATGTGTGTGTGAGTGCAGATCCACTTGTGTCACAGTGAGTGTGGGACCCAGAGGATAGCCTGCAGTAGTCAGTTGTCTCCTTCCACTCTGGGTTCCAGGTGGAGAATGCACGCCCTCCCTCGGGCTTGCTCTTCTTGCAAGCACTTTATCGCTCAGCTGTCACATTGACTTGAACAGGTCTCTTATGGTTTTCTGTTTGGTTGTTTGGTTGGTTGGTTTTGGTTTTTCAAGACAGAATTTCTCAATAGCTATGGAGCCAGTCCTGGAACTCACTCTGTAGACCAGACTGGCCTTAAACTCACAGAAATCCACCTGTCTCTACCTCCTCAGTGCTGGGATTAAAGACTTGTGCCACCACCACCCAGTTGTTATGTTTTTTTCTTACCACTTTTGAGTTTGTTTTGGACTAGAATACTGTTATGCCTTTCGTTTTGTTTGTTCTGTTTTGTTTGTTTTTTGAGCTGTTTATTTTTTTAATGTTAGATAGCATACCTTACCTGATTCCCCTAAAATCATAAGAAGTAGCATATGTCCAAGACAGCAAATCAAAAAACATTAAGAAGTTAACTGAGAGTCAGAAGGTAAGTTCAATCAGAAGATGCGCTTGTCATGCAACCCGAGTTCAAGTCACACAACACACATAAAGGTGGAAGGAAAGAACATATTCCACAAAGTTCTTTGGCCTCCATATGCACGTGGTGGCACATGTTGCCCACCCCCACATCATGCAAACATGGACATGAACAATAATTTCTTAAATTAACTGATTTTTAAAATTCTGTACTCTGTGAAATTTCCCCATATATGTTAATCAAAGTCCTACCCATTATCTTCTCATTCCTTAATGCCTTGTAAAGTTGTGTCTTTTACATTTTTATTTATTTTTGAGACAGATTGTTACTGTGTTGTAGTAAGGAGGCCACTTGTTGGTTACCGGCCACTTAACCCCGAAATAATCACACAGAAACTGTGTTATTTAAAATCCCTGCTTGGCCCATTAGCTCTAGCTTCTTATTGGCTAACTCTTACATCTTAATTTAATCCATTTCTATTAATCTGTGTATCGCCACATGACTGTGGCTTACCCGGTAAAGTTCCATCCGGCAGAGGCTATGTGGCTTCTCCCTGACTCCGCCCTTCTTTCTCACAACATTCAATCCAGTCTTCTCTGCCTAGCTCTCCTCCTCCCCGCCTTGCTCTGCTATAGGCTCAAAGCAGTTCTTTATTCATTAATGGTAATCAGCATACAAAGGAAATCCCACATCACTACGTAGCCCTGGTTTTCCAGGACTTGAATGTGTAGACCAGGTTGACCTCAAACTCTCAGATCCACTTACTGCCTCCTGAGTGCTGGGAGTAAAGGCATTCACCACCACACCTAGCTCCTTTCTTATCGCCTTTTTCTCCCCTCCCAGATAATTTTGTGACCAAGTGTGTTTGTATGCATGCACAAAAGTGTGCCTGCAGTGTGTAAGCAGGGACTAGAGGTCAGCTGTCGATGTTATTCCTCAGACATTATTATGTGAGTGTAGAGGAAACTGCTCATTGGTTAAGAGCACTCGCTGCTCTTGTAGAGAAAAAACTGGCTGTAAGTCTAGCTCCAGAGGCTCTGATGCCTTCTTCTGGCCTCTGTGGGCACTCTCAACACACATATGTGTGAGTGAGTGAGTGAGTGAGTGAATGAAATCTTTTTTTAAAAAGTGATGGGACATGGTGACACATACTAACTTTAATCCTAGCACACAGGAGGCAGAGGCAGGAAATCTCTGAGTTCCACGACAGCCAGGGCTACACATAGTGAGATCCTGTCTTCCTTTTTCTGTTGTTTTTGTGTTGTTTTGTTTTTTGTTGTTTTGTTTTTTGTTTGTTTGTTTGTTTTGAGACAGTTTCTGTGTAACAGCCCTGGCTGTCCTGGAACTTGCTTTGTAGACCAGACTGGCCTCAAACTCACAGAGTTCCACCTACCTCTGCTCACCTCTCCCCACCCCCGCCAAGTGCTGGAATTAAAGGCTTGTACTCCAACTGACATAAGAGCCTGTCTTTTGTTTTGTTTTGTTTGTTTTTCGAGACAGGGTTTCTCAGTAGCTTTGGAGCCTGTTCTGGAACTAGCTCTTGTAGACCAGGCTGGCCTTAAACTCACAGAGATCCGCCTGCCTCTGCCTCCTGACTGCTGGGATTAAAGGTGTGCACCACCACCGCCCAGCCAAAGATGTGTTGCTTTTGCTTTTGGTTTTTTTGTTGTTATTTTGTTTTTGTTTGTTTGGTTTTTGTTGTTGTTGTTGTTTTGAGACAGGGTTATTATATGTAACAGCCCTAACTGTCCTGGAACTAGCTCTTGTAGAACAGGACTCAAACTCACAGACCTCTGCCTGCTTCCTCCTCCCAAGTGCTGGGATTCGAGGTGTGTACCACAACTGCCCAAGAGCCTTTTTTAAACAAACAAACATGGAGAGATGGCTCTATGGTTAAGAGCACTGACTGTTCTTCCAGAGGATCCACGTTGAATTCTCAGCACCTGCGTGGTGGCTCACAACAGTCTATAACTTCAGTTCCAGGGGCTCTAACACCCTCTTCTGGCCTTCCAGGACACTAGGCAGGCATGTGGTACATAGAGTACATACATGCAGGCATTTACGTTTAAAGATAAGTCATTGCCAAAAAAGTAATGAAGACTTGCAAATTACCGTTTTCCTCTAGAATTTAAGTTTTTGACTCATTTTAAAGTTGGTTTTATATGTGGTGTAAGATAAATGGTTAACTTCATTCTTTTATTTGTAGAAAATAATGACTGTAAATTATTATTATGGTGATAAGCTCTCACTATTTAGCTCCGACTGGCCTAGAACTTGATACGTAGACCAAGCTGGCCTTGAACTCAAAGATCACTTGCCAGTACACTAACATACCCAGTACCCAACTTCATTCTCTTTCCACTAGACATCCACACGTCTCAGCAACATTCCTCAAATACAAAAGAGAAGAACAAAAAATCCTGCATTTTTTGGCACTGTATTGGTTTAATTAATATCCTTTCCAAAAATCAGTTGACTGAACTTGAATGGCTCAGTGGTTAGGAGCTCTGGCTGCTATCCTGAAGAACCAGGGGTTCAATTCCTAGCACCCACATGGTGACTCTCATGGTCATCTGTAACTCTAGTTCCAAGATATCCTATGCCCTCTTCTGATTTTCTTGGGCACTGCATGCACATGGTGCATTGACATACATTCCAGCAAAACATAAATTAAAAAGAAATTTTTAAAAATCATTTGATCGAGTCTAGTCTATTGAATGTCTGTGCTTGCCTCAATCCCACTGTTGTTGTTTATGTATGTGGGGATGGGAGATGTGTTTGGACACGATGTAGCTTGTGGAAGTCAGGACAGCTTGTGGAAGTTGTTTCTGTCCTTTTTCCCATATCAGTCTTGAGGCTTGAACTTAGGTTTTCAGGCTTGGCAGCAAGCCCTGTTACCCACTGACCCATCTCACTTGACTAGTTCTGTTGGTTTTAATTCTCTGGCTTTGGTAAGTTAGGATGTATGCATCTTCTTTTAACTGTGGTGAGTTTGGAGTAGTTTGGTTTGGAATTTTTTGAGACATGGTCTCCCTGTGTAGCACATCGTGACCTTGGACTCTCCATCTTAGTCCTTGGCCCCTGAGGGCCACCACACCTAACCTGTTTGGGTTTTGTTGTGTTCTGTGTATTTTCAAGATTGTTTTGTCTGCTCTGAGTCTTTCCGTTGCATATGAACTTAGAGATTGGCTTTTTCATTTTGATCAGGACTACATGAAATTGGTAGAAACTACTGGAGTATTAACATTATAGTGATAAATTTTCTAGTCTGTGAAGATAGAATGTTTCCACTTATGTCCTTAGGTTCTTTCAACATTATTTTATATTACATTTCCTTTTTCAGTTCTAGATTTTTCTTATTTATTTATGTATTTATTTTGTTTAATGTGCATTGGTGTTTTGTCTGTATATATGTCTGTGTGAGGGTGCTAGATCATTTGGAACTAGAGTTACAAACAGTTGTGAGCTGTCCTGTGGGAATTAAACCTGGGTCCTCTGGAAGAGCAGCCAGCTCTTAACCACTGGGCCACCTTTCTAGCCCTAGATTTTTCATTTTGATGCTGTTAGAACATAGTTTCTTAATTTTCTTTTTCTAGTTTTTCATTTAAAGTGCGTAGAAAAACAATGATTTTTGGTATTGATCTCATACTTTTAGCTCTTTTAAGTTCATTTGTTAGCTCTAAATGTTCTCTCATAGCTTTAGGATTTTCTGTTATCTAGACACTAGTAGTTTGCTTTCTGCCCACTTGTGTTGCAGTTGGTTTTTTTTTTTTTTCCTTGCCTTAACCGCTCTTCCTGGGGTTTCTGCTGTAGTGTGGACTAGAAGCCAGAACAGGCATAGTTGCTTTCCTCCTGACCTCAGAAAAAATTTCCGCTTTCTTTCCTTTCCTGTGCTTTAAGTCTAGATTCAATGGGTTCTAGGTTTTGTTCATTTTGTTTTTAATAGATGTTCTATTTAAGACTGAAGAAATTCATTGCTAAATGTGATTTATATTTTTCTTTAATTGCAAGTGGGTATATTATTTAAAAATGGATTTTTTTTTGTACTAAGGTAACCGTATATAAGTTTGGGAGTTTGATTCTCTTGATATAGTATATTAAGTTTCTCATGATTTTCAGATGCTGTGTGTTCCTAGGACAAATCCTACTTGCTTATGTGGTTGGATTTATTTTCATTGAGGATTTTAGAGCTATAATTCATGAAATACTGCCTACACTCCATAGATACATGTTGATCTTAGTTTTCTGGTGATGGTCTTACTGTTGGAGTATGTTAGTTGCTTGGCTTTTTTCATGGCTGTCCTGTTCCTAACAAAAGTAACTTAAAGAAGGAGCGGTTTATCTTGGCTCTTGGTTCTTGAGTACTTCTGTCAGCTCAGAGCAGTTGGGCACAGCGCTAGCAGTGCCTTCTAGACGCCACAGTGACATATTCCTCTAATGGCTCCAGTGCTCCTTTCTTAGTTACGTATTTTGAGGCCTTTTTTCTTAGCATATTACCTATTCAGTTATTTTATTTAATCCGTCTCTTAGTTACAGATTAGGTTTATTCTTTCCATTTGACATTTTAAACAATACTTCAGTGACTGATGTTAACTATAAGTCATTTTGCACACATGTGAACTTATCCATAACAGCTCTGTGTACAGGATTTCACCTGTGTGGCGGTTTCTCTGTATAACAGATTTGATTGTCCCGGCGCTCACTCTGTAGACCAGGCTGGCCTCAACCTCACAGATTTCCACTTGCCTCTGCCTCAGGAGTACTGGGATTAAAGGCATGCACCACCCACTACCTGGCTGTAATGCCATTTCTAAGATTTGGAGTTCTGAGTCAACTCAATAGCTCTATATTTCAGAAAAATGCCAATTCTGACCTGCTTAGTGTTTGGTTTTTTTTTTCTTCCATTTTTTATTTTGAAATTAGAATGCTGGAGGGGAACTGACTATACTTAATAGTCACTGTGGGTGGGGTTCTTTTTCTTCTTTTTGTCGTATAACCTCACTGAAAGTTGAAAGCATTCATTTTCCCTTTAAAAGTTGTACATTGGGGGCTGGAGAGATGGCTCAGTGGTTAAGAGCTTTGCCTGCTCTTCCAAAGGTCCTGAGTTCAATTCCCAGCAACCACATGGTGGCTCACAACCATCTGTAATGAGGTCTGATGCCCTCTTCTGACCTGCAGGTAGAACACTGAATACATAATAAATAAATAAATAAGTAAATAAATCTTTTTAATAAAAACCTTAAGACATAATAAAAATTAAATTTAAAAATAAATAAATGAAAGTTGGATATTATGTTTATTAGGTAATGTACAAATGCCTGGATGACTGAGTTTTACGTATTGGGAAAATAATGTCTGAGGATAGCATGCACTGCAGCATCGGTCATTAGAAAGACAGTTTGGTATACAGATGCTTGTTGTGTATTTTGGTCTTGTTCTTTCCTCTTTTCATTGTAACTGTAGGATGTGTTTCAGAACTGTTACCGTTACATTTGTCGGTGAAGGAGCTGGGTGATAAACATGTTTGAAACCACTTTATACTAGTCTCTCATCTTCCAAACTCAGGGCTTTTGAAAAATATATATGCTACTAATTTTATAATTTCTGTTGTAGTCCAGTGTGAAAAAAGCCAGTATTAAAATTCTGAAAAATTTTGATGAAGCAATAATTGTGGATGCTGCAAGTCTGGATCCAGAATCTTTATATCAACGGACATATGCAGGGTAAGCTTAACTTGTGTAGAATTTAGCATCTTTTAAAAATTAAAAAAATTTAAATACCCAGCATTTTTATATATCTTGTAATATGGTGATTATAAGGAAGCCAAGCACTGTGGCCTATCTTTAATTCCAGCACTAAGAGACAGAGACAGATCTTTGTGAATTCCAGGCTAGCAAATCTGGAGACCCAAGTTCATTTAGTTCCTGGAACCATGGTGGAAGGAGAGAATCAACTCCCCAAAGTTTCCTCTGACCTGCATATGCATGTTGTGGCACATATATAGCTGCATTTACACACATGGCAGGTACATGCATAACACCAAATTACAAAACAAAGTTATTTTGTTTTTTCTGAGACAGGGTTTCTCTGTAGCTTTGGAGCCTGTCCTGGAACTAGCTATGATAGACCAGGCTGGCCTTGAACTCACAGGGATCCGCCTGTCTCTGCCTCCCAAGTGCTTGGATTAAAGGCATGTGCCACCACCGCCTGGCTTTTTTGTTTGTTTTGTTTTTTGAGGGGGGGATTTTTTTTTTTGTTTTTTGGGGGGAGTTGGTTGTTTGTTTTTCGAGACAGGGTTTCTCTAGTTTTGGGACCTGTCCTGGAACTAGCTCTTGCAGACCAGGTTGGCCTCGAACTCACAGAGATCCGCCTGGCACAAAACAAATTTTAAAGGAAGACTCTAGGGGTTTCTTGAGCTTTCAGTTCTGTCCACTTCTTGGCATGCTACTTAACCTATTAGTGTCTCATATTTAATACTGCATCTCGCTAAAGGGCATAAAGGAAGTCATACATGAAAAACACTTAAAACAGTGTCTACCGTCTAGGAAGTATGTGGAATACATCACTCCCATCTTCTCTCCACTAATATGTGTCAGATTGATGATATCATAGTTACGTACTGTGTTCCAGGCTGCCTGCTCTACACATTTCATTGGATTCACATTTTACCTATTTTATTTAGTCACTTGTTTTGAGTCTCACTATGTAGTCTTGACTGGCTTGGGATTCAGTACATATACCAGGCTCACAGCGATCCAAGTGCTGGGATTAAAGGCATGTGCCACCATGTAAGGCCATTTTAGCTATTTTAAAGTCTGGATCTTAAAAACAAAAATACACATAAAGTGAAAAGATGCTGACGTTACTTGTTCTTTGTTATGTAGCTATTACTTAGGAAACGGAGTTATTATTTCTTTGTATTTTCGAATGTACTTAGTGGGGTTTTGAGCCTAGAATAGAAAGACAACAGGATATTTCACTTACTGAAATTTATTAGATACACATAAAGTTAAATGTGGTTTGATGACTACTTAAACCTATGTAGATTTGATTACCTTTTCTATGTGTGTGAATATCCTACCCTCAGTGTGGTTTGATGGACATATAAACTTGTATAGATGTGATGACTTACCCTGTACTTGATCTTAACAGTTTGTGAAAGGGATTTTACCATGCCTTAATGCTTTTGTCAGAAATCAGCAGTGGCATTTGGATGGCTGAGAAGTCTAGGAAAAAAGCTTCGAGGAAAACAAAGTTTAATCACATTGTCTTTGAAAGTACACAATGGCTGTCAGTTTTATAGTAATCTTTTTAAGTGTGTGTGTGGTTATGTGATATGTATATGTGGGTACACATGTCTTGGCGCAGATGTGGAAGCCAGAGAACCTACTTTGTTGAGTTGGTTCTCTGTTTTCACCACTCCCTGGGTGTGAACTCTGGTTTCCAGGCTGCTGCTGAAAGTGCCTCTACCCACTGAGCCATCTTGCCTGCCCGGCTTTTGAGTAATGTTTAATGACCAGAGTGACCTTTTGAAAATGGTAGACAAAGAGCTTGCTGTGCAAGTATGTGGATTGGACCTGAGTCTGACCTCCAGCACCTACATAAAAAGGCAGGCGTGGGTTTGTATTTTCAAATTGGGGAAGCAGACAGATCCTTGGGGCTCATTGGCCGTCCAGTCTAATTGAATCAAGAAGCTCTTGGTTCAGTTCAGTTTTGAGGCCCGGCTCAAAAAATAAGATGGATGGGACCAGTGGGTGGCTTATTAGGTAAAGGCACTTGCTGCCAAACCTGACTACCCAAGTTTAATCCGAGACCCACATGGTAGAAGAAAACTAACTCCTGTAAGTTATCCTTTGACCTCCATGCAAGTGCTGTGGCGTATGAGCTTCCCCTGCAACTGCATAAATAAATACATTAAATACAAATTTAAAACAATAATAAATACTGTGAAGAATAATTGAAGACACCTGAAGTCAACCTCTGGCCTACACACACACTCATGCAAACTCATACACACAAGTATACACACGTACATTTTTAAAAAGAAACTGGTAGACAAAGTCCAAATAAGTTCTTTCTTGAAGGTGAAATCTACTCTTATGGAATTGTTCGTTTACTTAGAACCTCACATAAGAAAGTCAGTTGATGCTAGTGCACATCTTTAATCCCAGCACTTGGGAGGCAGAGGCAGGTGGATCTCTGTGAATTCAAGGTCAGCCTGGTCTACAGAGCAAGTTCCAGGACAGCCAGAGCTACACAGGAAAAACCCTGTCTCGAAAAACAAAACAAAAAAGAGAGTTGATAGTCAGGCATAATGGCTCCTATCTTTTATTACAGCAGAGGCAGGAAGGTTTCTATAGCAGGTTCTAAGACAGCCGGGCTACATAGAGACCCTGTCTCAAAAAAAAAAAAAAAAAAGACCACCAGTCAGTTACAAAATGTTTCATTTACATATGTGTGTGTATCTATATATATTAAAATATTAAATGGGTCAGAAAAGAAGTCATGATTTTTTTTCACTTTCATCGTTAAAGATTTCATTGTTTTAGTTTTATTGTTTCATCACCTATGAAGTTTTTCTCAAGGCAAATAAATTTGTGTGTGTTGGTATGCTGACACACATACATGCCATATAAAATAAAAACTCCTAGAAAGAATGTCCCTAAAATAAGACCCCCTTCCCAGAGTAAAATAATACACAGATACCAGAACACATGATTGCTTCTCTTCTCTAAAGTTGTAGTTACAAATGTTTGGTTTTTTTGTTTGTTTGTTTGTTATTAAAAGAATGAGCTTGAGCTAGAGAGGTGGCTCAGCAGTTAAGAGCACTGAATACTCTTCCAAAGGACCCGAATTCAATTCTCAGCACCCACATAGTAGCTAACAACTGTCTGTAACTCCAAGATCCGACACTCTCACACAGACAGACATCCACATACAGGCAAACATGCAGGCAAAATACCAATGCAAATAAAATTTTAAAAAAGAGGTTGTTGGCAATAAGTTCACTTGTAAGGGGTGATTTTCCTCCTTTCCTGCTCAGGCAGTCACTGTTACATTGTGTTGTACATTTTCTGCTGCTCACTTTTGCGTTGTTTTTAGTGATTTCATTCATGAGTTTAGGGGAGAGTTTTGGTTGGTTGTCTTAGTTTTGTTGTCTTCTGTACTGAGGATTGAACTCAGGGCCTCCCGTGCTAGCATGCACGAACTACAGTTTCGTCCCCAAGTTGTCATATATTCTGATCATGTAAAGCAAATCAGACTTTTTTTGGGGGGCGGGGGGCTCTTCTTTAGCAAAATTGTCTTGATTAGTCTTGTGTTTATTCTCTGTATGAAATTCAGAACTTGGATTACCTACTGTTACGTTTCATAAACCTTTTTGGGGATTTTAAAAGGAATTCCATTGAATTAGAGAATGTCTCCATGAAAAGAGGTTCTGTTTCAAATAAGCCTCACTTTGAATAACTTGAATTGCTATGAATTGTATTTCCAGCTATTGAACTATAGATGAGCTACTTAAACTTGGTTTTGAATTTTAGAAATTATATTCTTCTTTTCATCCTGTTTAGGAAGATGTCCTTTGGAAGAGTCAGTGACTTGGGGCAGTTTATCCGGGAATCTGAGCCTGAGCCTGACGTGAAGAAATCTAAAGGTTGTGTGTAGTATTTTTATTCTTTATAGTAAGCTTTTGCTCACATTAGATACTAAATATATAAGTAGAGGATTATTTAAGGTTTAAAGTGGTTTTTAACTACCAGATTTTTTTTTAACTCTGAGCATATGGGAACTTTGTATAAATACCTCTACAAAATCTCTTCCTTTGAGTAAAAAGTTTTTGAACTTGACTTTGCTACTACAGAAGGTGCAGCAGTAAGGGATACATTGTTTTTCCTTTTTATTTAAAGGACTATATCCAATCTATGTTGGCCTTGTGTCTTATCCTGTGACCCTTTAGTTTATTAAATTTCCTCAGTTACTGAAAATTATTATGAAATATGTAAGGAAAATAATAAGTTGAAATCCAAATCCTTTATATAACAGTCAGTAGAAGAATGACTTGGTCAAGACGTAAGCTTTAGTGTTGCATGAATAAAATGCGACAGACAGATACTGGGGTTCAAACTGAAGCAGAGGAAAGCAAAGCAGTCGACCACTAGAGAGTTCTTACCTCTACCAAGGCTGAGTGAACCTGTGCTCAGCGTCTGCTCCCATCTTTATCCCTCTCTAGGGCTGGGATTAAAGGTGTGACCACCACTGCCCGACCTCTGTGGCTAACTAGTGTGGCTGCTAGGATTAAAGGTGTGTGCTGCCACTGCCTGGCCTGTATGGCTGACTAGTGTGGCTAACTTTGCACTCTGATCTTCAGGCAAGCTTTATTTATTAAAACACAAATAAAATATCACTATAATTCAGACTAAAGTCTTGTTTCTTTTTTCATTGCATGTATGTGGTATATAGACATGTTTACTCACTTGCACTGGCGTGGGAATGTTTTCCTTAATCACTTCTTCACCTTTTATTTTTGAAACAGGGTCTCTAACAAAACCAGAAGTTTGCTTTTCAGCTAGACCGATTGACCAATCAAACCCCACCCCCCATCTTGTCTCCACCAACTCAAATGCCAGCAGTGAGGTTACAGATGTTCTGCTGCACCCAACTTTTTATGTGGGTTCTGGGAATCTGAACATAGCAAGCATAGCAAGCACTTTGCTCACTGAGGTGTCTCCTTAGCTCTTTTTTTTTTTTTTTTTTTTTTTGAGACAGGGTCTCACTGAATAGTCCTAGTTGGCCTGAATTTCACATTCATCTGTCTTCTTCTGTCTCCTGAGTACTGAGATTAAAGGCATACACACACACCTAACTGTTCTTTTTTTTTTTTTTAAATAAAAATGCATTCTTTGTTACTCATTCCAGTTCCAAATAATTGGTTCAACCAAGAAATTTTTGGAAACAAATGTGGATCCATTCAGATGACATCTAGAACTTGTCAGATAGTAACTTTGCAAAAGAAAATACCCTGCTTTATATATTTAAAATAGGAGCTGTTGTTATTATTTTGAGTTTAATAGCACTGTTTTCTTTTGTGCTTTATCTATTTTTAAATGCAACTATATATGTGCATTGTATGATATATGTATGTGTTCTTCTGAATGTAGGGTGTGTGTCTGTGATGTTTAGATGTGAGTGTGAGTAGCCCCACCTGCCCCTCTGCACAGGAGTACTAGAAGTGCATGCACACACTACCGCTCCTGGTTTTCACCTGGGTGCTGGTGATTGAACTCAGTTTCTCACTCTTGCACAAGTGCTTTACTCCCTGAGGCTTAATGCAATTATATTTTGATAAAGAATGTCACTACTATTTTCATGAATGATCTACTTTTTTAAGGAAAAATGCAAAAGTTATTGAAGTAATATAGAACAAAAAGAGCTTGCTTTCTAGTTGACCTTATTTACCTATATAATCGATTTATTTCCTGTTTCATCAGAGCTGTCTAAGGTGTTTGGTGAAAAGTGTAGAGAGTAAAGAAAAATGTGAACATGTTTTAGTACTGGTACATGCTAAGCAGTTCTACTACTAAGCTGTGCCCATAGCTAGTAAGTGATTTCTGAGTTCTCTGTTTCTGCTCATCCTAATTGTTCAATCTCTTCACGCCATTCATTCTAAAAAATACTAAGTGTATACTGTGCTTATGACATCTTGGTGCCTCGGAGAAAACAAGTGCTCTTTTCTCTATAACTCACGTGACAGTAAACAGATAAACTTCACTTACACATATGTTTAGTACTTAGTTATGAGCGTAAAAGGCAGGATAACGGATTGTCAGAGAAGTGGGAAGTAGCATTTGAAAGGTAATACTCAGAAAGACTAGCCTAGGCTCAGAGTGACCCAAGGTTCCAGGAAGAGAAGGGTATCGGTACAGCAGTGTCTGGAGGGAGTAGAGGACTGAATTGAAACACAGCAAATGAGCAAGAGCCAAGACCAGTGTGTCCGGAGTAGATGGTAGTAAGGGGCACTGCAGAGGTTAGGGCTCATGGCACGTTGGATTAGAGAGGTGATGTGATGTGACTTGTTGAAGGAAGTGTTTTGGCAGCCATTTGGAAATAGAACACAGCAGTTTAGGGAAGTAAAGAGGCTTTTAGTCAGTGTCTAAGTCAGGAATGGTGTTCATGAGCTAGACTCAGAGTGGAAGAGCAGTTTGGTTTGTGTTCTATTAGAGGAACAGGCAACAGGATTACATTTCTGCCAGCAATTCCTTCCATTAAGATGATTAAGGGTTTTTGTTTGCTTTAATGTAAGGTTTATTTTATGTATATGAGGTTGTTTTGGGTTTTTTTTTTTTTTTGCCTGCAAGTTTTATGTGCATGCCTGATGCCATGGTAGGCAGGAAAGGGGGGCTCGGGTCTTTTGAAATTGGGATTACAGATGATTGTGAGCTACCATATGATGCTAGGAACTGAACTTGGGTCCTCTGCAAAAGCAACGAGTGCTCTTAACTCCTGATCTAACTCTCCAGCCTGTTACTTCAACTCTTTTTTTGTTTGTTTGTTTGTTTTTGTTTTTTGAGACTCTTAATCAAGACACATTCCATGAAATCATGGTTAGTAGTTTATACTGTTTGATTAAACATGTCTGTATACACTGCTGTGTCCTTTGGTTGTCAAGATGGCTCTTTAAATCACATGGTTTTTGGTGATCCAGGAGCATAGAGATTGTTACATTCAGAAAATACTTTAGCTATCCTGAGTGCCAAGCACTATGCCAAATGTCATAGCTATAAATAAAAGGGTGTAGTCTGTCAGTTTTTCTCTGGCTTGGTTCCTTTTCTCGACTTCTGACCAGTTAAACATATCAGGCTAATTCCAGCATTATCTGCCTCCTAGATATTTTTAATTATGTTACTCAGTTTACTTTTCTTGCCATTTCTTGTAAACTGAAAATTGTATGTTTTGGTCGAAAATATTTGTATGTAGTATTGTTCAAAGATTCTTTGTGTCAGTGTGTGGCACACTCCTTTAATTCAAGCACTTGGGAGGCTGACGCAGGTAGAGCTCTGTGAGTTTGAGACCAAAAATTGAGACCCCTGCCTAATATTGAAGTTATATATTAAAATACCACCTAAAAAGAGCTACAGAATGTTTAATAGCAGTTTAGCATACAAAATGGAAGGGCGTGAGATTTTACTTTTCATTTTCCCCTTATCCTCTACTGTGAAACAAGAATTAAGGACTGAACTAGAGAACGCATCATGGCCAAGTGTCAGGTCCAAACGTTACTACTCTGTCGTGCTTTGTCACCCATCCTGTTCCTTCCTCCTTGCTGGAACCTAGGATCGCCCCCTTCTGGCCGCTATAGTGTTGCTCTCTCACAAGCCGAGCTCTACAATTGAGCTATGCCTTGAAGTTCTAAAGTGTCTTCCTTCATAGGAACTTCTGTGGTTGCTGCCCTGCTGTGGTCTGTATGCAGTGCTTTGTTCCTCATTTCAGTATTCTTTCTCAGACTTTGCCTGCCCACAGGAATCACCAGCATTCTGTTGTATAGCTTTCCTCTTGCGTAATTGCAACATTAGCACTGTGAACTCAGGGGTAGTTTATTTTTATTTGGCAATATATTCTGTTTCTAAAATTGTGCTTACCAGATAATAGTCAACATTTGTTGATAAATTAATTTTTAAATTCCATTGTGTGACTATGAGTAATAAAACTATGAGCTATATTTCAGAACAAAGTCATTTTAATTTGGTTGCCTTTTGCATAGACATGTAAGTTTTGTTAGTTTTTTTGTTTTTTCAAGACAGGGTTTCTCTGTGAAACTCCTGGAACTCGCTTTGTAGGCCAGACTGGTCTGCCTGCCGAGTTGGGATTAAAGGCCACCCCCACCTGACTAGTTTGCTATCTATTCATAACCTTTTGATCTGCAGATACTCAAAAGATACGGTCCCAGCCCTAAACAGTGAGTACTTACTAGAGTTTTCAAGCTAGTGTAGCTCTTAGATGATGCATCTATGTGCACTAACCTCTTCCACAAATGAAGAAACTGGGGCCTCAAGAGGTTTGTGGCTTAGATTAAACTGTTCTACTGTTTTTTGCTAGAAATAGTCTAGCAAAGGCAACTAAAGGGAGAAAGGGCTTATACTATCTCACAGTTGAGGGTACACTCCATCATGGCAGGGAACGGGAGGAGGCAGCAGGAGCTCGAAGCAGCTGGTTACATCAGATCCACAGCCAGAGCAGAGAATGGTAAATGCATGTGGGTGCTCAGTTCCCTTCCCTCATTTATAGACTCCAAAACTCGAACCAGAGAATGGTGTCACCTGCAGTGGGCAGGTCTTCCCAAGGAATTTGAGATTCTGTCAACATTGACAGTTAACACTATCATCACACACAGCAACTCTGGGGTTTGACTCAGATTATCCTTTGACGAGAGTTTTTAGAGTTCAACTCTCTTGCTCTGTCTGCCTTGCTAAGGACAACTGACTGAATTTTTGTCATTTACTGAACTATGACTCTGATTTGACTTTTGAAACCCTGGTAATAGAGCACAAAGAAAAAGATTAAGTTTTAAGAAAGATCCAGATGCTGACAAGACGGCTCAGTGGGTAAAGATGCTTGCCATGCCAGCCTGGCAATCTGAGTTCAGTCCCCAGAACCTATGCCAGCTCCACAGAATTGTTCTCTAATTTCCACATTTGAGTCATAGCACATTCTTGCCCCTCTTCCCCAGTAATAATAATTATATATTTTGATTAAAAAATGCTTGTGAATATCTTAGATGTTTCTGAAAATATGAGAACTTTTATTTCAGGACAAACAAAGTAAGTTATATTTAAAAAAAATAGCAAGGGGCTGGGAGTTCAATAGTTAAGAAAACTTTCTATCTTGGAAGAGAACTCAAGTTCACTTCTCAGCACTCAAGGGCAAGTGACTTAAAACCATGCATAATTTCAAATCCATGGGAGATAGAAGCAGGCAGATCTCTGAATTTGAAGCCATCCTGATCTATAGATCAAGTTTTGGAACAGCCAGGGCTACACAGAGAAACCCTGTCTTAAAACAACAACTGGGTGATAGTGGTGCACTCCTTTAATTCCAGTACTCTGGAGGCAGAAGCAGGTTGATATCTGAGTTTGAGGCTAGCCTGGTCTACAGAGTGAGTTCCTGGACAGCCATGGTTACACCAAAGAAACTGTGTCTCAGAAAAAAACATAAAAATAATAAATCTTAAAATAATAGCAAGAAATTACAAAAAGATGTGAGCTGTGTCCCTCCAGTGGCACCCCTCCTTGTCCCTGTCTTTGGGAGAGCCCTTCTGTGCCTCAGTCTACAGACTGAGCTCTGAACTCTGTTGTACTCTATGGTTTCAGAGCTAACTGCTGGCCAGAAGTATTTTCCCAGCAGTAAAATTTGAAAGATCTCGTGCTGAAGAGAGATAGATATCAAGAAGACTGTCAGTCTATAAGAGTGGTACTAAGAAGGGAATTTTAAGTGAGGTAAGATGTTGGCAGGAATTAGAAGGAAGAGTCCAGACTGAAGGTTGGAAGTCAGGCAGTTGTAGGAGAGTAGTGCAGTAATAAGCACATAATTCAGCAGCCGGGTGAGATTTTAGTGCTAGCATCTTATTGGCTCTGCTTTGCAATAACTGATGATCAGATTAGTATTTAACACCTTAAATGGAGGGCTGGAGAGATGACCTGGTGGGTAAGAATGCTTGTTGCTCTTTCAGGAGACTGGAATCTAGTTTCTAGAATCCACATAAGGTGGCTCAAAACCACCTATAACTCCAGCTCCAGGGGATCCAGTGCTAGCTCTAGCTTCCATGAATCCTACACTCACATGCACAGACACATAGCAACAAATAAATAAATCTTTTTTGTTGTTGTTTTGTTTTTTTGAGACAGTGTCTTTATTATGTAGTTCTGACGGTCTTGGAACTTACTATGTAGACCAGGCCAGCCTTAAACTGACAGAGCTCCACCTACCTCTGTCTCTGAGTGCTGAGAATAAAGGCATGTGCCACCACTGCCAGGCAATTTTCTTTCTTTTTTGCTTTTCTTTTCTTTTCTTTCCTTTCTTTCTTCCTTTCTTTCAGGAAAACCTTCAATAATAAAAATTATTGAAGGAAAAAGATCTGGATTTTGTGTTTTTCATGAATGGTATATCTAGGTGATGGAGGAGGGTTATCTGTCTATTGTGATATTTTCATTGGTCAATAAAGAGACTGCCTTGGCCCTTTGATAGGACAGAAAATTAGGTAGGCGGAGTAAACAGAATAGAATGCTGGGAAGAGGGCTATGAGGCAGAAGCCATGGAGCCAGCCACCAGGTCAGACATGCTGAA
This sequence comes from Myodes glareolus, assembly GCF_982192425.1. Lineage (NCBI taxonomy): Eukaryota > Metazoa > Chordata > Mammalia > Rodentia > Cricetidae > Myodes > Myodes glareolus. Next base: position 62,380,539 of record NC_142034.1, read on the forward strand.
TCTTTTCCGGTAAGCCACCACCTTGTGGTGCTACAGATTATTAGAAATGGGTTAATATCAAGATATGAGAGTTAGTCAGTAACTCTCTAGAGATAATGGGCCAGGCAGTGCTTAAATGAATACAATTTGTGTGTTGTTGTTTCTGGGACTAAGCTAGCCATGCAGGAGCCGTGTGGGACGAAAAGCAGGCCTGCCCTGCAGCCCCTCACTACATCTAGGCTCATTTTTAGCTACTGAATTAATTAGGATATTACCTGAAGAATTAATCTGTGCTAGAGAGATGACTCGGGGAGTAGAGGCATTTGTGGCCAAACTTGACAACCTTAATTCAGTTCCTAGGACACCCATGGTGAAAGGAAAGAACCTATTCTTCTAAGTTGTCGTCTGAGTTCTACAGTTAGGAATTCCCACCAGCTCCCACCAGCCCCCGATAAATAATGTCTTGAAGGGGTGTGTGTGTGTGTGTGTGTGTGTGTGTGTGTTTAAAGAAAGGAAATACTGCCAGGCTGGTGTTGTTGCACGCCTTTAATCCCAGCACTGAGGAGGCAGAGACAGGTAGATCTGTGGGTTCAAAGCCAGCCTGGTTTACAGAGTGAGTTCCAGAACTACACAGAGAAATTTGAAGGAATGTTTCAAACTGAAGAGAAAAACAAATTCATCCATCAGTCTCCTGATATGTTGATAGATTCTTATACCAAACCATTATATTGATTAAGGGTTTGTTTTCAGTGCTAGCTACAAGTCTAACATTAACCACCTTCATCTGGTGAGAAGAGTAGAAGAAAAATCCAGAATCCGGAAACAGCTATTCAGAAGCATTTTAAGTCATGATTTTCACAAAGTTATTGTAAACATTGTGTTATAGAAATGATATGAACTGTTTTTATTAATGTTTTTAATGGGAAACTAGGAAAGAATATCCATGTCTAAGAGATATCTCCAAAATCATTTGTAACGTAAAATTACATTAAAATCCATATTCATTTTGGCTTTGCTCACCAGGATTCATGTTCTCACAAGCTATGAAGAAGTGGGTGCAAGGAAATACTGATGAGGTGAGTCTTTAGTATAGTCTTACAGAAGCAGGGAACCTACCCTTGTCTGAGGAAGGCTGCACATTCTCTCCCTGTGGTTCCTTGTTAAACAGATGACACGTCAGTGCCCTCTTATTCTGGTTGTAACAAGGAAGGCTCCACTTAGCATTTAATAATTGACCAGTGGTAACAGTATCTTCAGAGACTGTGACCACTGACACCGCCACCAGGTCACTAATGTAAAGACAAAAGCGGAGATGTTTTCTTTGGCAGTTTCAGTTGTAGTTTTAGCAGAAATAGTTTGGAATAGTTAAGTACATTGAGAGATTAGAGTGGACAAAGAAAAGTGTTCTATTTTGACTTCAAACATAGAAAGTAGTCATGATGTTGGCTACTCAGTAACTGACTCTGTAAGACCGTGAGTGACATGTTAATATTTCACAGCCAGCGGTGCCCAGATTCTTTGATATATAGGGAAGGTGCTTTACCCAAATGATAAGCATGTTTGGAAGACTGATTATATGTATCTTGATTCTCCTAATGAAGGGTCATTATCAACAATGTGAATAACTTCTTTCAGGCTCAAGAGGAACTAGCTTGGAAGATTGCTAAAATGATAGTGAGTGACGTTATGCAGCAGGCGCACTGTGATCAACCACTGGAGAAATCTACGAAGGTAAGGGTGACTTGCATTCTGACTTAGCCTTTCGCTGCTGGGGTTTGTTGTTGTTATTGTTTGTTTGTTTGAGACAGGGTCTTAATATAGCCCAGGCTAGGCTCAAAGTCTTCTGACTAATGTCCACCTAGAACTTCTGATCTTCCCACTTCTGCACACCAACTGCTAGAATTGTAGGCTGTGCCATCCAAATTGATTTGTATGGTGCTGGGAGCAACCCTTGGGCTTTGCGAATATTACAGAAGCACTCTACCGAATGAACTTTTTCTCTGCCCCTGGCCTGGCTTTTGTAAAGTAAATAAATAAACACACACAGGCACATATTTTGATTGTTTAATAATAATTTTTTTTAAAAAAGGAGCTGGAATTAGGACTCTGTGGTTAAGAGTGCATACTGCTCTTGCTTGGGTGGGTCCTGAATTTGGTTCCCCGAATCCACAACCATACTTGGTCACACACCAAGTATGATGCCTGCGGATCTCAGATACCTGCACTCACATGTATAACACATATGCATATATACATATATATGATATTAGGATACTTCTGTATCTGCCTCTGAAGCATTAGCTGCTCTAGGAATTATCTTTCATCATAAGGAACTGCAAGACTGATGAACTGAACAAAATATATTCCCATATGGTGGACACTATGTGATCTTCGAAAACAGTAGAATTGAAGTGATTCCCTAGCCCACTGTTGGCAGTTGGCTTCTAAAGTAGAGAAGGCAAGTCTGAACAGAGCCAGGAGATTTGATGAACTTAAAAATGAAAGGAACATTTAGAGAGGAAAAGCTTGATGTGGTTATTTATAGCAGTTATGAAACAGGGCATCAGAAAAGAAGACGCTGTCCAGAAAAAAAAGCTATTGGCCAGATACCAGTCTTCATGGATGTACATGAAAATGCTTATCTCAGGGCTGGAGAGATGGCTCAGAGGTTAAAGAGCACTGACTGCTCTTCCAAAGGTCCTGAGTTCAATTACCAGCAGTCACGTGGTGGCTCACAACCATCTGTAATGAGATCTGGCGTCCTCTTCTGGCGTGCAGGCATACATGGAGGCAGAATGTTGTACGCATAATAAATAAATAAATTAATTAATTAATGCTTATCTTTAGGGAACAAACCCCCAAAAGTTAGATGTTGACTGGTATCCAAAAGATGGTGTTTCTTCTGGCCACAGTAATAAACAAAGAATACTAAGCATTGGGAGTTATGTGAAGCCTAATATACGTCAACAAAGTTTAAAAGCAGTTTGGAAGGATCAGGCTACATACAATTGTATGCCAAAACAAAAGTTGCCAGGCGATGGTGGCGCACGCCTTTAATCCCAGCACTCAGGAGGCAGAGGCAGGTGAATCCCTGGGAGTTCGAGTCCAGCCTGGTCTACAAGAACTAGTTCCAGGATAGCTAGAACTGTTACACAGGGAAACCCTGTCTCGAAAAACAAACAAAAAAACAAAAAACAAAAGTTAATCCTCTTTAAAGGAACATAGCATAAAGGTAGAAAGAGTTGACTGACAAAGTTGTCCTGACCATCACAGCCCATTGTAGCATGTGCACCCACCCATACACATCATACCTGCACACACACACACACACAATAATATTGATTAATAATATTGAAAATAATAATGATGATGGGAAGCCTTATCTTCCCTGAAAAATTATGAAAAATCATAATGATCATGGGAAGCCTTATCTTCTCTGAAGAGTGGATTGGGGGTTGGATGAGAGGGAAGGTGGAGGGGAATGGGAGGAGGGCAGGAGGTGGAAACTGGATTTGGCATGTAAAATGACAAAAAATCGGGGTATTTAATTAATTAAAAAAATAAGCAAAATGTAAGAAAATATAAAATAATAATGAACAAAATTTAAGAGGAATGTCAAGGCAAACAGTATAGTAGGGAGAAATAGAAGACAGGATTTAAAAATCAAAGTTCTTGAAATAAATATTAGAGATGGAAAATGACATTGAATGAAATCAGTTGCCATTTAGGAACCACAAGAAAACATTGACCCCTACATGAAGACAAACAGAAAAAAACTGGAAATATTTAAAAAAAAAATGAGTAAAACAAATGCTATTAGACAACAATGTGTGCCAGCTAACAAACATTTGAGGCACAAATAAGTTGAGATACAGAAAAAAAACATAATTAATGATTAAAATTTTTCAAAATTTGATGAAAACTAAATCTGTGTATATATATTTAGCAAAAATTCTAATTGGTCTTAATAATAAAAACCCAGTCAGATATTAGGGAGTGAATGCTGAGAGATCAGAGAAGCAGAGCAGTCAGCCACTAGACTTGGTGAGTTCTTACCTCTACCAAAGGTACGATCAAAGAGGCGATCTTATCACTATGAATCCTCAGACTGCTGCTGTCTCTACAAAACCTCAGACTGTATCTGAACTCCTTCCTCCTCCGGCATTATATTCCTCTCTCTGCCCAGCCATATCACTCCTGTTTCCACCTCCCTAGTGCTGGGGTCACCTTTGTGTGAGCTCTGTTTCTCTTGTATAGCCCAGGCTGACCTTGGACTCACAGAGATCCCTCTGTCCCCTGAGTGCTGGGATAAAGGTGTATGCCACCACTGCCTGGCCTCTCTGGCTCTAGTGGTTTAGAATAGCTGGAGATGTTTTTTGGTTTTGGGGTTTTGTTTTGTTTTGTTTTATTTTTCGAGACAGGGTTTCTTTGTGGCTTTGGAGCCTGTCCTGGAACTAGCTCTTGTAGACTAGGCTGGCCTCGAACTCACAGAGATTCGTCTGTCTCTGCCTCCCGAGTACACCACCACTGCCTGGCTATGCTGAAGATGTTATTACATACAGGTAAGAACAGCAATCATTTTTTCAAATGTTAAGCAGGCCAGAAGGTATCTAAGTAGAAGTCAAATAATGAAGGTGGCTTTTGGTGAGGAAGTTAAATAAAGGAATTTCTTTTCTTTTTCAAGCCAAATAAAACCTGAGAGAGTTCATTTCCTCTGACCAAATAACTAAAATCAATTTAAGAAGATTCTTTCAAGCCAGGTGTGGTGGTAGAACCTGTAGTCTTGGCTCTCAGGAGCCTGAAGGTGAAGGATCATAAATTTAAAACCAACCTGTACTATATAGGGAGTTCAAAGAATGCCTAGCCACATAATACTCTAAAAGATAAAACAAGACAGACAACCCAACTAGACCTTTTTTTTTTTTTAATTAAAAAAATGTTGTCACTTTTTGGATGAATTCTTTTCTTAAAATTAAAATTTATTTTGTGTGTGTTTGTGTGTTCACATGTTCATTGGTTTGCATGTAGAGGTCATAGTTTGACATCAGGCAGGCGTCTTTCCCAATTATTCTCCACCTTATCTTTTGAGACAGGCTGTCTCACTGACCCTGGATTCTTCTGCACTAGCTGTTCTACAAGCCCCAGGGATTCTCCCTGGGTGCTGGGGTCTGAACCTTGGTCCTCGTGCTTGTCCAAGCACTTTACCCCGAGCCATCTCCCCAGCCCCACCATATACAGTTTTTATGTGCAGAGGAATCATCTGTCAGGATATGCCATATCCGCAGTCATAAAACAGGGGATCCAACACCTTCACACAGACATACATGTAGACAAAATAAAACACCAGTGCACATAGGCTGGGCGGTGGTGGTGCACGCCTTTAATCCCAGCACTCGGGTGGCAGAAGCAGGTGGATCTTTGTGAGTTCAAGGACAGCCTGGTCTATAAGAGCTAGTTCCAGGACAGGCTCTAAAACTACACAGAGAAACCCTGTTTCAAAAAACAAAACAAAACAAAAAAACACCAGTGCACATAAATAATTTTTTTGTTTTGTTTTTGGTTTTTGAGGATAGGGTTTCTCTGTAACAACCCTAGCTGAAATAAGAAATTAAAAAAAAAAAGAATATTGACAAACTGTAGAGATGGCTCAATTGATGAAGTGCTGTGGACTCGAGTTTGATCCCTAGAACCCACATTAAAAAGCCAGGTGCAGTAGCATTTCTTTATGATCCTGGTGCTTACACATGGATTCCTAGAGTTCTAATTGCTGAGCTCCAGGCCAGTTAGAATGCCTATCTCAGAAAACAAGGTGGACAGTCCTTGAAGAATAGCTCCCACAGTTTCCCAAGTGCACATCCGTACACATGAGCTCACACAGAGAGGACAGTGAAGAGTTTCATTCTGATAACCATTGCCCAAATAGAAAAATAAGAGCAAGTTCTTAGCTTCTTTAAGCTCCTGTTAACCTAGAGAAAGCTGAAGATAGTTAATCCTTTGCCTTACAAGAAAGTGCCCGGCTGTGCCCTACGGCATACCTAGGGAGCACTGTGTGCGTACTAGGCTCTTCCTTTATTTGTGTTAATAATGCGTTATCCCCTACAGGAATGTACCTTACCTTCTTCTTTTTGTTTTTCTTTTTTCCCCAGCTGTGACTCAAAATCAGAAATAAGAAAATATGATTTTGAAAGAACTTTTCCCTTTGGTTGGATTCCTCAACACAGCCAATGAAAACGGAGCACTGCAATTCTTTCCACTGCTAGATCACTGTTGTTTCCAAGAAAGAATGCGAGACAGTCCAAGATCTGTTGTTAAATGTAGACGTAGATGCACATGATGGTAACAGTGAGTCACAAGATGCAAAGTGGTATTGGTGACATTACTAGACAATTAGTTTTCCAGTAGCTGTAACCCACTATGAGAGAGTTACCCACTGGAATAGACTGGGACCACATCCTGTGTGAGGCAGAAAAGTGTGAATTGGCGTGTGGTCCACATGCTTGCAGCAGCCTCCATCCTTAGCAGTATCAGAAAGCACGAGAAAAGGTGCTTGTTTTTGTCCTCCTGAAATTCACAGGTGAGTCAGTCCTACCAGAACCTGCAGCTCCAAGTGGCAATGTGGGCCAGCAGCTTATGGAGCAGGTGACGATCCCTTGTGTAGTCTTCCTTCACAGAGGCATTAATTTAGAAAGAGTGACAAGTCATGGGTCAAGCCTCATGATGTCATCCTTCTCTTTGGTGACAGACATAATTTTCACATTTCATTCACTCCTGTGATGTTATATCCTTAAAGCTAGTCTCTCCGCTGCTAGCAAAAGGGCAAATTTAGTTTACTTTGAACATCAAGACCCATTCCTCCATAGGAATGCCATGCTCCCGATACTTCATTCCCTCTTCGGAATACACATGGCAAGAAATAACTAAAACTCCAGTTTGTCCCATGTGGTACTGGGAACACATTCTCAGATTTGATTTTATTTTTTAATAAGGCGGGGAAAGAAGCGCTGGCTTTTGAATGTCTCCACAGTTCTTCACTGTGAGTGGCAACTGTCTTCAGACAGTCGGAAACCCACTCGCTGCCCTTCTGCTTAGTTGGCTTTGCACCTGTAGCACGGTCGTTGGTGGGGCCACCCAGTTGGCAAGCACACTCCCCTGGCCATATGGTGCCAGTGCTTCCTGTATGGGACAGTTTAAAGAGAAAGGAAGTTTTCTTAGGTGTTACTGCTTTTGCTCAGAGTTTGCAAAAGAATATATTTATGTGTATGTATATATATATATAAAATTATTAATCACCTCTGTCCTTGGGAAAGTCTTGAATGAATAGAGAATTTATTTCATTGCAATATTGATTGTATAGAGGCACACTGTTTATCAACAGAAGAAACAAAAAGGCTGTGTATAAGTTTTTGGTACTATGTACCACCTCTGTTATTCTGAAGTATTCATGTACTTAAACTATATTCTATTTAATTGTGTTTGATTTTAAATATATATATATGAATTATATTTAAAATGGTGTCAACTTCCTGCTTTTAGGGCATTTATGGCTCTTCTTTTGAAATACATTGACCCTTCCTAATATTTTCATTCACTTTATAAAACTGTAGAATATGATCCACTACTGGACATAGTCTTGTCTTTGTATGTAGGCATAGATGAGAGGTTTTTTTTTTTTAATATATGTGCTATAGTGGCTCATTTTGTTCTTTTAGTCAAATATTTCTGTCCATTTCACATTGCTTCAAACTTTTAAGTGAAAAGCAATATAAAGATCATAGAGTAAAATGTGATTCTGGGTGATTCCTCCCACCTCTGCATGTATTTAGAGTAAACATTTCTGTAATATTGTAGCCTATTTTAAGTAGTGGTTTTTGTTAAAATACTTTCTAGTGATCTCTTTGTCTGCATTTTGTGTACCTGAGCTAGACATGTCAGTATTTATAAGCTATGTCTAAGGGGAAATGAGCAAAATTGAGGTTGATTTTGTTTTCTGCTCTGCCTACTGTGAGGTATAGAAGCAGAGTGACCCAAAGCTATTACACCAACTGTATGTTAGGTCCTTGTACTCATTTTAAAATTAGCATAAAATTGACCTAACATTGAGCACCCACCGTGTACTATGCAGTGTCTATGCACAAAAAGATGCCCTGGCAGGGATTTTAGGTCTAAAGCATTTGAACTTCGCTCTTACCATGCCATTGATGTCAGCAGGTTGTTAAAGTCACCTTCCCAGTGCGAGAGTGACAACATTGTGATTTGGCTTGTCTTCACCATTCCTATAGGAGATGATGAACATGAAAAGCAGGTGTCAGCCATGTCCAGTGAAGAGCAGTGGAACAGGAAACAGCCTTTTCTGCTTGAGTTCCAGTATCCAGTAAGGCTTTTTGAGATGTAAACTGTTTACACTACTAGAACTTTTGACTAGTTCCATAGATACTTTATGAGAAAGAGGACTCTGAACTGTAGAGAATCACAGACTTCATCGCTGTTGTTTTTAGTTTTCTGAGACAAGGTTTCACTGTGTAGTCCATGCTTTAGCCTCCCAAAATCTGGGGATTACAGGCACAGCCTCCACACCAGGCTTCTTTGCTGGCTTGTTTCAGTGTCAACAACTGAGCCCCTGATGTAACAGCCGATGTCTCTAAAGGCCCTGTGGAGACTTGGCCTGGCTCAGCACCCTCAGTGGCTTTCTGGTCTCACCCTCGTCACTCTTCTCCTCATTGGCTGTTTAAGCCAGGGATGAACTGACTGGAATGCCCAAAGATGGTTCTGTATTTTAAGGCTTTTGCATGAAGGAGACACTGATCACCACCTGGAAAGATGGCCTGGGTGATGACTTAGACAGCTACTTCCCAAGGCAAGAGTTGGCTCTGGTGAACAAGCCTGAGAGCCAGGGGGCCTTGGTAAACCTGGAGATGCCCTGGTTTCTTCATCCAGTCCTGTATTCTTGCCTTGGTCTTCATTCATCCCTAGGCTATGCTTAGAATGCATCTGGATGTTTTAATGTGAATCTGAAGTGACTTGTTACTACATGCAACAGAAAGGATCTTGACTAAAGGACTACCACAGTGTTCTAAATCATAATAACCATGTGTTCAGCAGACTGCTAATTACTATGACATTTTGGAGCAGAATTTTTCTGTAGTAAGCCTTCCTTGCTCATCTTGTGTATAATGTTGAAATGGAATCCTAACCTGGAACTAAGGCACTTGATCTTTTTAGTAAGATGTTACTCAGGCCTTAGAAAGGCTCCTGACCTATTACAGGATGGTCACCATCAGAGCCCATGCATCCTAGGCCAGGGCCTTTTCATGTTTCCCCATACTCAGCCCAAGAATAAGTTTGATTCCCGACTTTTAGCTGTAACCAAGCCCAGAAATAGAAGGCATTTCAACTAGTGTGTGCCCAGTACACACTTGAAAGTAGGAGGAACAGCAGCTCATGAGACCTGTAGATGTTGAGCACAACTATATACTAGGCTACCCCTTTGGCCTTCGGCTGGAGCCATAAAGCAGTAAGTAAACTACTTGCTAAAACCTTTCAAGGCTCAGACTTGAAGGGGCCACATTAATGGTTGTACTGCCCTTTGAGTCCTTTCCAGGTGGGCACTGAGGAACTGCCTCTTTGCTTGGGCAGGGGTGGGAGTGACTTGGAGTAGGAGGAATAGTACTGTGCTCTGACAGGTGGGAAGGCCGTAGAGGGCATTTAGGGTGCTGGTGTGAGCAAAGGTTCCAAAGGTGTCTGTTTAGGGAGGGCCTGCCTAGGAACACAGGAAGCTCAGTATTCATGACTTGGCAACTTGTGCTTGTAACCTTTCACTACACAGTAACCTGCTCTGACACACTAAGGATGCTGCAGAACTTGCACAGGATGCATAGTGATACATTGACACCTGAGGAACCAGAGACTGGGGTAAGAGGGTGCAAAAAAATCTTTGGGTTAAAGAGCTGTTTCCCAAGAATGAATGAGAGATGAGAATTTAACCAGCTTTGTGTCTGGTTTCAAGTTTTGAAGGCCATCTTTTTTGTTGTTGTTGTTTTGTTTTGTTTTTCGAGACAGGGTCTCTCTGTATTTTGGGAGCCTGTCCTGGAACTAGCTCTTGTAGACCAGGCTGGCCTCGAACTCACAGTGCTGGGATTATAGGCGTGCGCCACCACCACTCGGCTTCGAAGGCCACTAAATGTGCCTTCAGGCTGGTCCCTAACCCAAACCAACCTCTGCCTGAATCATAGTAGGAACCCCACCCCCGGTCATGAAAGAGGCACTAGCCACCATGTGTGTTGGCACCTATAATCCCAGAACACAGGAGGCTAAGGTGGAAGGATCACAAGTTTGAGGCCAGCTTTAATGAAATTCAGTCTCAAAAGTGAAAGCAGGTGCTGGAGATACTGCCCAGCAGTTGACTGCTCTTGTTATGTCGAGTGGTTCACAGCCACCAGCTCCAGCAGGATGCCTCACGTCCAGCCTTCATGTGCACCTACATTCACACACACATATCCACATACAGGCATACATATGTCCACGTAATGTAAGTGAAAAGAGTTTGTAGCTGAAAGAAATGCCTGGCTGTGACCTGGCCCTTCTGCCCATTATAGCTCTAAATGGTAGCCACCAAGGCTCAACTGGCATACCCAGATTTTTGTTTTGTTTTGTTTTGTCAAAGAGCAGCCTTTGTTCCTCCTAATTAACAACTAGTTTGGGGAGTGCTTACTCTGCTGATACTATTCTTAGTTCAGTGAGAGAGGAGAAAATAGGATGAACTTCCAGAACCCTTGGAGCTCAGATTCTACTAAGAAGGAACCAGAAGTTGAAAGTTGCATCTAAAACATGCTGGGCTAGGGTGTTTTTTTCCCCCAGTGGTAAAATGCATACTTAGCATATATGGGACTCTAGGTTTCATCCCTAGCACCAATAAATAAAATATGTACTAGTATTTTTGACTTGGGTGGCCTTTTGTACCAAGAGCCCTTTTGGGAGTCACCACTCTCCCATACCTTTCCACTGTCACCATTCCAGGAGGACAAGCACCATACCATTTACTTGCTGAAGGGCTCTGTGTTTGGGCGCTTGGTCACGTGTTGAACAGGGTATAAACAATGACCAGCAAGACCATTTCTGTACAGAACAATGAATAGAGAGTGTGGGATTGGCCTTGACTCCTTTCAGAACTTTGGGACACACCAATTCTTAGAATCTAGAAACATGAAGACTAAGTTTATCACACACACACACACACGATATAAAATCATGGCCTTGGAAAAACCTAGCTGGGAATCAAACTACTCCATGAAATCACCGGTGGGCTTTGTGAATCTTCTTTATTCCTAGTAATAATAGCCAGCATAATTGACCACTTAGATGTGCTAAGCACTGTCTCAGCCTTATGACAATCTTATAAGGTAAGTACTGTTTTCTTTCTTACATTATAAATGAGACTGCAACTGGAAGGGTAAAGGAATCTCCAGGATTGCACAGCCAGGGGCAAACCAGATGGCCCCCTTTTCTACTGCTGTGATGGATGCCGGCACTCATCACTGACTAGTATAGCGGATGTCAAAGGTTTAAGAAAAACTTAAGCTGGGTGTGGTACTACACATCTGTAATCCTAGCTCTTAGGAGATAGAAACAGGAAGATCTAGGTCATCCTCAGCTGTATAGCATGGGCAGCCTGAGCTATGCGGTTCCTGTCTTAAGAAAAGAAAGGAAAAGGATTCCATCCATACCTTACAGCACTGGGGTGTTTGTTTGTTTGTTTGTTTGTTGTTTATTTTTAATTGTTCTGAGGCAGTCTCGAGCACATCAGGCTGACTTCCAACTTCCTGTGTGGAAGCAGATGACTTTGAACTCCTTAATCTCCTACCTCCCAGGACAGGCATGTAAAAACACTCTTTTATGGGGTGCTGATAATCAAACTCGGGGCTTAGGACATGCTAGGCAAGGATTCTCCCATCCGAGCTGCGTGCCCAGCCTGAAAAGCACTGTTCTAAACTTTCATGTGCACCTGAGTCCCCAGGAAGACTTGTTAGCTCTCAGGCTGCCTATTCTGACGAACCTCTAAGGGTTCTGACTTAGCAGGACTGGGTGGGGCCGTAGAATTTTCATTCTCAGCGGATCTCAACCGCTGCTGCTGCTGTTAGGAATACAGTTTTGAGAATCACTACCTGAAAAGTTTCCCTGATGCTAAGGAAATGATTATTTTTATTCTGTTTTTTTTTTTTTGGAAGTGCCACACTATGCAGAAATGTAATTTAATTCCTACTTTTGACTCCCTGAGAGTGGTACCTATCATCTTTCATTAATGTCCAGATGTTTATCAAATCCGAGAACATCCAAATATCACTCCTCAGTCTTTTTGTCGTGTTTGTCTCTCAGCTCCTTGATTCTGGCTGCCTTCTGAGGTCCTGCCCATGCTTCCTGGCCTGTTCTCCTTTGCTGGCCATCTTTCCATAGACAGCTGGTGTCTCGTTCTCCCTTCCCTCCCCCTCTTTGTCCTCTTCTCCAGTTCTTTATCCTTAGGGCTATTCTAGTCCCAGCAGTTTGGTTCCCTGGGCAGAAATCCTGCAGTCTAAAAAACAAGTATTGACAATTCAGTGCAAGGTGTTTTGAAAGAGGGAGGAGCCTGTTGGGGTAGGTTAGGTGTATTTCTCCATCTCATCACTTAGTCATTCTCTAGAATTTGCTCATTCTGCACCTTGCTCTTTTATTTGATGCCATTTTTCTCACAGTCCTGGTGTTCTCAGACAATTCTCAAGCCCACTTACCGGACCAGGGCTCAGTTTCAGCATGCTCTATGAACATCTGCTCCTGGCTGGTGAGATATCCACATTCAGGTCTGTGGAGGCTGTGGTGTGGAGGCTGACCTCGCTGCTATCTGGCCAGCTCCAAGTTCCTGGGGAATAGAGGGAATGTTTCCCTCGCCCCTTCACAAGAAAGTTTTTGATACACTATTCCCAGCTTTTTCACAGCTTTAGGTACACCTCAAGAAACATCACAGCCTATGGCTGCCCAACGATCTGGTCCCCACCTCCACCACGCCCCTGTAACTAAGCTCCCCAGTTCCTGAAACTTCCGCCTCTGATGACTCCGCATATTTTTAACCCACACTAGCCTCAGAAAGGCAAGATTTGTATAGTTCTGGGTTTCTCCTACAGGAATGAATCGAGAGGGGTATTGTGTTTTTGTTTTCATTTTTCATATTGTTTTTATTTTGTTTTGTTTGTAAAGGCAGGGTAAGAGAATTTTATTAGTCCAGGAAAACATCCCCTCTCTACTACATTTGCAAATCATCCTTTCAAAGAGCTATTTCAAAAGCAATAAGCAAGTGGTTCTGTGGTGAGGATTACAAACACGCCCTCAGGGTAGGTCAAGGGTGAGGAGGAGAGTTTTGGTCCAGACTCCATGGAAGAATGTCAGGCATGTATCTTTAAAGTGCTATATATGAAAAGAACTTAGATACAAGCCAAGGAGATCTACTTCAAGAAACTAGCTGCAGATATGAAGACATTGGTGCATAAGATGCTTATGAAGAATTTGAAGAGAATTGTTATTTAATATGAGAATGGGGGAAAGCAATATTTTGTATTATTGTATTATATATATTGTTATTTTAAAATAAGCATGTATAATTAAATAAATTAGATATTATAAATAGACATCTGACTATTTGATTGCTATTCCTAAAAGTTTAAGCATTCAAATTGATACATTTAATTTTTTTTAAGATTTATTTATTAGGTATACAACATTCCTTCCATGTATGCTTGCATGCCAGAAGAGGGCACCAGATCTCATTATAGATGGCTGTGAGCCACCATGTGGTTGCTGGGAATTGAACTCGGGACCTCTGGAAGAGCAGTCGGTGCTCTTAACCTCTGAGCCATGTCTCCAGCCCAATACATTTAATTTTTTAAAAATTTCTCAAATTGACCAAACATCTTTATTTTAAGTTGTAACATTCATTTTTCATAATACTGGGTAAGTAGGCTGGGTGTAGTGACACACACCGTTAAGCCCAGCACTTGGGAGGCAGAGGCAGACCAGATGTCTGAGTTTGAGGTCAGCCTGCTCTAATTATTGAGTTCTAGTACGGCTAGGGCCACATACTGAAACTGTCTGGAAACAACAACAAAATACTAGGTAAGTTAATAAAGTAATAACTACATGAGAAAATATGTTTGAAACTATGTGTAGGACCCAGAACAACGTGGTTGGCCACACTGCTGCCATGACACTTAATAAAAAGCAGGCCTGAGTTTCCATTTACTGGCAGGTACCACAGTTTCAGGGAAAGCCATGAATTGACACCACCCAGGGCGGGCCAGTACCTGATGTCCCAACACTAGGAAAGATTACCTAAGACACCATGTGTACCTGAGGCCAGGACTCACCTATTCAATCCCTCTTCCAAGACCCCTAGACAAGTGTCAACCAATCAGGATCCTCGACCCTGGAAATGCCCTCACCCCAACCTCTACTGTGATAAAAACCCCTACCCCAGCTGGGCCTGGGCATTCTCTACTTTGAACAGTTGAATCAGAGTCCAAGCTTAAACTTGCATAAAGGCTGTTTCTATTTACATGCGAGTGCAGTCTCCAAAGTGGTTTTGGGGGACCGCACAATCTGGGCATAACATTTAATATTTTAGCATTCAGATTTCAAAGATAGAGATAATTCTGTCTTGTGTTTTCTTTTTTAAAAAACAAGGCTTAATTGAAGTTAAATAATCCATATTCAGAATGTGGTGTTACAGTTATAGTGTATGACCTAGCTTATTATTTAATGTGTATCTTATATGTATTCTGTTATTGTGATAGTATGTTTTGTTGGGCTGGTTATGGTTTCTGGTGAAGCCACTCAAATGTGTAAACAAGGAGCAGTGGAGGAAAATGTTCTTTTCTCAAAGCATTTGCCCACAAGGGTATACTTAACATATTTCTCTGTGTTACTGATGATCCCTCCCCCCCCCCCCTCTCTCTCTCTCTGTTTTGAGACAGGGTTTCTCTGTGTTGCCCTGGTTGTCTTGGAACTCACTCTGTAGACCAGGCTGGCCTCAAACTCAGGGATCCATCTGCCTCTGCCTCCCAATTACTGGGATTAAAGGCATGCTCTATTATTAAAAAAAAAAATCAGTTACAAGCTCTATATTATTTTTAGAAAACAAAAATTGGGTTTCACTTTCTTTTTATACATATTTTAAGTAAATTTAATTAGCATACACAGTATTAGGTTTGATTACAGGCTTTTTAAATAAAATTTTTGTTGATTCTCCTCCCCATTCCCTCTCTCTCTTCTCTCTCTCCCCAACTTATTTATTTTATTTTATTTTATTTTTTAGCATTTTAAGGCAAGAATCTTATTCTGGCTCCTAGGCTGGCCCTGAACTCTACAGACTTCCATGTAAGTCTTGCCTCAATCTCTCCAGCAGGCACGACTACAGGAGGTGCATGCTTTCTGACTCAGAAAAACATTTTCAATGAGGGAAGTCCACGTTCATTATTGATACTGAAGATAGATACCATCTCTTTTTAATTCTCATAGCTACTGTTGTGACACTGGGCAAGTGAGACCTTGGCAGGTCAGGGTGAGGACAGAATATACCCTGCAGAGAGAGCTTGAGTGGAGTTCATTGAGGTTTATTGGGAGGGGAGGGAGGAGGGTGGGAAGGAAGGGAGGAGAGAGAGGATTGGAAGGGGAGGTAGGCGGAGTCCTGCTTGCCCCGGAAAGGGGAGGAGAGGGAAAACGGGAGTGGGCAGAGCTTGTTTCTTAAAGAGACCTTTGCACCTGCATACAGTCAGGGAACTACTTGCCATATGCAGAGGGGTGCCATGTTCCCAAGGGGCAGGGCCAAGGTGTGCCTAGATACTAACAGCTACTGCCTTTGCACAAAGTAGTCTTTACACTTGAAAATGTTTTCCCATTACCATGTGTGGCGTTGCTCACCTGTAATCCCAGCACTTAGTAGGCACAAATTATTAAAGATTTAAGACCAGGCCGGGCGGTGGTGGCGCAAACCCTTAATCCTAGCACCCGGGAGGCAGAGACAGGTGGATTGCTGTGAGTTCGAAACCAGCCTGGTCTACAAGAGCTAGTTCCAGGACAGGCTCTAAAACTACAGAGAAACCCTGTCTCGAAAAAAAAAAATTAAGACCAGCCTGGGCTACATAGAGGGGTCTTTGTCCAAAAGAAGGAAGTGCTGGTGTTGAGGTGTTCTCATACACGAGCCCAGCAGGTCATAGCACATATTTTGTGGATTTTTTAACATCCCTCAGACCCTCCCTGGAGATCTGTGAGGTTCTGACTTTTCATAGTACGCTGTCATGGATTGTTTTGTCTCAGCCCTCAAATGCATATTTTTCAACATGTTGACAAAAGAAAAAACCACATACAGCACTTCTGTATGCTGCGGTATTGCCCTGTGTCCAGGGGACGCTCTCAGTGGTGTCTTGACCACTGTTTTCACAGAAGCTACATACAGGGACAACTGACTAGCCAGCTATTCAAGCTGGGTATTTAAAAGACATTTTCTGGAAAAACTGCCACATCAGGGGAAACTACAGTGACATTATTTATTTCAACGTGAAATTTTTAGTTTTAGTTTTCAAGTAAAAATAATCACTTTGGAAAACTAGTGTTCACCATAGTGACCTTAGTTTTTTATAACTTTGAGATATTGCTTGTAAGACCTGGTTTATAAATTTGATTTTTAAATGTTGTGTAATAAAATTTGGAAGGTCTGCATAACCAGCATATCAGAATCCTCAAAGTGCAAAGGAGAGTGTGGAAAATATATTGGTTTGATTCAAGGTCTCCCCAATAGATTTGGGGAGAGGCTGAAATTTATATTAGTTAGGTTCAGGGTTCCCCAGTAGATTAGGGTAGTATTGGAAAGTCTACTGGTTTACTTCAAGGTCCTGCCTTGTAGCTAATGTCAGGAAATCAATACTAGACAAATTACAGTACACTATCAAAGAATAGTCGTGATACATGGAAAGAAGTTATGAAAGAGCAGAAAAAGAAATGAGTCTGGTATGGAATACCTGTTACCCCAGCATTTGAGAGTTGGAGCAAGAGGATCAGAAGTTCAAGGTCACCCTCAGCAATATGAATATGTAGACAACTCTGTCCTGTGTGAGGCCTCAGAATAACACACAGAGAGAACACACAAACTTAAATAGCAAGAAATGTATTTTTAAAATTTAAAAGATGTGTAGAGAAAGACTTGGTCCAAGTCAGCAAGCCCTTCAAGTTGAACATGTGTTAAGCAAGAGTGAGCAGGTCAGAAATATGCTAGAGAATAAAAATGACTATGTTGAACGAACCATAACTACTCAAGAATTATCCCCTTTTAAGAGTGGGATGAGACCAGCTGGGAAAGCACAGTCTAAGATTGTGTTTGCTGGAACACAGGTGTTGCCACAGCCAGCAGAAGCCATTTGTTTGATCGCTGTTTACTCTGGAAGCTTTGCTTCCTCTGTACCGTTGGGCTGAAGGTATATGCTCTTCTGTTACAAGCATTTGACAGTGCTCACGCACCTGATAAAGTAGGATTTTACTTCATTCTTGTTTTTTGCTAAAAGGAGACAAATCACTATGTAGCCCAAATTGGCACCCCAAAGCCCTAGTTGTCCCAGTTTAGCTTCCCAAGTGCTGAAGTTACAGATGTGTGCCAGCAGGCCTGACAGTATTGAGGATAGAACAAAACTGGTAAGTCTCTCTATTGAAGGTAGCAGACCTTAAACAAGAGAAGGGGTACATAAGACAAAATGACAGCCTGCAGAATGGGAAAAGATCTTCACTAAACCCCACATCAGACAGAGGTCTGATCTCCAAAATATACAAAGAACTCAAGAAATTGGACACCAGAAGAACACATAATCCAATAAAAAAAAAAAATAGAGTACAGACCTAAACAGAGAACTCTGAGCAGATGAATCTAAAATGGCTGAAAGACACTTAAGGAAATGTTCAACATCCTTAGTCATCAGAGAAATGCAAATCAAAATAACTCTGAGATTCTATCTTACACCTGTAAGAATGGCCAAGATCAAAAACACTGATGACAACTTATGCTGGAGAGGTTGTGGGGAAAAGGGAACACGTCTACATTGCTGGTGGAAATGAAAGCTAGTACAATCCCTTTGGATGTCAGTGTGGAGATTTCTCAGAAAATTAGGAAACAACCTTCCTCAAGATCCAATAATACCACTTTTGGGTATATATCCAAAGGATGTTTGATTGTGCCACAAGGACATGTGTTCAACTATGTTCATAGCAGCATTCTTTGTCATAGCCAGAACCTGAAAACAACCTAAATGTCCCTCGATTGAAGAATGGATAAGGAAAATGGGTAAATTGGGAGCATAGGGACCTTGGGGGAGGGTTGAAGAGGGAAGGGAAAGGCAGGGAGGGGAGCAGAGAAAAATTTAGTGCTCAATAAATATCAATAAAAAATTATATAAAAAAGAAGGGTTACAATAGATGCTACATTTGATCTTAACCCAGAGGTCAAGAAATGATAGAATGAAATAAATGGATGTACGCTAGTTTAGGTACCAAGGACAAAGCTGAATCTGGGGCTGGAGATGGAAAATATAAAAGGAGGTATGATTTTAGAACAGGTGACATGGACTAGCCTTACTGACAAGGTGACATGTGCATCAAGGTGAACCTTGGAAGACGAGACAGTGTGCTCTCTCCAAACAGAGGACACCTCAGGTCAAGGAATGGTGCAAAGGCCTCCGGACGGGATCCTACTTGTAGCTCAGGGTTGGAGCCAAGTGGACCAGAGGGAAAGTGATTGGAGACATCACAAAGAAAGTGGGCCAGATACTGTGGGGTCACAGCTTTTATTTCTCTCCTGGGTACAATGAGAAGGCTTGGAAGGGTGTTTTGTAGTTTTAAGCAACAATATAATCTAGGTTACAGAGGGGAGGGAGAGCTTTTCAAAAGCAGTCATAGGTTCAAAGCAGAACAGCAGAAAATACACAAAGCCGGACAGTCGATCAGTAGTAGAACACTGGTGAGCTAAGTGCTTTAGGTCTAGTCTCCAGCTCCAGCACTGGAAAGGGTCAGAGAATCCTTGTCCCTGCCCTGCCCCAGGTAGTCTCATCTTCTGAATCTACTGCCACCACACGCACACACACACACACACACGCAATACTACATTGGTTGTGCCCCACGAACCTGCTAGTACACCTAGAAATCTGAACTCCATAGTCGATGGACTGTGACAAAGGCCAGTTAAATAACCCCCCTCCCACTCCCCTACCCTCTCCACCCTCACCCCCGGTGAATAGATAACTGAGTTTTTCAAAAGCCTATTCTGGTTTACCTTTTCAACAGTTGAATGTTCACTCATGAGTCAATAAATTGACGCTCTGGAGCATATCTGTGTGTCACAGCCTTTGTGTCCTGCTATGGCCTGCTCTTGCCAGAGAAGACAGAGCCACCATCCTCTCCCAGTTCCCCTCTACCCGTGTTGTAGAGCACAGTTCAAGTTGGTTCCTCTCTCTCTCTCTCTCTCTCTCTCTCTCTCTCTCTCTCTCTCTCTCTGTCTTTGGTGCTTAGAATGGAATCCAGGGCTTTGCACAAGCTAGGCCGGTGTTGTGACACAGGACTCCACTCTAGCCATTCCCACTTAAGTGAGATGACCTACCTGATTTCGGTGTTTGTTATTTCTTTGGTGGAAGGCTGGCCACACCCTTGTTTCTTCCTAGAGAAGTGAGGACATCTGTGTGACAGACTCTGGCAAGGATGGGACCAGGTCCCCAAGAGGCAGAAGAGATTGCCTCCTGTGGTGAAGAGCACTCACTTCCTCCTGAGTTGGCTGGATCAGCAGTTCTTACCACAGTGGTGAAAAAGGAAATGGGTTTGTCCATTTGGCAGTTACACAACTGTAAGTCAATCCCGATTAGCCAGCCAGTGGGTCTGCACTAGAAAGAGATGCTTGAGGGATAAGAAAAGAAAATTGTGGCTGACTTGGTGGCATGTACCTTTGATCCCAGAACTTGGAAGGTAGAGGATCAAGGTCAACCTGGTCTACGTGTCAAGTTTCAGGCCAGAGCCAAGACTATATAGTGAGACCCTGCCTACACACATACACAGAGAGAGAGAGACAGAGAGAGTACAAAACAAAAAAGAAGATATGATTATTCAACAGCCTTTCCTTGAAACAAAGTACCTTCAAGAGGGCCTCACTTCGTGGGTGTGGGTGCTTGAGACACGTTTCTCTCAGTGCATGCTGGCCTCAGACTTGTTTTGCTTTCGCCCCCAAGTTCTGGAGAGACAGGCGTGCCTCACCAGACCAGCATCATCCTTGTCCGTTCATTTGTTTCCTAAGACAGGGTTTCTCTGTGTAGCCCTTACTGTCCTGGAACTCTTTCTGTAGACCAGGCTGGCCTCGAACTCACAGAGATCTGCCTGCCTCTGCTTCCCGAGTGCTGGGATTAAAGGCCTGCACCAACCACTGCCTGGCATCATCCTTTATAAAAAAAAAAAAAAAAGTATTATTAGGACTTGTAGACTCTATCAGCAAATATTTCTCAGTTCATTAGACTTTTTTCTCTGCCAGCAGTAGCCTCCACATTATCTGTTTCTACAGGTGACAGAGAGACCCAGAGAGGAAAGGGAAAGCTAAAGTCTTGAGAATTCAAAGCTAACCTGGGCTATATTGTGAATTTGAGGCCAACCTGGGCTATATAGCGAGGCTTGTCTCGGGGTTGGGAGGACCTACATGAATATAAACTGAAATGTATAACAGGTCTGAGTGCCAGCTTAGCAGCTGTCCTTGCCATTAGAAATGGTGTTCTATGGAAGTGGTGGGCAAGTGACAGCCAAGGCATGCGGAAGGGCTGTATGTGGACTTCCCTTTTATCAATTGATGTTAAAATACGTGTACTTAGGGACTGGAGAGATGGCTCAGCAGTTAGTAGTACTGGCTGCTCTTCCAGAGGACCTGGGTTCAATTCTACAAGGTAGCTCAGAGCTGTTTGTAACTCCAATTCCAGGTGACCCGACACCCTCACATAGATATGAATGCAGGCAAAACACCAACGCACATAAACAAAGCAAGCAGAAACATGTACTTGAGGGCTGAGATTTTCCTCAACTTAGTAGTTGTTTCTGCTGCACAAAAGAAACAGAAAAAACTGACGCTGGTGTTTTCTCCTGGCTTACTTGCAAATTATATAATGGTGCCCACTGAGTTCTGTTCATCCAGGTTTCTCTCAAGGAGCCAGGAGTTTCACAAACCACTTCTTTTATGCTTTCATCTCAGATATTGGCCCAATAAAAAGGCAGTTTATTTGTCTCTACTGCTATGAAAACATATTTGACTTCACACAACCTCTGGTACCATCTTGAGGCCCCCAGGATTCCTCAAAATCTATAAGCTTTTTTAACCACTTTAATTTTATGGTTTTGCCAGGCAGTAAAGGCTCACATTTTTAATCCCAGCATTCAGGAAGCAGAGACATCTCTGAGTTTGAGGCCAGCCTGCATAGTCTACAAATCCAGTTTCAGAACAGCCAGGGGTGGTACACAGAGAAACCCTGTCTTAAAAAATAAAATTATGATGAAAATAACGTATTTTGGAGTTACTGAGACAGGGTCTTGCTGTGTAGCTCTGGGTAACCTGGACCTTATAATCTTCCTTCCCCAGCCTCCCCAGTACTGGTGCTGCAAGTATATACCACCACACGAAGCTCCACTTCACAGGTCTGTATGTTTGAGTATGTCCAAGGCAGAAACAGATGGATCTTTGTGAGTTTGAGACCAGCTTGCTCTACAGAACAGCCAGGACTACTTTAAAGATCCTTTCTCAAAATATAATAATAATAATAATAATAATAATAATAATTTTTTTTTAAAAAAGGCTAGGTGGTGATGCTCACCTTTCATCCCAGCACTCAGGAAGCAGAAGCAGGCTTGTCTCTGAGTTCGAGGTCAGCCTGGTTTACAGCATGAGTTCCAGAACAGTGTTGAGGAATATTACTTTCAGGTGTGTGACTTTTGTTTACGCTGTATTTGTTTATCTCTGTGAAGCTGTGATTTTTTGCCTGTCTAAAACACCTGATGGTCTTAATAAAGAGCTGAATGGCCAATAGTGAGGCAGGAGCAAGGAAAGGCAGGGCTGGCAGGCAGAGAGAATAAACAGAAGGAGAACCAACCGAGAATGAGGGAAAGAAGACCAACAAGAGAGCAAGGAGAGGAGGACCTCAGGGGCCAGGTGCCCAGCTACACAGCAAACCACCGAGAAAGAAGTAAACAAAGGTGTACAAAATAGCGAAAGATAAAATCCCAGAGGCAAAAGGTAAACAGGTTAATTTAAGTTACGAAAAGCGGGCAAGAAACAAGCCAAACTAAGGCCAGACATTCATAACTAAGAATAAGCCTCACTTCCGTGTGTGATTTATTTGGGAACTAGTTGGTGGACCCCTCAAAAAACCAAAAGAGTAAAATCTCACACAATAGTCAAGGCTGTTGCACAGAGAAACCTTGTCTTGGAAAAAAAAAAGACAACAAATAAATATTTAATGTGAAATAATAGATATGGCATGGTAATGGTGGAAAATTACAGCCTGCCCTAGAAGTTTTCCAATTGACATAATAGCCTCAGAGATGTGCTATATAGACTCCCTTAGAGCAAGGAGCTGCTACATCATCGGGCCACAGCTTTCAGCTTCTTCAGGACCTCAGCATCAGGCAGCAGCGACACCCAGCCATTAGGAGATGTGCTGTGGAATGTTTGTACACTGTGGGAAGATACAGTGCTGTGATTGGTTTAATGGAGAGCTGAGTGGCCAGTGCCTAGGCAGGAGATGTAGGAGAGAGAGGAAATAGAAGATGAGTCTAGGAAGAGGTCATGGAGGCACGGAAATAAGTCGGACACAGAATGGGAAAGAGGTAAAAGCCACGTGGTAGAATGTAGATTAATAAAAATATGGGTTAATGAAGTTATAAGAGCTAGTGAGGAAAGCCTAATCTGTGAGCCAAGCTTTCACAGTAAGAAGTCTCCATGTCATTATTTGGGATCTGGCTGGCAGCACAGAAAAAAACTCATTACAGATATGGGCTCAGTGCTGAACAACAACTGACTTGCTTTTTTGTTTTGTTTTGTTTTTCAAGACAGGGTTTCTCTGTGTAGCCCTGACTGTCCTGGAACTCAGTATACAGACCAGGCGGACCCGGAACTCTTTAGTGTGGCCTGTCTCTGCCTTCCAGTGCTAGGAGTGAAGGTGCGCACCACTGTGCCCAGCAGGCTCTCAGGTTTTTGCTTCAGAACTTTCTGCTTGGAAGGTTCTCATTTGGTCAAGCTTGTCATAGGTTTTACCTCAGTTCATTTCTGTTTTTACCCTCATCCAGTGGTGGTACGCCCTCAATGTCTACATTCAGAGAACTGAACCTTGGAAGCTGTTTGATCATTTCAGTAGATCTTTGTTTTGTAAGATAAATGTAGATATATGTGCTAAGGATTGATGCTAGGGTGTTGTGCACGCTAAACAAGTGCCCTCCTTATGAGTTATCATATTTATCAGTGTTTTTCCTGCCTCATTGCATGTATGCACATGTATGCCTAATGCCCACAGAGGTCCAAAAAAATGGCCCCAGATCCCTGGAACTAGAGTTAGAAATGATTATAAGCCAGGAACCAAACTCTGCTCCCCCTGCAAGAGCAAGAAGTGCTCTTAACCACTGAGCCCCTCTCTATTGTTTATTTTAAGACAAGGTTTCACTTTATCTCTCAGGCTGGTCTTCTGGTATCACTGGACTGTGCCACAAAGCCTAAATAAAGATTTTTACATATTTTGATGGCATATGTTTTATTTTTTAAAATTCTAACAAATTATTACTAAAAATGGTTTGTCATTTTTAAACTAAACAATAGCATGCTTAATTTTTTTAAATTTGAAATGTTTCTATTTTTCTTTCTCTTTTCTCCCTACAAATAGTGTTTATTTTAATTAAACTGGTACAATGTCCCTAAATCCATATCCCAAACTGTTGCAAGGAGCCGCTTGCTTATCTCAACTGCCCAGAACCAAAATAACCACACAGAAACTGTATTAATTAAATCACTGCTTTACCCATTAGCTCTAACTTATTATTGGCTAACTCTTACATATTCATTTAACCCATTTCTATTATTCCGTGTATTGCCACATGGCTGTGTCTTACCGGGTAAAATTCCCAACATCTATCTCCAGCGGCTTCATGCCATCTTCCCTCTACCTTCCTTCTTCCCAGCATTCCATTTAGTTTTCCCTGCCTACCTAAGTTCTGCCCTATCAATAGACCAAGACAGTTTCTTTATTCATTAACCAATGAAAGCAACAAATAGACAGAAGGACCTCTCATACCACCATGCCAAGTAAAATTAAAAGATAATGTTATTTTGTAGACACTTCTACATAAATAATGATTTTGTTTTGCTTTTCAAGACAGAGTTTCTCTAGGTGGCCTGGCTGTCCTCGAGCTCTCAGAGATTGACTTGCCTCTGCTTCCGAGTGCTAGGATTAAAGACATGAGCCATTACCACCCAGCTTATCACTTTTTAAACTGATAAAGATAGAACTTTGCTGGCATCTTCTGACAGGGTTACATATCTGTGTCTGTGTGTGGGAATGTACATGTGAGTATAGTGCCTCAAAAGTCCAGAAGAGGATATCAGATCCCCAGGAGCTGGAACTGTAAGCTGCCTGATGTAGGTGCTTGGTACCAAACTCAGGTCCCCTGCAAGAGCAGCAGTGTTCTTAACTGTCAAACCCAGCCCTTTGACAAGACTTAACTTTTAAATGCTTTTTGCCCTCTGGACCTCCACTTTATGCTAGAACGTTTCAAAACCCTTATCAGAGAAGCTCTGTGTGCAGTAGATGATGATGAACACAGAACCCACAATTGGCCTAGATAAAGAGAATAAGAGACTTTGAAACGTTCTGCCCAGAATAGATGTCACACACCCCCACCCAAAGACTCAGGGACCATTGCAGAAGAGGGCATGGAACGAGTGTAAGAGCCAGAGAGGTGGGTGACTATAAGGAACAGTGTGTTCTACACAGCAGGGCAGCGCACACATGAAGCTGTGACAGCATGCACAAGACCTCCACATCCCCAAGCAAGACCAAATCCCAACATGAAGAGGGACACTGGGCACACATTTCTACTTCTAGCAGAGGAACAATTGGTGGCTGATAGCTGCTGGTTGGGTGTGAAGGGAGGTGAAGAAGGGTAGATCTGGAGGAGCTGGGGGAGGGAGGGCTAATGTGATCAAAACGTAGTGTACTAAATTCTCAAAAAGCTAGAAAAAATAGAAAATAAAACATTTTTCTCTTCAGTGAAGCTATCTTTGGAGTTAGTCATTTGTCTTAGCCATCGCTGGCATCATGATGTCAAACTCTTTGGGTTCAGGCCTTCAGGCTTTAAAAGCAGCTTCAGTTTGGGGAACATTCATTTTTTCCAGGGTTTGTTTCTATGGCATCTTCCATCTCCCACTGAAAATTCTAGCCAAGGAGTGAGCAGTTGTACTAGAGCTCCAGGGCCAGTTAGAGGGTCCCTGGGAACACACTCCAGGGGACCTTCCTGGTCACCATGAAGCTGGAAATATACAGTTTTGAAAATTGTGGCCTCTCTGTTGTAATTTTTCAAAGGAGAAGGAAATATGGAGGAGAGACTGTGGTCTGACCACCAAACAGCAGCTCAGTAAGAAGAGAAGATAATTAATACTCAACACTGAAATTTAAAGGACCAGATTGTACAGTGCCTGTTTTGAGTTCCATTTTGAATATAACATTACAAATAAACTATTTTCAAAAGTAAAAATACAATTGAGAGGAAGGGGGAAAACTAAACAGTTAAACAACACCACCCATACACGTTAGTTCCTGATGAACTTCAACCTTATCTTTTTTCCTCTATCCCCGGTTCTTTTAAAGTATCTTCAGCAACCCTCTGACCTTCAGAGAAACTCAAGTGAGTGAGCTGGAACCGTCTGTCTTTGACAGTTGGGCTTGAAGTTTCCTGTCATTTCCTGTCTTGTTCAATGTCCTTAATTTAATATAAACCCCAAGTCTTTGGTGGAAGGTTTTTCCCTCCCAGACAGACACATTGAAGATGCTTCATGTGGGGGTTTCTGTACAGCAGAGGTCTCAAGTGAGCAATCTCTCACTCTGGGACTTGCAAGCCCATCATCTCCCATTTTCTTTTATGTATCACTAAAAATACTTATTGTTTAGAAATTTTGATATTTCAAATAGTTTATTTGGGGAATATGGTCTTTTAAATGTGTCTTGATTTTAAAAAATTTTTTAAAAAAATGTATCCAATGATGTTTGTTTGCAAATATTCTTCTTATTTTTTTTTGTTTGTTTTTTTAGACAGGGTTTCCCTGTGTAATAGTCCTATCTGTCCTGGAACTAGCTCTTGTATACCAGGCTGGCCTCGAACTCACAGGGATTCACCTTCCTCTGCCTCCCAAGTGCTGGGATTAAAGGCATGTGCCAATACAGCCCGGCTCAAGTATTCTTTATTTAAACCATTATGAAAACATTGCCTGTCTTGTGAAACAGATATTTTTTTGAGCTAACAAATATGGCAGTGGTAAAAGTATGCCACTTGTATTGTGAGATGAAATACTCAAATTATTGTTTTATTTATATGTTATGTTTATAGGGTTTTTTTTGTTATTTTTGCTTTTTAAGAGAGGGTCTCTCTATGTAGTCCTGACTGTCCTGAAACTTGCTGTGTAGATCAGGCTGGCCTCTAATTCACAGAGATCCACCTGTCTCTACTTCTTGAGTGCTGGGTCTAAAATCATGTGCTCCCATACCTGGCTTCATTGAGGATTTGCTCTAGGGTGCCATGCATACCAAGCAGACAAGTCACACCCTACAGATATAATGTTGGTGTAGGAGGCCCTTCTGTTTATGTGTTGCTTTCATTGGTTAATGAATAAACTGCCTTGACCTTTTGATAGGGCAGAACTTAGGTAGGCATGGAAAACAGAACTGAATGCTGGGAGGAAGAAAGCAGAGTCAGGGAGAAGCCATGGATCCTCTGCCTGGTTAGAATCTTCCCGGTAAGCCCCTGCCACATGGCGACATACAGATTAGTAGAAACGGATTAAATTAAGATGTAAGAATTAGCCAATAAGAAACTAGAGCTAATGAGTCAAACAATGTTTTAGTGAATACAGTTTCTATGTGGTTATTTTGGGGCTAAGCTCGTGGGCGGCTAGGACAAACAAGCAGGTCCCATCCCTACAACACAATGTCAACATTGTATCTGTATTTTGCTAGACTGAAGTTGATTACTAATATCATTTTATAAGATTTGTTTATGCTGGGCATAGTGGCATTTTCCTGTAATTCCAGCAACTGGAGGATGGACACAAGAGGGTCACGTAGGCCAAGATGGTCTTGAACTCTTTTCCTAATCCTCTGGGCCCCACCTCCCAAGTGCTGGGATTACACCAGCATTTAGTGGGGGAGAGAAACAAAAATGGGTGAGCAAAAGTTGACATTATTTTGTGTGAGAGAGTATGTGTATATGTGTGTGGGAGCACTCATATGCTACCATATGCACATGGAGGTCAAAGGACAATCCATAGGAGTTAGATGAGTCCTTTCCTTCCACCTTTCAGGTTTAGGGCATTGACTTCCGGTTATCAGACTTGGCAGTAAGCACCGTTCCTTCTAAGCCATCCCTTGGCTCCTAGGCTGCCTTCATTTAACTTCTTCACATCCAGCCTCTGTTAGTTGCTACCTACATAGTCCTAATTAAACATCCCCTTAGCAAAATTTCTCCTGCTTTTATCCCCACCCACGTTTTAAAATCATGAACCTCAAGGTCAAACTATATGTTGTAGCATGAATTCTAATTGGTCATAATAATAAAAACCCAGAGTCAGATACAGGGCTTAATGCTGAAGATCACAGAAGCAGAGAGGCCAGCCACTAGAGAGTTCCTTTACCTCTACCATTGCTCAGACTGAAGGGGCGATCCTGTCCTTAGACTGCATCTCCAGACTCCATCTGTCTCCACCAAGCCTCAGACTTCCCTGAGCTCCTGTCCCCTTCCGCCTTATATTCCTCTCTCCACCCAGCCTTATCACTCCTGTTAAAACATAAACAAAAGATCACTACAGTATGTGCAAGCTGCTTATGTTCGGCCTGTGGATACAGGCGTGATGAAGTTTCACAATAAGAACCCAGAAGTGGCTTGTTGACACTTTTGAAATGTCCTAATGTGGGAATGTATATACAGACATCTTAATTCTCCTGTGTTGATGGACTGGTTTCCAGCTAGATCTAATCATTGAGTGTCAGTTGAGTAATAAGAACTCCAGCCTAATCAATTGCTTGGTCTGTTGACGGATTTATAGCTTGGGGGTATTACTAAGAGGTTATGGGAACTCGATGTTTAGAATGAGGAGCTCACTGGACACACAGTTGTGAGGACTGTCCCTGGTCCTTCCTTTCCTTTCCATGTTTCTCAGTGCATGAAGTACGAAGCTTTGCTTCCACACCCTTCCACCAGAATGCTCTGCTTCATCGAGAAACAATAGAGCCAGCCAGCCACCCACCAAGTAGAATCTTGAAAACCAGGAGTTAAACATAAACCTCTGCCCTTTGAAGTATGTTGCTGGGTCTTTGTCATAGTGATGACTGGCTAATGCTGGGAATTTAGAGGATCTTCGCTAGGACTTTCACGGGTTGTGATTTGCAACCCAGATGAAGGCAAAGATAAAGATGTGTGTCCGCAGTGCATTCGGCCGGCCAGTGTGGCCTCATCTGGACAGGGAGGTAAGCAGCAGGAAGGCTCTGTGCTGCTCCTGGAGAGTACGGAGGCCAAAGGAAACAACTCAGGACGCCGCACTGAAGCTGGCTGTTCTGGGTACAGGGTGGGTTCTCTGTGTTCTTTGGTCCGGCTGCCGTCACACACTGTGAGAGCTGCTGCCAGCCCCACGCCAGCCGTGTCATCTCCACCCTGGATTAGTGACTTTCCTATTGCTGTGGTAAAATACCCTGACAAAAGCAACCTGCCGCGGCGTTAGCTGTCGACTTGGCATAATCGGGGGTCACCTGGGAGATGGGCTTCGGGGGCACGCCTTTGAGCCTTTGATGTGGGAGGACTGAAATGGACAGTCCCGCACTGAGTAAAAGGAGAAATCGAGCTGGCCGCATGTATCCGAGCTTTCTGCTTTCCAATGTGGATGCAATGTGTGACTGAATAGCTTCCTCAGGCTCCCTCTGCCGCAACTTCCCTGCCATGATAGACTGTAGCCTAGAACTGGGAGCTACGTAAAGCCTTTCTCACGTGGCATCTTTAGTCGGGAAGCAGAGAGTGATGAACTCTTGTGCCTTGCTGCCTACCCCCTTTTTTTGCAATCCAGGAAACAGTGCTGCCCATTTGAGAGTAGTCACCTCCCATCAATAACCCTATTCTAACCTAAAAGTTCCTTCACTGGTGTGCCTAGAGTTTTGTCTACTAAGTGATGCCTATCCTATCAGGTTGACAAGCAATACGATCACATTCCCCCATTGCTTCCCTGCACTCAGATACTGCACACTCATTGTCTCTTCGAAGTTTATAGATCGCAACCACTCCAGGTTAGTAAACTGCCCTTGGTGGGTCTAGCTATGAAGCTAAAACATTTGGGCTCAGTTCACTCAAAAACTACCTGGGGAGTGGTTGGAAAAGGGGGGAATCCTGAGGGCCCCAGTCTGTGTTGGGGAGATGCTGCATAAAGTTGGCTTTGATACTTTACTTTTAAACAATCTTTAAATACGACTTTGCATATACTAGATATACTCCAAACAGTTATACTTTGAATTTTGAATTCATTCCCCAATATTTTATTCTGTGTGTGTGCGAGAGCGCATGCGCGCGTGTGTGCATATGTGTGTGTGTGTGTGAGCGCACGTGCGTGTGTGTGCCTGCAAAAGCTAAAAAAGAACATCTGATCCCCTGAACTGAAGACATAGGCAGCTGCGAGTCCCCTGGTGTGGGTGCTGGGAACTGAACTTGGATCCACTCGCAAGAGTCTTACAGTCTCTTAACTGCTGAGTGGTCTCTCCCGCTCCTGTTATTTACTCCTCCAAGCAGCCCAGGCAAATAGTGGCTGTCTTTATTCCCAAATTACAGATGAAGGAACTGTAGATTGGAAAGTTGAGGAACTGGTACAAGGTCCAACAGCCTCTCAGAACCAAAGATCTTCCATTCACTGAGTGCCATCATGTTAAACCTACATCTTCTGAAGTGTTCCCATTTAGAGATAAACTGCAGTCTTTCAGTGAGGTAAGGAATCCACTCCATTTTTTTTTTTTAAAAAATGCAAGTGTAGTGTTGTTTAATTTGCCCTCAGCTTCTGAAGGCTAATTTTGGTGTTGAACACAACCGCCTGGGCCAGTTTTTTTCTATAAGGATAGAAGCGAGCATTTGGGGAAGCGGGAATCCAAAGCCCCACACTTTGATGGTTGAAGGAAGAAAGGTGCCACGGTCTGAGTATAGTCTGTTCCTCCTCAAACAGGAGATTTGGACCAGGACCAGGGTCTGTGAGGGGTGACTATGGGACTGTCCTCATGAACAGACAAATCCACTCATGAGATTATTTGACTAATATGTTGCCTTCAGAGTGAGTCTACTATAAAAGTAGTTAGGGCCCGTGAGACGACTTATCTGACAGGATGAAGGTGCTTACCGTGTCGCCAAGTCTGTCCACTTGAGTTCCATCTCTGGGTCCCACATGGTGGAGGGAGAAAACTGACTCCTGCAAGTTATCCTCTGGCCTTCATGTAAGCCAGCAAAATCACAATAAATACATAACTCAGGGTGAGAGCACTTCACTTAGCATGTGTGAGATCCTGGGTTTGATCCTCAACATGGAGAGAAAAAGGTTGAGGTTTGCCCAGGTCCTCTCAGTAGTCCCTGGATCTCATCTGAGGGTGCCTCGTGGTACCTTGCGCCACTTCATGACTCTGCCAGCAAGACAGCCATCACCAGATACAGCCCCTCCACTGCGGGCAAGAACTACAAGCCAAAATAAACTTTTATAATTTATTGCTATGGTTTGTGTCCCTCAAAGTTTTTTGCACTGGATGATTGGTCTTCAGTGTGTGGTCGGAAGGGAGTTGAATTGAGAGATCATCACGGGCAGTGTCCATGAAAGGGATTAATGTAGGTCTCCCGGATACCATTTCTTTCCAGGGTTGTTATAAAAGAGCCACGCCCGAGTCTCTTCCCACACTCTGGCTTCTTGGCGGTGTGATCTCTCTCTGTTCCATAGTCCCCTGTGAAGCCTTTCTCTACTAGCCCCTTGTCAGAGCTGGCGCTTTGCTGTTTGGAGTTTCAGCCTCCAAAGTTGTGACCTAAGTAAATCTCATTACTTCATAAAGTGCCCAACCTGGGGCATTTTGTTCTGACAATGGAATATGGACTTATTGAGTCTGTGGTATTGTGTCCTTAGGAACAGAAAATTGACTAAGAGACATTGCTTTTAGATCCCTGAGTTGTCTCAAAGTGGAAGGTTTTTAGGGTTTCTACCTGGTTGTCAAGATGAGTTTCAGGGGTGTTGGAGAGATGGCACAGTGGTTGAGAGCACTGGCTACTACTCTTCCAGAGGACCCGAGTTGATTCCTAGCACCTACATGGTGGCTCACAGCCAGCTGTAATTCCAGTCTCAGGGGACTGATACCATCCTCGGCAAAATACCATTACACATAAAAGTAAAATCTGTTGAAAAGAGAGATGGGTTTCAGGGACAGGTGATGAAACTGAGATAACTGGACAACAGCATCCCAAAAAACTAAGCTACAGGGTCACCCATGTTATTTACCATGATTTTGTAAGATACTTTCTTGAGCAAAAGTTGACAATTATTTGTCACCTGAACAATCATCAAAGGGCGGGGGGGTGGGGTGGGGGTGGGGAGGCTGAGGAAAACTGGTAGACGGTTTTCTTTAGAAAGGCACACAGTATTGGATAACCAGACAATCTCTCAAAGGAGGTCTGAACCTCCCACAGAAGTCTAGCCCCCTCCCCTCTTGGAAAAGGCGCAGATCCCTGTCAGACTGTATCCTGTATCCCTTCAGTGGGAAGTCTAGCAGCCTTCTGGATTGGAAGGCGTGTCCTTGGAGCTTTGTTTTGGTTTTTTGTTGTTGTTTTTTGTTGTTGTTGTCTGCACTAGACAGACCCTCGGTGTCTTCAGCACAGCAGCGACTCCCCCGGGCCGGAGTTCAAGATCCGCCCCTTAGAGGGCGGCTTCAGGTCAGGGCGGGGCAGGCTCCAGCCAGCCCAGGCGCCGGAGCCGAGTCCGCAGCCGCCGGTAACTAACCAGCTGTGTCCTCACCCACTCGGCAACTCGCTTCAGCGACGGTGGACTCGCCCCGGTGCCTGGCGCCGCGTCCCGGAGCGCGCACTCCTTTTCTCGGCGGAGGGAGCAGGCCTGGGGCGCGTCGTCCTACAAGACGCGCTGACGTCGCCCTGGGCCGGTAGTCGGCGCGGAGCGGCCGGCGCGCGCGCGTGCGTTAGGCGCTCCAGCGAAGCAGGCAGGCGCTGCCACCGCGGCTGTGCGGATTCCAGGGCGGCGGCCGCCACACAGCAGCGCCGCGGGCGCACCGAGCCGAGGCGGTCGCACCTGCGGGGATGGCGCGGCCCCGGCCCTGCACCACTGCCAGGCGCGCGGGTAGCTCCGGGGACGCCCAGTGACGGCGGCGGTGCCCTCTGCCCGGCAGCGCCCAGGCCGCTTGGCCAGAGCCCCGCGGCCGACGGCGGCCCGGGCCATGAGGAGCGGTCGGGCCCAGGCCTCGCTGACCCCAGCTCCGCGCGGCGGCCTGCCCCGTTTCCGCTCGGGTCTCTCGGCATGAGCGTCCGTCCGGGCCCGGGGCCGTGGCTGCCCCCGTCCCGCCGCCCCTGGGCGCGCTCCGGGCCCTCGGGCCCGCGGTGCTGATCCCAGCTCTCCTCCACGCTGCCCACCCAAGCGCTCTATGTCCCGGGGGCGCGGCCATGGAGGTGGTGGGCGACTTCGAGTACAGCAAGCGGGACCTCGTGGGACACGGGGCCTTCGCTGTGGTCTTTCGGGGGCGGCACCGCCAGGTGAGCGCCGCTCGCCCGCTGTCTGGGGAAAGCCGGGGAGCCGACGCCCCGGTCCCGGCCGCTGGGCTGAGCGCCCCGAGCCGGCCTGCCTTTGTGCTTGCTGTCACAGTCTCAAGGTTTGTTTTGGAGGCCGGAGCCGCTAGGCTGAGCTCCACCTACCGACCAGCGGCGGGCCACTGATGTGCTTCCCTGTCAGTGTGCTGGGTAACCAGAGTAAGCCCGGGGACTTGCTGCTCCGAGAAGCCAGTGGTCCCGAGGCGACTAAAACCCCAGTGCTTGCATGGTGCAATGTGCTTGTCCGGGTTCATGCTTGGTGGACCTTTGTCCCCTCTCCCCGGGCTTTCCGCAGCTTGTCACCTTTAAGGTGGATAATTGCACGCCGAGCGGAAAACGGGCGAGTTTCCCGTTAGCCTGCGACTTTCTCGGACTAGGATGGTATCGCTTTCCTCCGTGTCCGGGGTGCCCTGTATAGTCTCTCCCCTTCTTGAGTTAGATGAACTCCAAGTGGGAAAGATAGTTTGACTCTCATCTAATAATACAACGCGGATGCAAGTTCAAGCGTCAAACATTTTTTTCAAGCCGCTGTTTCGCAAGTAGGGTCACACGAGGTTTTAGAATCTAAAGAATTTGAGAACGGCACATAGGGAGTGGAAATAATTTTTTGCAAAAGGCCTTGGTTGTTTTGATTGTTGTCAAAGAGCCTGTTAAAAACGTCCCCATTAATTATGAAATAACTTAAAATTCAAGAAAAACAGAACAAACAAAAAAGTGTAATCCAACCAATCTACTTTTCGTTGAACCCTATTCACTTTCCAAGTTTATATACACATTTCTCCATAATGCCATATAGTTGTAAACTTTTTTCAACTAATGCTATATTGTTTTTACTACTTTTACTGGTTATGTTGTAGGACATTGCCTTGGTATTGTCATTTATCAGACCATTTTTTTTGTTTGTTTGTTTGAGATTTGTGATCTTTATCATGTTTCCCTAGTACTGTATGTCCGTTGATTTGCTAAAAATATATTTACACTTAACAAGTTTTTATTGTTTTTGAATCATTTCTGTATTATAATTTTCGGGCATAACACTGTTTTTCCTTTTCAGAAAACTGATTGGGAGGTAGCTATTAAAAGTATTAATAAAAAGAACTTGTCAAAATCACAAATTCTGCTTGGAAAGGAAATAAAAATCTTAAAGGTATGCTATTTTATAGTACAGTTACCTACTAGGTTAAAAGTTACTCCAAGTTAAATGAACATGAACATTTAAAGTTGGGTGAAAGTTTGGTAATTTTTAGTTGCTGCTCATTTTTGCATGCTCAGTTTTGTTTTTGAAATATTGAATAGTCTGAAGCTATTTTCAAAGATGTGTTTATCTTGAGGCAGGGTCTTACTACATAGGCTTAGTTGACTTGGAACTAACTGGGTAGCCCAGGCTGGCCCCAAACTCAGAGATATGCCAACTTCTGCCACCTGGTGGTTAGGAAAAGTTTGTTTTTGTTTACGTGTGCAAACATGCATATGAATGCAGTGGCCAGTGGAGGCTTTTGGAATCCAGGGAACTGGGTGTGAGTGCTAGGAACTGATCTTGAGTCCTCTGCAAGAGCATCAAGTGCACTCAGCCATTGGGTCTTTTTTGCAGCTCCCTTTGAAGCTATTTTTAAGAATAGATATTTGTAACTCTTGGCGAAACAGAGGGATTATGTAAAGAATGATCTTAACTTCTTATGGTTTCTTCTAGTTATTGTTTGAATGCCACACAGGTACAATTGGTATCTCGTTATCTTTTGTTGACATCCTTTATGTTACCCTTAAGTGTTAGGGGAGAAGAAGGAGAACTTGTTTTGTTCACCACCCCTTATAAATAGAAGAAAGTTATTTTTAATATTAATTATTATTTCAGGTTTGTTTATTTTATTGCCTTATGTGTATAAGTATTTTTACCTGCATGTAGGTATGTAAATGTACTGTGTAAGTGTCTGGTGCCCAAGAAGGTCAGAAGAGGTTTTTGTTGAATCTCCCGGATTGGAGTTATAGGCAGTTGTGAGCTACCATGTCTAGGAATTGAACTCAGGTCCTTTGTATGGGAAGCCAGTGCCCTTAAGCACTGAACCAGCTCCAGAAAAAGTTAATTTTTAGATCTGCTCACAGCCTGTAGCATCATCAAAGTGAGTCACTTTCAGGGGAAAAGAAAAAAAGAGTCCATAGTCAAATAGATTTGGTGAACTTTGTTTAGTGACTGTCTGTACAAACATTTGGCTCAAATTTTCTGCTGGTTTTTATATCCTCACCCCACTGTTTCCAGACTAATTTGATTGTGGAAACTTCCTCCAGCATCTGATTTCCTCAAAAGCATTCTGTGGAGAATTTTTGATAAGAATTACAGTTCATGGAATGGGAGAAATTATGCAGAAGTTATGATTCCCAAAGGAAAGTTCTTTGAGTGGTGAATTATATTTCAGGCAGATAGTGTTTTTTAAAAGCACTTTGGAATTTATGTCTTTATTACTATTTGAAGTGTTAAAAATTGAAGGCTAGTGGACAGTCTGCCACCATACTAATTGTGGCATTTGTTTGGAAAATAACACTTAGCGGAAGTCTAAGAAATGAACAGTGATGGGCTGCAGAGATAATTGCTTCTCAGAGGATCTTGGTTCAGTTCCTGCCACCCACTTGGCAGTTTGCAGCTATACATAACTCTGATTCCAGGAACGCTGACACTTCTGGCCACTGCACTACATGGTGCACAGACATACAAACAGGCAAGAACTCCTATACATGTACAGGTAAATAGATAAATAAGATAACGTATTAAAAAAAAGAACTAATGGTAAAAATAAAATTTAGTTCTCAAGTAAAGTCTGATCAGATACATATATTTTTATTCTGTAATGGATTGACTTGTTTTAAGCTGTTACTAAAGGTATCATGTGCTACAAATAGTATAGGTGTATATAGAAATGAGTTTTATTTGTATAGTAGAAATATATTAAGATTATCAGACTATGTAATAATATTTCAAATTCTTTATTTCCTTACCAGGAACTTCAGCATGAAAATATCGTAGCACTCTATGATGTTCAGGTACTCTATTTTGGATATTTTTTAACTTAAAATTAAAAAAAAATTATTTCATGTGAATTTAAGTGAATTTTATTGGAAATTTAAAATTTCCTTAATTTGTTTTGAAAAGACATACAATCAGTTACAATAAAATTTTTTATTTTTAAAATTGGATTTATGTGGGGTAAAGAGATGGCTCAGTGGTTAAGAGCACTGGCTGCTTTCCTGGGGACACAGGTTGATTCTCAGCACCTACACGGAGTCTTACAACTGTCTGTAATTCCAGTCTCAAGGGATCCAAAGTTTTCTTCCTGCCTCTCTGTATGCTACCTGGCCACTAGGCAAAGACATGACACACAGGTATACATACAGGCCAAACACCCATACACATAAAAATGAATATAAGTATAGCAGACTTGCTTGTTGGACTACCTTTAGACTGCCAGCCTACAAATAATGACCTGAAGACTTATTAATTAGGAAAGTTTGATTTTAGCTCAGGCTAGTCTTAGCTCTTACAACTTAAATTAGCCCGTTTTTATTAATCTGTGTTCTGCCATGTGGCGTTATCTCTTTTCTATCTTGCACCTTCTCTTTCCTCTCCTTGTCTGACTGGCGACTGCCTTTCTTCTTCCCAGAGTTTTCTTTCTGTCTGGAAGTCCTGCTGATACCTCCTGTCTAGCTATTGGCCGTTTAGCTTTTTTATTATACCAGGAACAGCAATACATCTTCACACGGTGTACAAATATTCTGCAACATTTAGGATTTTAAAATTGTATTTATTTTGTGTGTCTATATATGTGTATTATGTATGTGTGTGGGTGAATTCATGCTGTGGTGTATATGTGAAAGTCCAAGAAACTGAAGTTAGATCTTCAGGTATGGTGGTCAGTACTGTTAGCATCAGAGCTAGCTCACCAGCTCCAAGAATCTTTTAAAAATAACATAGATCCCTAGGTTAAAATAAATAATGTGTTGCATGAATAAATATAAATACACTGTGGAGTAGTATTGCTTTAGGGTAATTTGTGGTTTATAGCAAATCTAGCATTTGTGTGTTTGGTTTTACAAAACAGGGTTTCTGTGTCTTGGCTGTCCTGGAACTTACTTTGTAGACAAGGCTGACCTTGAACTCACAGAGAGAGACCCAACTGCCTCTGCCTCGGCCTCCCAAGTGCTGGGGTTAGCCACCACTGATGACTCCAAGCATTTCTTTAGTAAATGTAAAGACTGTTGTAGTCTACTTAAAAATTAGGTGTAAACATTTTTCTTATGAAAGCAGAATTTGTAAGTCATAGTAGTAGGAAATAAAACTAAGGATGCTGTGCATGTTTATCGTGTGTGTGTGTGTGAGCGCGCGCGTGCGTGCGTGCGTTTCAGCATGGCATATGCTAGAACTGTGTTTTATTTAGAGATGATATCTGGATTCTAAGGTCATTT